>NC_090937.1:895759363-896067690 GCF_040938575.1 Ambystoma mexicanum | reverse complement strand
TCCTGGAATCTCTGGTTTCTCCTATTCTCTTGTCCTTCTTGGAAAGCACTGTTTTTTTACCCTTTTCAGTCAGGTTTTCAACTGGGACAAGGCAGGAGTGTCCTGGTTTCTGTCATTGATGACCTGGCTCGATTGGTGGATGGTGGTGGAATGGCTGCGCTGATATTGTTACTATCGACCATCCGTTCTTGCTGTCCCATTTGGCATCAGCAGGCCTCTCCGGGTCTGTCTTGGTCTGGTTTTCCTCCTTCCTGACAGACAGGGGCCAATCTATTTCCTCTTTTACTTCTGCTCTCTGCTCTTTATCTTGTGGTGTACTTCAGGGTTCTTCCTTGTTCACTTCATTTTTTAATTTGTACATCCAGCCTTTGGTCCGCCTCATCTGCTCCCTCAGCTTGAGGTGCTACTCTCATGCCGACGACACCCAATCATGGTTCGATTAGATCTGACCCAGGGGGAGTTCTCATCGCGCTTAAGTGAGTGCCTGGTGGCCGTGGGGGACTGGATGGGTAGGAATTGGCTGAAGCTGAATGGGGACAAGACAGAGGTCTTGGTGGCAGGCTCCCGTCCCAACCCTGCTCTTTGGTCCCCATCTTTCTGGCCTGTAGCACTGGGCGATTTTCCTCTCCCTGTGTCAGTGGTTACAAATCTGGGGGTTACTTTTGTAAGGGTGTCCCTAATTATGCTCACACCAAAATAAATACACCCCTCTAGGGGAGTAAGGCCAAAATGCGATCTTGTAAGGATAACAAGTTTAATCTTACAAAATGAGGATGGTAGCAAAGGACTCTGCTGCCTGAACGGTCTTCTGCTTTCCCTCTTCTGGTCCTTTCTTCCAAAGTGGTATGAGACAGGGGTTTATATAGGCCTGGCTAGTTGTGGTGATGTCACTGGATATGGATCACGTCTTCATCCCCATCTGTCCTTTTTCCATAATAGGGATGGTGCAAAGCCTTCTTTCTTCGTTGTCAGTGGTTTTGTCAGGGCATGCTGCTCTACAAGAACACACTGTAGCTCATGCTTTCTTCCTATGCAATAACATACTGCAGCTCTGCAGACCTTTACAAACCTTGAGGTCTAGCCCAAGGGAAAAACTAAACATTTGTATTAACAATTTTCTATTAATCTATCCATATCTTACTCCTCCTGCTAACGTTATCTGGACCCTGTAGTCTCCTTCACACTTAATTTCTATAATTTGTCCCATTCTGCATTTTGTCGCACAGAACATGTAATTCCTATTTTTAACCTGCATGGACCCTTGACAGACAGTAGACAGCTGGTGAGTCAGTTTGTGCTACCAATGCTTAGCCGTAGTGACAAACACTGAATACTCACCTGTGGTCCATTTTTAGAATCCCACAGGCTGCATTCCTTCTGGGGAGGAGCTTGACTCCCCTATCGTTGTTTTACAATGCCTAGGATCTGACATTACAAATGTATCCAGATAATAGTTAATTGCACCTTATATTTAGACAATAACACCCTTCTTCAGAGCTTGCCCATGTCTGTGTTTATAATATGATGAACTGTGACTAACCTTTGGAGAATGTAGTAGAGCATGGACACAGTAGAAACTGCATTATAATGGTTTAGAAAAATTACAGCAGGCCACAGGCCTCTCTTCAAGAGCTGAGCTGAGCTGAATTCAGGCTGGACAGAGAGCAAGACGTATGAGACAGGACCTGCTGCCAATGACACAAGATAGGGATGACATTCCATTCCTTGGACGATAAAAGCACCAGCTGCAGTAAATACAAATAATTCCTCATAATTCAGAGCTGCACAGTGGTCTGTGACCACGTGACCCGGCTGACGCAGACAATGGACAGCGACCAGTGGTGGGAAAGGGAGCCAATCTCAGGCTACCAAACAGAAGACTATAACAAAGATGCTACAATGTGAGACAAGCGTTGCACCGAGCAAAATAGCACTCTCATAGACTAAGGTGGTACACACAAGTTACAATGCAGACACATAGTCCTTATTACCTTGAAAAAGAATACAGAGAGCTGAGAATCTTTGCAGATCCCAGGCCTGCGGAAATCAGCTCTAGCCAACCACAGTTCAGTATCCTAGGGGTGGGTAGCATCGGGCAAGAACCAATGTTCAGACCCCTACTCTGCAATATTATTATGGTTAGTGACTTGGGGATGGGCCAGGCCAGCCACCTGACATGGGAGAGCTAGTAGAATAACACATATAGGTGACCATATAGGTTATTAGGCTCCTGACGGCCAATCCTGCACGTCGATAGGTTTTTGGAGAGGAACCCAAGTAGTGATGGAGCAGTGACATCATTTTGTATCAAAACTGGCCTGCCAGTCAGAAGAAGTTGAGTTGCGCCTGGATTCTCCATATCCCTGTTGGTTTTGTTTGTAATAAACCGCAATTTGAACTTGCCATTGACTGAGTCCTCCATTTATCCCAAGGAAGGTGTTGGCCTTCCAAGTGTCTGCGAACTTCTAGTGGCCCTCTAGCATACCTGGGAGTTTGTCCCAACAATGTAAACTCCAAGCCAATATTTATTTGGCTCCTTGCGAATTCTCCTCCATTTCCTTTATAGAGTGCAAAGAAATGGAATGCCTGTAACCTGTCCTCCAGACTTGTTACATTCCCCTTTGGCTGGAATGTATGCATGTGCCTTTTTGCCACCACCCCCCTGAATTTGCTGGAGTATTTATTTGCAGCAGCCTTCAGCAGTTCATCCCATGCCCTTTGCTCTAACTTGGCTTTTCTTATTCTTTGTATTTCCTTGTACTTTGCTATTGCTTTAATAATATCTACTCTTACCACCTCTGGATTTTTCAAGACCATAAGGGTTTTTTTATCCCTTCTACATGCCTCATTAAACCGTCCTCGAAAGGTTGCCATCCTTTCTTGCATTCCCTTACAAATATTCCCCTTGCTGCTTCAGCCATTGTTTCAATTAACTTCAATATTATTTGGGGAAGGCCTCAATAAAAATATCTCTAAATGCAACAAATTTGTACCTACATATGTCTTCTTTTACTATTGCAATTAATTTCTACAACTTTCAAATGAGGAAAAACATTTGTTCCCTCATGAAAAGTACTCCACTTTATGCGCACGGTCGCCGGGTGGAGGTCAATAAAAACATCATTAATGTCCTTACAATCATCACTCATCGTCCATTTGCCCATTGATAGTTTTTAAAAGTAAACTAACAAAGATTGTCAGAGGGGACCCACCCATTAATAGAGCATAATCCCCATTCGACAATCCAAGTAAAAAACTGTAGTCCGTTAACACATGACCGGAAGTCCAACATTGTGGGTTCTTTTATCCCCAATCACATTTCCTCATTCTCATCAAGCAACTGCGGAGGCAAGTCGTTATCAATTTTTGAATTAAAATCACCACCCACTATTAATAAACTATCCAAAGTAAACCTCCACAATACTGTGGGCCTCATTACGACCCTTGCGCTCCCGGAATGAAGGGGGGTGGTACGGGACTGGCCCCTTCATTCCGGGACCGTGTATTACGAGGTTCCCTTCGCGGAACCGGGATCAGACGTCTGGTAAAACCAGACGTCGTTTCTGTGTCCCGCGAGGGGAAGAGGGAGGTAACAACGGGACACTTATAATGTGGCCGTTGTTACCTCCATCCCCATTCCCATTGAGCCCTATGGGGGCTCAAATGGGAATGGGGAATGGTTCCTGCAAGAAGGACTTACTGCATCCTCCTATGTCGGAATGACCTGGTAAATCCCCATTGCAGGAACCCGGTAAAGGAGCCCGGTTTGGAGGCAGCCGTGGAGCTAATAGCACCATGACTGCCTCCATGTGTCTGTCATCAATGGGGTCAAAGTGGCCATACAGGGGTCTTGTAAAATCCTCTGTACAGTAGAAACTCTTTGACCAACAGATGATTGTGAAGATAAGGGAAATTAATCCTGCATCGTAAGAGTTGAATGAGAAAGGCATGACTGACAAGATTGGAAGAGTGAACCCGAAAGAAGGATGCCGATAAAAAGGCGACAAAGTCTAAAGTCCCGAAATACAGTGTGTTGAACCAGGCCGAGGGATGTCCACAGTGAACTGTTTAAAAAGACATTAAGATTTGTGAATGACACAAAGAAGATTGTGTTGAAAGCCATAGTGAAACAGACGGAGGGAGGATAACCATAGAGAAGGGTCCGAGCCCGGAAGAGGGCGATCTAGGGGTGGAAAGGGCATCTCCCAATGTATATGTGAAAAAGGAACTATATTTTAAAGCATTATTTTGATACATCAGGTCTATGGAGACAAGAGACTTTTTTGTAGAAAAGAGACTTAACCACTGAAGGCCCCGATTGGTGAAAGCGGAACTGTTTGCTCATGCTGGGAAAGCTCAAGCATTTGCTGTGTTCCAAAGTCTTACCTTGTCCCGTGCTAAAAACGTGGGGTAGGGAGACCCCGACTGCCACATCCTGACTTATTATTTGTGAACACTTCCTTCTTTCTTAGTAACATTATCCCACACTTCTTTTTGTATTTAGTGTAATGATTAGCAATATTTTCTTTTTAGTATAGGCCCTTTTATTTGACAAAGACACCACTAGGACTGCCTTATGATTCTTTGATGGTTGAAGCGTGCTCCCCTCTTAGATTTAGGTTTAGATTAGGCATCTTTCCAACATACCTATACCGTTTAATAAACACCCTTGAATTGTGATCACTTGTGTCTGTCCTTACTGTTGCCACCATGAGTTCCTATGTATTCATATTTATTCATTTTGGTTTACCCATCTCCCACAGAACAATAAATGAAATTGAAGGACTTTCTTCGAAAATCTGGCAAAATCTACTGTGGCATCCATGAGGATTCAACCCCTTTTCTCAGCCATCAACATCATGTAATATATACATAATCCAATAAATGGGGCTGCTAAATGACCAATGCTCCACTTCTATTCCTATGCTCAAGACACTCAAATAGGTTTAAGAGTCACAAGCCCTTAGGAACACATTTCCACTATGTTGAATGGAAAGGGGCATTGAGAAATTAATGGGGATAGTTATCTGAACACTAAGATAGAAATTCTTTGTACTTTGCTGACAATACTTTCTGAAATCCTTTACTTTATCCATTTCCCACTCTACTTTGGGGAACCTTTTGAATACACAAACTCAGTTAAAAGTCTAGCTCTGAGCATGACATCAACTTAGATATGAACATGCAAGCCGCCCATGTCACTAAAGAAGGATTGTTACAATTGAAACTGCTCACAAGAATGGTTTGCTACATGAAACTCAGAATGTAGCTGTAGCTTATAACCGATGTCGGGGTGAAGCTTGTCTTTGCAGATGAATTCTAGTCTGGCCTTCACAAAAAGTCACTAGCCAGACTCCAAAAGTTGCAAAACATGTCAGGCTGAATACCTGTGACCTCGGAACCACTGAATTCATCACTCCCGTGAAATGGGGGTCCTCTGAATCCACCTATGGACCCCATTGATGCATACATCAATCAAACACATATGAAACTGCACTGTTATTGCATGTTGCTATGCATCACTAACCTACCTCATAAATTGTATATGTACCTCTGATTTTGTACGTAATCTATTTTAACACATCCTGGAACCTACGTTTAGCATTTCTGATCAAAGCACTCATGATTCTTTTTTGAAAATCTGAACATGAAGGACCATTACTGCAGTAGGCCGCATGACCTGCCAGAAGAACAATTCAACATGCACTGACCCTAAGTATTTGAAGCTGGTGGGCCAATGTGCCATACTACTATTGGTGCCTGCCGCTCTCAACTCTGGGTGAGAGTGGCTGAGTTGGGGGTCTGCAACCTTTGGCTCTCCAGATGTTTTGGAGTACACCTCCTATCATCCCTAGCCACCACAGTCAACAGCAATGTATCATGGATATTGTAGTCCAAATCAGTTAGAGAGCCAAAAGTTGCAGACCCCTGGGCTAGCTGAACAGCACCATAGTTCCCCCATTATATGAACATCCTCTGTAGGTCTCTACATATAATATAAAATACATGCCAAAAAGATACAAATGAAGTAATGTTCAAGAAAACATGTACACAACGGTTATACTACCCCCCTACAACACTACTAAATGGGATTTGCGCACTCAAACAAATACTGGAGGGAGTGTGGATCCCTAGGCACCATGGGCCACTTACTATGGCACTGCTCTAAACTCTCTCAATACTGGAGGGTAGTCCACAGACAGATTGAAGGCATCAACAGGGCCACCTTCTCATTCACACCTGCAGTGATGCTGCTGGGGACAGAGGCAGACGAATGGCACGAAGACCATTTAACCCGCAGAATTATAGGGATACTGCTATTCACGGCTAGGAAATTACTGACCACCCATTGGAAGGCTAAGACCCCGTCCTAACACTCCAAACGCACAGAGTTACTAGTGAAAACATGCAGACTAGAACCAGCGTCTATGGCTGGAAGACAAACATACAACCCCACTAGAGTGGCATGATTCCAGGCACTCATAGACCAGTACACCTAAGATAGGAGGTGTATGATTGAACGAAAGTGGACAAACAAATAAACAAACAAACACTCACAAAAATCAGGGCACACAACTTGTAAATGGGCTCGGACAAGAAGATCGAAAGCCAATCAATGGAGCAACTCACAGTTTGGGGGTGGTTGAGAGGGATGTTATATTGGGGTTTTAAAGCTCATCCAAATTTACCAAATTAGGGGCAGTGGACATTGAAGGAGGGGAGGAGGATGGGGCAACAACAGTTAGATGCTGCATGGAGAATAAGAATACTCAACCCGTGCAGGAGTATGCAAATGAAACAACATGCTACTGTGAACCCAACACCCCCAATGCGTTGTGTTGCACTGTACCATAATTTTTGAATTGCTTATAAAAAGGAGTTTAAAAAAAAAACATGTTCACTTTCCTCAAATTTGAGAAACATTGTCTTACCATAAATGATTTGGACCCCCGACATGGTACATCCATCGTCAAATAGCTGTTCGCTGTCTGATGGCTCTACCAATAGGGTCAAGGAGTCGAAGTCTATTTCTGACTCTCCATCTTTGAATTCTTAGTCCCCTGATCCTTAGACTTCCACATATATAGCGTTCGCCAGAATTAGGTGCTGAACTTAAAATGTTTATACTGTTCCGATCAAGGTTTGCATCATTGATATCTGTAAATCTAGATTCAGAATATGTAGACAAGCCCAGTTCGACTCTTCTCCTGAAAAGCGTAGATGGACTTATAGTTAAACAAGCTGCTATTGATGTCCAGGAAAACCCAATCTTCCATAGGTATTCAATATTTACTTTTGAAACAATAAACCTGCAGAATGAGAATTTAAAAGAGTTGCTCAGTATTCTGTCGCACAACTATCAGAAGGAAAAACATATAAAACGTAACGCACCTTGGTCTTCCTACACCTTGAATTGTGGTGGGCGTACAAAATGTGCTTACAGGAATGTTTGATAAAATGGTAATCTTGCTTTCAATATTTGTAATAGAAACATATGTACATTTACAGAGTTCTTCCAAAATAAAGGTTCCTATGGAGCCCAGTGTTTCAGAATGATTGCAGACTGTTAAAATAGCAAGTGATATTTCCAAATGACTTTCAGGTTTTCCCTGCAGATGTTCCAAAAGGTTAATATCAACAAAGCTCGTTCTAAAGCATTGAAGCATGATTTTAAAGAAATTATATAATCCAAAAGATCATCAGATGATGCTTCAATGCAAAAACACAGATTAAAAAATAGCATAATATAACCTCTGTAAACACTTCTTAAAGCCATACTTAACCAGGGCTCCAAATTCAATGAATGAGCAGGCTTTAGAGTTTTTTTTTTTTCCTGTTTCCTTTGAACTGCAATTTCATTGGTTTAAAAGTATCACATGCTTTTCATTGTAACAATTTTAGTAAACTATAATGTTAAAATCACTTCAACGTGTGTCATATTCATTTCAATGTCCATCATATTCATTCCAATCCATTACCTCCTCATTTCAATGCATGTCTTATACATTTAGCTGCATGTCGTATTCATTTCAATCCATGTGTTATTCATTTGGATGCATGTTACATCCATTTCAATGCATGGTCTATTCACTTCAATGTGTGTCACATTAATTTCAATGGGTGTCATATTCATTTCAATGCATCCCCTATTCATTTCAATACATGTCTTATTCATTCCAATGCATGTTATATTCACTTCAATGTTTGTGATATTCATTTCAATGGGTGTTATATGCATTCCATTGCATGCCCTATTCACTTCCAAGTGTGTCATATTCATTTCAATGGGTGTCATATTCATTTCAACGCATGTCTTATTAATTCCAATGCATGTTATATTCATTTAATGCATGTTACACTCACTTCAATGTATGTCATATTTATTTCAAAGGGTGTCATATGTATTTCAATGCATAGCCTATTAATTTCACTGCATGTCTTATTCATTCTAATGCATGTTAAATTCACTTCAATGGTTGTCATATTTATCTCAATACATGTCCTATTCATTTCAATGTATGTCCTATTCATTTCAATGCATGTCTTATTCATGCCAATGCATGTATATTCACTTCAATGGGTGTCATATTCATTCCATTGCATGTCCTATTCGCTTCAACGTGTGTCATATTCATTTCATTGGGTGTCATATTCATTCCATTGCTTGTCCTATTCGCTTCAACTTGTGTCATATTCATTTCAATGAGTGTCATATTTATTTCAATGCATGTCCTATTCATTTCAATGTGTGTCTTATTCATTCCAATGCATGTTATGTTCACTTCAACGTGTCATATTCATTTCAAGGGGTGTCAGATTAATTCCATTGTATGTCCTATTCGCTTCAACGTGTGTCATATTCATTTCATTGGGTGTTGTTGGGTATTTTGTATAGATCTGGGGCCTAGCGGTATTTTCTTACCGCCAAAATGAAAATAATTCAGTAATAATCACTCTTTGCATTCAGATTAGATTTGGTATATAGTACTATAGTATACATACATTATTTCAGCACACTAATAAATTTAGTGGTATACATTATGTTGGTATGCGTTATTGGTGGTATTTCTGGTGAGCATAATTCCTTTGTTTTATATATGGCCCCAATATCCAGAACCTCTTATTTTTGCTTAGTTTGTTTGTGTGATCACTAGAGAGACCTCAGGCCTACATTTCAGAAATACCACATTTTCATTTTTAGTGTGCCATCATGGGCTGTCCTCGCTGTCTTATCTATGGCAGCAAGCTAACATGCGGTATCTATCACCAACTTATCTACGTCAGCGAACTATGTCAAGGGCCTCTCTTTCTGCCGACTCATTGACCTTCGGTAGCAGGCTATTTCATTTTGTTATTATTATGTTCCATTCAGAAAACACACACACTCATACACTGAATGGATTCATGCACACAGCTACTGCCATGTCTTATCTTTTAGCAACTCTTAAAAATGACAATTGCACTGTGCAAAGATCTTCCCATATTACCAGTGTTATAATGATAGATGCACAAAGGACAAGATAAAAATGAAACACACTTCCCGCCTGCTTTCAGATAATTTTTTTTGTATTATAAAACTTGCATTTCAACACGAGCTTACTCTTTTTTTTACAGAAATAAATGGAAAACTCACAGTAACAACTTTATCTGTAACAAAATGAAAAGAGAGTGGCGAGGAACAAGAATTCAATTTGCAACATTAAACATGTGGTTAAAACACAGGAATCTCCTCTCCTACTCTGACTGAATATTTTCGCACACATACACACAGCCCCCACACTTCAGTGAGATAATTACCAGGCTTGTTCAGCATGTAACTCCTTTGGCTGGTCGCCTTCTGGAGGGGTTCACCCAGCAAGGACAAGCATTTGTTGTCACTCAAACTGGGACTTGTTGACTGGAAGTCCCAGTCTCTGTAGCAGTATTGAATCCGCTTTGGGAATCAGGCATCCCCAGCTATCAACCCAGTCCTTCTCCGAGCTGTGTCAAGATGTCGTCTCCCTTTCTCCCTCCCCGAGATTCTACAGGAAACCTCTCATTTCAGCCCCCAGGGTGACGTGCGCCCAATAGAAATCCATCATGTCCTATCCTCCATCTTTACACAATGGCTCACCTTTACAGTCGCAACTGTAACAAAACTGATTTCCTGCTATTCAAATCCTTGCTTCCTGCAAATACTGTGGACAGAGCACAGAGAAGCAAGAAGAAAAAAAAAATCTGCACACAGTCTGAAATGAGTTTCAGCCTGCCTCATTTTGCAGTGGAGAACACATTATATTATTAAGAAGTTAGAATCATGTTAGTACGGTTAATTATATCAGTTCGTTAATTTTCAAATGTGTCTCTTGCAACATAGGCATTTCAGATGAAAAGAAAAAAAAAAGTGTGTGCATTTTGAATATGAAAAATAAAATGCGCTTTTAAATGTGAAAATGGTTTGTTTTTAACCTGTGTAGCCTGTCTTCATTTACATATGCATATGTTGCACTGGCAACACATAGCTTGAAGCAATTGCATCAAACCCATGCAGTGGGGCTGCATACAAAAAATGCTCAATAACACATGTCTTGCTGTACCACATTATAGCAATGCACCAAACCCATGAAGTGGCGCTGCACTTCAAAAAACATGCTATACATTGATACTGTGCAGTGGTGCTGTGCTCTGTGCTCCCAAAACACGCTAAACAATCCTACATATACCCTCCTTTTTTTTTAGAACTTGGCTACGATCCAAGCCAATTTAAAAAAAAACAACCTGCTTCTTTTCTTCTTTTCAAAATGTATGTGTATTGGGATATCTTTCTCTTCCTGACGTAGCTACTAAAATTAGCAACATTTTCATTTTTACTGATAGTACAATCAACCATCCACCCATCATTAGTACCAGGACAGCCAAACCGACTATAGAGCGTTCGCCCCAGGTTGCCCAATTAAATCTTTCCACTTCTATTATACCCAGGTTACTAACTGTAATATTGTTTTTTTTTTTTTAATTCATTCTCATTACATGTTTTTCTTTGTGATTCAATAAAAACTCCACATCCGGATCTATTGGAAATGTGTCCCTTTGAAAAAAATCGATATTTTCTACTTTGCTTTCCCAAATATAGTTTGTTACATGAAACAATGTTAACCCTCCAATTGACACAATTGTATCCTTCGGAACCTGCAAGTAAAAAACATTATATTTCACCTCTTTAACCACATATGTTCCATGATTCAAATGTACTATTGTCATGTTCTTTAAATAGGTGCTGACTAACCATTTACCTCTGACCATCTTAGCCTGTGCCAATTCTTCACTACCCATATTGCTAATGATCACTTCACATCCTTCTGATAAACTTGGGTCAGATCTCAAACCACAAATAGCGTCTGTGGCATCAGGAATAAACGGTTTACCCGGGCACATATAGTTTTGTTCTTTAAATTTGACACACGTTTCCAAGTTTGGTATTAAGTAAACTTCAGGTTCCCACGATTGAAATGCCACTACTTCTGGAGTCTTAATCTTAATAAATTTGTCCACTTGCCAAAATCCCACATTGTGTACCCACTTGATCTGATAAATAAGTTCAGGAGCCACATATGGGATGCATAGTAAAAACCCCATATCCAACCTCTCCAAGTTCACATATAATGGCATTGCATTACCCATTTCAAATGCAATTTTTACTTGTATCACATCAATCTCCCTCCTGGTCAACCTTTTTATCATTTGATGAATAATATCCTGTAAAACAAAATACAATGGTATACGTCCTTCAATCAATTGTGAAATTGCAGCTTGAACTTCTCTCATATAATTTGTCAATAGTCTATCCACAGGACTCATTATATTCAAAACTCACTGAGTGTTTTGTCATGCTTAATAATTAACTTAGTTGCTCGTTACATCACATCCGCTTGTTCATTCAATATGATCGCAGTTTCATTTATGAACCTTACTTGTTCATCCAATCCCCCTCTGATTCCATCTAATGTTTTTTGTATTATTTCTAGGTCAACACTCAGTTGTTGTGCTTTAGTGCTTAGTGTCCCTACTGAAATGGCATTGGCTGTTGATATCGTGGTACCTATTATGGCTCCAATTATAGACATTACCAATGAGATCGCCAGCATCACGGCTCCTCTCTTTCCTCTCCCCTTCTTAATGTCTGCTGGATTCACAAATGTTTTCTCCAATTGCATCAATATATCTCTTATTGACTGCTTAGAGTCCTCTTTTCTTATTTCCAGCCACTTTTTAGTCTGTTCAATCTTAATTCCGGTATTGTTCAAATGTTTTTCAATCAAAATCTCAGGATTCAATGGAATGTAGATATTTTGGAAGATCATCCTTCTATCACTCATGATGAATCCTGGTGCCTCTTCTACCGCGATACCAGATGCTGGTCCAGGTTCAATGACAACCTGAGCTTCTGAATTTTTTAAGATCCCTCCGAATATCATCATCATTAACCATATTGTTGGTGTCATCTTCAATGCTGATCGCTTTGCAGCCTTGGTCTTCGCCCCCCTTCGGGGCTTTTCCGGAATCCGTCCATGTGGGCTCCAGGACTCCATCGTCTCCTGTGACCTCCGGTACAAATATGTTAATATTCTAAATCAAATAGAAAAGAAACAGATTAAGTATATAGCACAATACCGACTTCACCCTTTTGCCAAAAATAAAACATGCTTCGTAAAATATTTCGCCCTTTTTCTCTCGCCTTCTGAAATTAAGCACAGGTTGTAGAGAAAAAGCATACATAAAACAACATTCAATGTTTAATGCATTTTCATCCTGCACACCAACTCCAGCTTCTATTTTTTTATAATATATATATATATATATATATATATATATATATATATATATATATATACTACAGTGTATATGCCCTTATAATCAACCATCTTTATTTAACTTCTCTGTCACTGCCTTCTGTCTGGACCCACTTATTTCACTTTTTTATATTCAAGGGATATTAACTGTTTCTACACGCTCAAGGCGTTTCATTTCATGTCTGGGATGGCATGGCTTGATCTGATTCACTGTTCAGTTACTGTTTCACCTTCAGTCTTTAAAATTTTATAAACTACAGGAGATACTTTATCTATAATTCGGAATGGTCCCTGCCAGGCTGCTAGGAATTTAGAATTTTTCTGTTTACTTTTTCCAAAATGAAACGTATACACCTGATCCCCTACACTGTATTCTCTCAGTGATGTTCTTTTATCGTAGTATGACTTTGCACTGTCAGCAGCTCTTTCTAGATTTCTCTGCACAAAAGCAAATGCATGTTGCAAATGCTTCCTCAATTCATCAATGTACTCATGAACTGTGGATGCACTCACAAGTGTTCTGTATAGTAGGTGTGGTAACACCATTTTCCTACCTGTTAAGACCTCATGTGGACTAATAACTGCTGCTTTGGCAGGAGTTGATCTGATTGCCATCAAAACCAACGGTAAATGTAAATCCCAGCTGGAACCTGCTTCTGCCACAAATTTCTTTAATATGTCCACAACAGACCTATTGCTCCGTTCAACTCTACCTGAAGAGGCTGCCCGATATGCGATATGTAGTTTCCTTTTCACACCCAGTATTTGCCATACCTTACTCATTAGAGAACTTGTGAAATGACTTCCTCTGTCTGACTCAATTCTTTGTGGCAACCCAAATCTTGAGAACACATGGTTCACCAGCAATGTGGCTGCTGTTTGCGCACTACAATCTGCTGCAGGAATACATTCAATCCACTTTGACATCAAACATATCACACTTAAAATGTAACGGTTTCCTCTGCTCGACCTTTTTAAAGGGCCTACATAGTCTATTTGCAAATCTGACCATGGAAGAGTTAGGCCTCTTTTCATCAATGGGGCTCTATGCATTGGTGAAGCAGGTTTAAATTGGGCGCATACTAGACATCCTCTAGTATATAATTCCACATCTTGGGACATATGTGGCCAGTAAGCATAATCTTTTAGTATTTCCAATGTTTTTTGTGAACCTCTGTGGCCTGCAGTTATTGCATCATGTGCATGTTGTAGCATTAGCCCTCTGAATGAAAGGGGTACCACCCACTGTATTTGTCCTATTATGGACTCTCTAATCATGAGTCCATCCTGCATTCTAACTCATGTTTTATTCTTTAATAGCACCCGCAACTCTTCTTTTCCCATACAATCATTTTCTGTTAAAGGGTTTTGTTCAGGATCTATCAAATGATTATAATAGATTCCCAAAATTCGATTCAATCATTCTTTTGTGCCTCAATCAAATCTTGGTCTGGCATATAATGACCACACTGTACCACTGGTTGATCTACCTCCTTTGGTGCTTTAGAACATGTTACTGCATCAATTTGTATTTCACCCAGTAAATCATCTATAGGTAGCAATTCTCCCATCACAGCCCCAATTTTAGCCAGGTGATCTGCCTTATCATTTCCCTCCTTATCCTCTCCTGGAGTTTTTAAATGCCCACAAATTTTTCTCCAGTATATTGTCAAATCATTTTCTGACACCAATTTGTCTATGACTTATATCATTTTGCCATGCTTAAGTGGCTTTTTGTTGTATGTAACCATGCCTCTCGCTTTCCAGCCAGGTAAATACACCACAAAGCTATTTCGTGCATAGTCAGAATCAGTCACCAGGACAATTTCACTGAATTTATTATCAACTGCAGTAGCAATTGCTTTATAAATGGCCACCAATTCCGCCACTTGACTGCTTCTAGCTCCAATCCTCATCCCTGCACTGGGGATGCCTTCACATTTTAACCAGACATTCCCTATTCCTGACACTAATTGTTTATTACTGTCATTTTCAATGTGAAAAGCACAACCATCCACATATACAGATGGCAGATCCTTGCCTGTTTTTTCATCAAAAGTTTTGTGTGGTGATTGTTCAAATTCCTGCAAACTAGGTTCCACTTCCATTTCGTTTGATACTTGTTCAGCTGCACAGTCATGTAAGTCAGCTAACCCTTGAGCAATTGGGCTCTTTTTATTTTGTCCATATCTCACTTCTACAGGAAAACCTTGTAATGCCAGCATCCATGAAGTAATTCTGGACGGCGCTAGATTACCTGACCTAATTCTTTTACTCTCTAAAAACTGCAAAGGTTGATGATTTGTTTCAATAATCACCTTTTCTCCCTGAACAATAGGGCGGAAATGTTGTAGCGCCCACACAGTGGTTAATAGGGCCTTTTCACATTCATTGAATTTCATTTCAACTTGGGAAAATGCTTTACTTGCATATGCAATGGTTTTGTGATTCACATCATGTTTTTGTGATAACACTGCTGACATACAATGTTCAGAGAACCCTATTTTTATAAAGAAATCCCTACCCTTTATGGGATATGCTAAACATGGTGCCTTTACAAGACATTCCTTCAATTTAGCTACTGCCTCAGACTGCTCTTTTTCCCATAAACAGGGTGTATTCAGTTTAAGCAGTTTAGTCAATGGTTGAGTGATTTCAGCATAATTTTCAATGAACTTTCTGTTATAGCCTGTCATCCCTAATAAACCTTTTACCCCTTTCACATTTTTAGGGTCCTTTAGTTTTTGTATGGCCTCTATTTTCGTCTTTTGTGGATTTAGCCCATGTTCAGTCACTTCATGGACTAGAAAGTTCACTTTTTACTTGCATCATTGTGCTTTTTGTAAATACACTTTGGTGCCTGCTTTCTGCAATTGGCCAAGCACATGTCTTATTTCATCAAAATGGCTTTTCAGGCTTTCATTTTTTATCAAGACATCATCCACATAAACTATGGTTCCTCTTTCCGCTGCATCTGGCATGGCCTTTCTCAAAAATATGCCAAATTCACTCCCACTTTTGATGTACCCGAACGGAGCTCTAAGCCAGGCGTATTGAGTCCTGTCAAATGTAAAGGAAAATAAATTCTGTATCTCCTCTGCCAATGGCACGCACCAATATCCAGAGGTGAGATCTAATGTGGTAAACACTTTTGAACCATGTACCTGAGCTAGGCCCTGATCAATGAATGGCAGTGGCCATCTGGATACTGGCACTCTTTTATTTAACTCCCTCAAGTCTGCACATAGCCGCCATTGACCATTTGGCTTTAACACACCTAAAATAGGTGTGTTGGATGTGCTATGAATGGGCCTGATGATTCCACGAGCTTCCAAATTCTTTATAATCTCTGCTAATGATTCTAAACATGCCAGCGGTAGTCTATACTGGCGTACAAATACTGGACTTCTGCTACACCCTTCCGGAAGTGTGGCCACATGTAAATCAGTTAAACCGCAATCATAAGCATCTTTTGCAAATACATCTTTAAATTCCATAAATATCTTTCTCAGTTCGTTCCTATCATCATCGTTGTCACACGCATCCGCTAAGGAGATCTGCTCTTCTACCATTTTGGAAAATTCTGGAAAATCTTTGGGTAAGGGAATCACGGCGCTTTCCTCTAACTGTGTGGCTGTGTCTTTTTGTAAAGCTGCCACTTTTAAATATTTTGGCATATCAGCTTCCACTTCAATGGGCTGATTTTCTGTTTCATTTTCATTTAAATTAAATGTTATGCAATCCTCTTGATGGCAGCACACTGTCTCATTTGAATCATAAGGATACACAGAATGAATTTTAAATATTCCTTTGGGCTGAGAGTCCAGGTGTTCTGGCAACTCACCCTTGGCATCTACATACTTTTCAGGGATATTTCCAATCACCATGTTATTTAAATCTGCCGTATAATGTGATTTTTGTATGGCCATTCCTAATGGGGAGTTTTCCTCTAAATGAATATCCTGACAACCTTAATTATTTACCATAATTTTTACAGATCCTTCACCAATATCTACCAATGGAATGTATTCATAATCCGGGCCTTGCTGTTTTATGGATTCATTCAGGCATACAAATGCATCAGAGTCTTTCATCTGCTGTCCATTTTTACATTTCAGTGTTATTGCAAACTGTTTTGTAAAAGCAGGAATAATAGTATCTTTCCTCATTTGTAATTCGATTGCATAAGGACCAGTTGTGCACAATGATAAGCCCTTCTTTTGTCTTCAAATTCAGGTGCCGGCCCACCTAGGCGTGACCAAATTTTTTGATTAAGGAAATCTAACACCATACACATTCTGTGCATGATGTCATTGCCCATGTAAAAGTCATTTTGTGCTCCACTCACTATCCATACATTATGGTAAATTGTTTTCTGCCCAATGCTAATTTTAAGCATGCATCTGCCTGCAATTCGGTTTTCAAAGTCTGGACTGTCCAACCCAGAAATATATTGGTTTTTAATCCTAAATTTCGGGATTTCCTCCCTCTCCATTATTTTTTGCAACCATTTCTCATTAATGAAGCTCCTCTCCTGTTCAAGCGCTAAACTGGCTTTTATTGTTTTAAAACAGTCATTTATACCAACATGAACCCATGGTTGCTCATCTTCCATGTGTATTTCAGCAAGAGTGGTAATGTGTTTTTCTGAATCTGTTTTAGGAGCAATATTCTGTTTGATTGTTTTCTCTTTTAAATAAAAACGTAATGTGTGCTCATCTATGGCAGTCTGCCAATTTTTCCTTGGGTCCAAGTATATTTGTACAGGTAGTTTTTCATTGTCGCTCTGCATTTTGTCTTGAAACATTAATATAACCGTGACACTAGGTATGCAACTATTCTGGAGATATACCTCCACACCATCATTTGTTTTGGCAACGGTGTGACATTCATTTATGTTGCTGTTTTGTGATTTTAGTTTCTTAGGTCTCAATGGTTTTTTGGTTAAGGACCACAACACTCCATTCACCCCATCTATGAGAGGAGACAATCTTTTCAGGCAATCTGTCCCCATCAGAAATGGAATTTCACAAATAGATGTGATCAATACCTCTTGTTTCATTCTGTGCTTTCCTATTTTTATGTCAACCTCAGTTACACCTATGATGAGCACCTCCTCCCCATTAAAGTTATGCACTGGACCTTGATTTTCCTTCACTGTGATCTGATTCTGTGGGGGTCTCCCTTCATTGATACTCTTTACCAGCTCCTTGGACATAATTGTGGCCTGTGCGCCAGTGTCAATCATAGCAAATGTTTGGCATTTTTATTCTACAGTGACGGGTGCATAATATCTGTCCTCAACTTCCTCTAACACACATAAGAAGTGTGAATACTTACTGATTTCGGGGCTCACCTTTCTCAGGCCTTTTTCACTTTTGGCTAAGCACATTTGTAAATGGAAAGACATTTTTCCCTCCTTTTTACCCATTTCTGCGTGAGAGACTTTATTCATTTCTCCATGGTCAGAGGTTTTTTGGAGTGTTGCCACTGTTCGCCCACACATCTGGGTATCATCAGGGACCACATTACAACCTTCCAACTGAACATGTGTAACAACATCATTTAGTAATTTGTCATTGTTTAATTCTGTGCATTTGTGATCATTTAGTGTTTTACCAGCCCTTTCAGCTTCTTCAAAAATATGTGGCTCAAAGAATTCTTCAGGTGGTTGATTTATACCCTCCTTTTGAGTATTTCCTTTTTCTGTCTGTGTTTGTTCACCGTTTTGACTGTCCAGGGAAGGAGCTATAACATCCCCACTCACTCCCTGTTCACTGGTATTCCCCATGCATGAGTCATTTTTCTTAAATCTGTCTCTTTGTTCTCTTGGAGTTTCAGGTTTTCTTATTTCATTTGTACAAATCTCCAATGTTTGATTTAGCTCTAGGTTAAACCGTACCTCTCTTTTAGAATTATTTGCACTTTCTATTACATGCTCATTCATTGGTGCTTTCACTTTTACATCATTAGGCATCTCAGAGTCATTATGCAAAATTACATTAGGGCAATCTGTCTTTTCGGAGCTGTAGGTATCATGAGTACTTAGTCACTTTCCATAAGAAGCCCCCTGGTCATTGCTATGGCCATCAGCCCCCTCTTTGGATGGTTGTTTTTGCGCTGTATAGAGCTTCCCTATTTGCTCAGCTAACATTTTCACTTGGGCCTCGAGGCACTGGAACCTTTCCATCTCTCTAGAATCCTCTTTCTGTGGCCTAGGTTGATATTGGTTGTTTTCCCCCTGATTGGATCTATTCTGATACCTCTCAGGTGAGTGATTTCTATTAGGATGGTTCCTGAACTCTTGATTCATTTGTGGAGGGGAGCAGGGTGCACCCATCCTTTGGTTGTAGTCCCCTGGTGGGGAATCATTGTACTGATGTGGAGTATAATTCATGTTCTGTCTCATGTCCTGTCTCTCATGTTGTGGGTACTGACCCCTATGTTGATTCCCATTATCAGCAAATCAATCCACATTTCGGGGTCTATCCTGATTACCATATATCATGGTGTTGGGAGCAAATCTGCTTTGTGTCCCCAATGTCTGGTAGGGACCATCATTTCTTTTATCTTGATTTTGTCTTTGGTTATTATTCATACCTGACATATCAGGCCGATATCCTGCCCGGGGTCTATCCCCTAAATACCTAGGGCTGATGTAGCTCTCCCTATTGCTAGGATCATGTGATTGGAACATTGGTGCAGAGTGTGATGACCTTTGTTGATTAACCCTTTGTTCAGGTGCCGAATTATTTTTGCCTGGACATTGAGCAGACTCAAGGGACATTTTGGCTGACCTGATTTCCATCACTGTGGCTGAGGGTTCTTTAGATGTAGGTCTAATATCTTTCATTTTATCACTTTCTCTACCCTGACAATAGAGTACCTCATATAGTTTTGTGCTTTGATGTACAATCCATTCAAGGGACTTGTCACGGTCAAATTCACGGACCAACTGTGATATGATGTCTTTCTGTAGCCCATAGAAGTAGGCAGTTTTAAACTCATTGGAATTGGGGTCAAAAGATACATCAAAGTGAGAAAATGCCCTTTTTAAGTCCTGTAAAAATTGGCGAGGGGATGCGTTAGGCCCAGCAGTGATTGTGTAAGCGACTTTCTTTGCCTCCTGCAATGACTGAAAAGGAGAAAAATGACGCCTAATTTCTTTTTCAAACTCCACCCATGTCATATTCTGCTGTTCATTTAATCCCCTTATGATGCTGGCCGTCGGGGCATCTAAAGTTAAATGAAAATATTGTCTGTATTGTTCCTTAGGTATCTGGAGTGCTTTAAAAATGTCATGAACCGCTTCTAAGTGATCCTCAATGCAGCATTCCCCTCCTTTTTTAAATGGTTTGATCAGGGCTTTAATGGATTTCATTATTTTTATGGGGCTACTTGTTGCAATACATGGTATTGCACCACTTTGTGATTCAATCCTGGTTTCAGGTGTATGGGATTGGTGGCTGCCCCCAATGGGAGTATCAAATCCCCCAAGGGCGCTGCAACCAAGTTCAGTAACCGGCCCAGTCACTGGAGCACTAGCTCTTTGGGCAGAACTAGAATTCACCTCCACTCCATTGAATGTAGTACGCTGCCGCCTCGCCTGGGACCTGGGAATGCACATTTGTTGTTCTAAGTCTTTGCACTTTTTAAGGAGCCTGTGTGCTTCATTTTGCAGATAATTGTTTTCATCACTCATTTTATTTATTACCTCCTGCATGTCGCACATTTTCATTTGGCATTCATTGAATTCTTTGTTTCTCTTGTCTTTTTCTTGAATCATTTTAACCATTTCTTGCTCTGCACCTTGGAGATCACTTTCTTTTTCAAAATGTTCTTTCAGTAAAATCTGCATTTCTGAAACAATCTCATCTTTATCCTGTCTAATGTGGTCCACTAAGGCTTTTAAGTGTACCAGTTCTTGCTCACTGTCCTCAAATGGTTTCTTGCTTTTGGACAACTGAGCATCAAAATCTCTGCATTTTAATTGCATGTCTTTTTGGCATACATCCAATTCTGCTCTTAACATCTCCTCTTTTTTGCTTGCCCCATGTAAATCAGTCTTTAACCTGTTAATTAGCTGGTTATCATTTTCTTGCATTCGCAGGGGCCTATTCAAAATAAACCAGATCTTGGCACATAGCCGCATTAAACAGTCTTTCTCTGCAGTTTTATCAGCTGCATTCAATAACCTTGTAAGGCAGACCTGAATTATGCTGCCTTCTGCAAAAATATTCTGTGACATTCTGAAATTCGTTTTTAGTAACACACTGTTATTATAAAATGGGTTCCCTTAATGTACAGATGGCAGTGTGAGACACACTTGCCACGCCCAGTAGGTGCTCTGTGATCACTTTCCCGTCCTGCAACGCACCATAAATATGTTGGGTATTTTGTATAGATCTGGGGCCTAGCGGTATTTTCTTACCTCCAAAATGAAAATAATTCAGTAATAATCACTCTTTGCATTCAGATTAGATTTGGTATATAGTACTATAGTATACATACATTATTTCAGCACACTGATACATTTAGTGGTATACATTATGTTGGTATGCGTTATTGGTGGTATTTCTGGTGAACATAATTCCTTTGTTTTATATATGGCCCCAATATCCAGAACCTCTTATTTTTGCTTATTTTGTTTGTGTGATCACTAGAGAGGCCTCAGGCCTACATTTCAGAAATACCACATTTTCATTTTTAGTGTGCCACCATGGGCTGTCCTCGCTGTCTTATCTATGGCAGCGAGCTACCATGCAGTATCTATCACCAACTTATCTACGTCGGTGAACTATGTCTAGGGCCTCTCTTTCTGCCGACTCATAGACCTTTGGCAGCAGGCTATTTCATTTTGTTATTATTATGTTCCATTCAGAAAACACACACACTCATACACTGAATGGATACATGCACACAGCTACCGCCATGTCTTATCTTTTAGCAACTCTTAAAAATGACAATTGCACTGTGCAAAGATCTTCCCATATTACCAGTGTTATAATGATAGATGCACAAAGGACAAGATAAAAATGAAACACACTTCCCGCCTGCTTTCAGATAATTTTTTTTGTATTATAAAACTTGCATTTCAACACTCTTTTTTTTAACAGAAATAAATGGAAAATTCACAGTAACAACATTATCTGTAACAAAATGAAAAGAGAGTGGCGAGGAACAAGAATTCAATTTGCAATATTAAACATGTGGTTAAAACACAGGAATATCCTCTCCTATTCTGACTGAATATTTTCGCACACATACACACAGCCCCCACACTTCAGCGAGATAATTACCAGGCTTGTTCAGCATGTAACTCCTTTGGCAGGTCGCCTTCTGGAGGGGTTCACCCAGCAAGGACAAGCATTTGCTGTCGCTCAAACTGGGACTTGTTGACTGGAAGTCCCAGTCTCTGTAGCAGTACTGAATCTGCTTTAGGAATCAGGCATTCCCAGCTATCAACCCAGTTCTTCTCCGAGCTGTGTCAAGATGTTGTCTCCCTTTCTCCCTCTCCGAGATTCTACAGGAAACCTCTCATTTCAGCCCCCAGGGTGATGTGCACCCAATAGAAATCCATCATGTCCTATCCTCCTTCTTTACACAATGGCTCACTTTTACAGTCGCAACTGTAACAAAACTGATTTCCTGCTATTCGAATCCTTGCTTCCTGCAAATACTGTGGACAGACCACAGAGAAGCAAGAAGAAAAAAAAAATCTGCACACAGTCTGAAATGAGTTTCAGCCTGCCTCATTTTGCAGTGGAGAACACATTATATTATTAAGAAGTTAGAATCATGTTAGTACGGTTAATTATATTAGTTCATGAATCTTCAAATGTGTCTCTTGCAACATAGGCATTTCAGATGAAAAGAAAAAAATAAATTGTGTGCATTTTGAATATGAAAAATAAAATGCGCTTTTAAATGAGAAAATGGTTTGTTTTTTACCTGTGTAGCCTGTCTTCATTTGCATATGCATATGTTGCACTGGCAACACATAGCTTGAAGCAATTGCATCAAACCCATGCAGTGGCGCTGCATAAAAAAAAATGCTCAATAACACATGTCTTGCTGTACCACATTATAGCAATGCACCAAACCCATGCAGTGGCGCTGCACTTCAAAAAAACATGCTATACATTCATCCTGTGCACTGGTACTGTGCCCTGTGCTCCCAAAACACGCTAAACAATCCTACAGTGTCATATTCATTCCATCGCATGTCCTATTCACTTCAACGTGTGTCATATTCATTTCAATGAGTGTCATATTTATTTCAATGCATGTCCTATTCATTTCACTGCATGTCTTATTCATTACAATGCATGTTATATACACTTCAATGGTTGTCATATTAATTTCAATGGGTGTCATATTCGTTCCAATGCATGTTATATTCACTTCAACTTATCTCATATTCATTTCAATGGGTGTCATATTCATTCCATTGCATGTCCTGTTTACTTCAACATGTGTCATATTCATTTCAATGGGTGTCATATTTATTTCAATGCATGTCTTATTCATTCCAATGCATGGTATATTAATGTCAATGAATGTTACATGCACTTCAATGTGAGTCATATTCATTTCAATGGGTGTCATAGTCATTGCATTGCATGTCTTATTCACTTTAACGTGTGCCATATTCACTTCAACGTGTGTCATATTCATTTCAATGGGTGTCATATTCCTTCCATTGCATGTCCTATTCACTTTAACGTGTGTCATATTCACTTCAACGTATCTCATATTCATTTCAATGAGTGTCATATTTATTTCAATGCATGTCTTATTCATTCCAATGCATGTTATATTCACTTCAACGTGGCATATTCATGTCAATGGGTGTCATATTCATTCCATTGCATGTCCTATTCACTTCAACAAGTGTCATATTAATTTCAATGGGTGTCATATTCCTTCCATTGCCTGTCGTATTCACTTCGACGTGTGTCATATTTATTTCAATGGGTGTCATATTTATTTCAATGGGTGTCGTATTAATTTCAATGGGTGTCATATTCATTCCATTGTATCTCGTATTCACTTCAACGTGTGTCATATTCACTTCAATGGGTGTCATATTAATTTCAATGTGTGCCCTATTCATTTCAATGCATGTCTTATTCATTGAATATCAGTGTATGTCATACTCATTTCAATACATGTTATACTCATTTCGATACGTATTATTGTCATCTCAGTGCATACCTTGCTAATTTCACTGCATGTTGTATTCATTTCAATATGTCACATTCACAAAGGTTTAATTTTTACTTGAACGGCTTCCCATACTTCACCTCTTGTCAGAGGGCCCTGTCCACTCCATTTTGCATCCCACCTAAAGCACTGTATGTATGTGTGCATGCATGTATGTATTGAGTGCTATACATTTAAAGGGGTGAAATACAAAGGATATATTTGAAGGTCAGTCATGACTCTTGGAGATACTGGGCTTTACATGCATGAGATGTATATGAGGGAGCGAAAAGTGGAAATAAGTTGTGTTGTGGTGTGTATGCTCATGACCGTCATGATTCCAGGATGATCTGCCAGTAGCGGGAGCTTATCTTGTGTCTAACTGTGTGCTAGCTGCATTTATGCAACAGACGTGTATGTGAGAAATACCATCCATGTTACTCAAATCTACTCTGCTGACAGGGTGGGCAGAGTTGGGCCAGGCACTAATGCGAACTGCAGGTTTAACATTTGAGCAATCCTATTTGTAGCTTAAATAATGTCTCAGTTTAGTGAACAACGTTGAGCGTATCACAACTGATACATGTGCATTTCTGCACATCTAAATTGACACGAACAAGCAGAACGTTTTAATTTGATTACATTGAGCACACTTGTGCCATCCTTGCAAACTCAACATATAGCCCATGCGTCTTCACTGGATGCTCCTTTGAATTCCAGCACGATGAAAGCTGAGCCCATCGTAAAGCAGCCCTTTGAGACCAGCAGCAAGGTATTGTTTGCCTCCTCACCGATTGCACAATACGCCAGCCTTGCATAAATTTTACAATGCATTAGCGTTGTTTCACCTTCCCCCGACTCTGGCCATGATTTACTTCCTTGTCACTTAGTTTTCCGTTTCAGATCTGAACGGTAACTGTGGCGATGGAGTCTTATAAATCACAGACACACAGTAGGCTTTGGAGCTGCCTCCCTGCCCTCCAGTGGTTTCAGTGCACTGCTCGGTCCCTGTCCAAGCTTTAATTTAATTCTTGGATCAAATAAATCTTCAAGTTATTATATCCAACCCAAACATCTATGTAAGGTAATATATGTATAAATTATTACTTTGAGGAGACAAAAATGAATGTTTCATCTTGCTTGCACAGAATCTCATTTCCTTGAAATACGGTCCTTGCAGTATTTCAAGGAAATGAGGTCTCACTTCACGGGATGGCATGGGACCGGAGTATCAAATGCCTCCTGATTGACAGGATGGAGGTGCTACAAATAATATTCATATCTAATATCGGAGATTTTTTTTTTAGAACAATGGCACACTTCTCATTTTCTGATTTATTTACCCACACAGCAATATTTATTGCATGGACAGAATGAGGCGCAATCAATAAAAATAATATATTTTCGTAAAGTGCTCTATGACAGAGTGTTATAAATTCTAAGCATACAAAGATATTGTTAGCAAATATAAGGGTACTCACGTAATAACATCTGATCGATTAAGGTCTGAGTCTCCCCTGCCTTGATTCAGCATGCACTTGAAGGTCTGAAGGTCGCAACACGATATCGGAGACAAACGCTTAACTCTAGAGCTATTTAAGGATGTATTATTATTATTTTTTTAATTAGCACACCAAGCTCTGACTCAGCTCGTCTTGCAGGTCAATAGGGTGTTTTTGTAAATGAAGAGGCCACTCTTCATCTTCATGCCCATCACCAGAAACAGCCATTTAAGGAAGGTATTACACTTGCCACGGTTGAGGACACTCAAACAGAAACAAGCTACATTGCCAATGCTGGATTTGCATTTGATACACCGAAAATAAATGGATACTATTTGCAAGCTGACACTTCTAATATGTTTTTACGAAGGTACTTTTTAAAAAGTGTGTTGGGATGCAAGTGCAATGCCCTAGACAGGCGAAAAGATTTACACTGATGAAAATATATCAGCAGGCATCGCTGTGCTAGAATTTCTCGTTGGGCGTGGCAGAATGTGCATGTACTCATTTGCAGATCGCTTTGACACATACTAGAAACACCATATAGCTATACAGAAAGAGACACAATGTATTCACGTTGTGGGTGAAGAGGTTGAAGATAGGGTGACATATTTTGCATTTAGCAGTAGTGCATAGTGTTATGTTTTAAGGGATGTGCGATTAGATAGGCGGCGGAGATGGTATCAGAAAAGTGTTGCAGTAAAGACCAGGTCCGGGGGCTAAGGTAGCAAGTGTTCCACCATGTTGGATTTTCATGAATGTTGACGGATGCGTTTTTTAAAGTATGAGGAAAAGGCTCATGTGGAGCTGTGGCTCTGTCCGCTTAGCCCTTAGACAAGTACCCTTTCCTTCACCCAAGAGAGAAGCTATGATGTCAAGGTCACAGGCAGCTGTGCTGTGCCAAAAACAGTTAATTGAGCCAAGCTGAGAGCTCGTAGGAGCTGAGAAATGAATGTTGGGTCCAGGTAGAAAGGGTAGGGATGCACACATTGAAGGTTAAATTAATATGAGTAGGGTATGGGGTTCTGTGATGCCAAAGGGCTTGGTGAAGTGTTACAGCCTTACAGCCTTTACAGCTTCCTAAACAGACCTAATGCCCACAGCGTTACATGCCCTGTATGTCTGCTGTTCGAGTCATCTGCTGCCGTTATGACTGCCTATTGACTCTTAGCATGTTGAAGGCTATACTAAGACTCTCTGGCCGAAATCAAGTAAACTTTGCCTGTGTATGATTGTCTACATGTGCCTCTAGCATTTTAG
Organism: Ambystoma mexicanum; assembly: GCF_040938575.1. NCBI lineage: Eukaryota > Metazoa > Chordata > Amphibia > Caudata > Ambystomatidae > Ambystoma > Ambystoma mexicanum. The sequence continues at coordinate 896,040,893 of NC_090937.1, read as the reverse complement.
CCTGTGCTAACCTGCGTATTACATATGCGTATTGCCCCTTTTGCATTGCATTTGATCTCCTGCATTTGCTCCATGCTATATGTGCTAGACCCACCTTCCCTGTATGCAAACTTGCATTTTATATAATTTTATCATGCTTGGTATTTGCTTAGAATTCACTGAATAGCATCAGGTTTGTATTCACCCTACCGTGTTAGATTTGCTAGATTCACGCTGCTACGCATGCAAATAGACGGCAGCCTCTCACTGCATAATTCCTAACTAGCTCCAAGTACACATTATGTATCTCCCATTGCTTTACACTGTTCTACTAAGAACACTGCTATATAGTATCAACCTACAGGATCTTTCCATGCCACTAAACTTACTTCCACTCGCACTAGCGCACAACTTCATTAAACAGATAGACATGATCACTACACCCTGCACTGTATTACAGAGGAACCTCAAATTACGTGCCAGACTCCCAAGGCTCTATGACCCTTTAACTAAATCAGCACAAAGTAATGCAACTACAAGTCTGCGTAACACCAGCCACTCCTAGCATCCTATTCAACTTAACAGCAGCCTCTTCCGAGAGCCTATCCTCGCCCCGAATGGCAGTCATAAAACTCAGCCATCACTCTTGAAACCAGTACAGACTGGGACAAAGGGTGCACTTATAAATGCCCACTCTATGGTAGCCCACGCAACAGATATAGCCGACTTATTACATAATGAATATCTAGACTTCCTAGCTGTTACCGAATCCTGGCTCCACCCGGCAGCTTGTCCAGCAATTATGCTAGCCATACCAGATGATTATACCCTTTTAAGACTTGATCGTACCACCTCTCGTGGCGGAGGTCTCGCCCTATTAGCCAAAACTAACCTAACATTGAAACTCTCTCCATCCCACAATATAGGTTCATGTGAATCCCTAACTGCTAACTTAACCTTATCTAACACGCAGTCTGTATCTATTTACCTCATATACCGACCTCCTGGCCCTCTAGGATCTTTTGAAGAAGACTTAACTAACATCCTATCAAATAACCTCAAGAAATCCTCCCAAAGCATCATATTAGGAGACTTTAACCTTAGTCTTAGCTACCTTCTAGATGCTAATGCCACTCTAATTAATAATACTTTAGAGGAAATAGGCTTTACTCAAAAGATCATAGATCCTACCCACATCAAAGGTAGAACCCTTGATTGGTTAGCTGGGCACAATTGCCCAATCACGGTCTCATCTATAATGCCACAGCCTTGGTCTGATCATTACTTGATCACGCTCTCCTTAGAGGCAGTATCACCCTCGCAACCTGACAGCATAGCTCCAGCTGTCCCGACCAGAAACAAAAGAAACAGTACTCCTGAAAACTTTATTCCCTTGATCCTACCTACTCTTAATTCCATCCCGGACCACGCAGATCCCTCTATTATGGTAGACTTGTATAATAAAGTAATGTTATCTTCCCTTGACGCCATAGCCCCACTGAAGAAGAGAATGAGTAAACCTCGGAAAACACGTGAATACCTGGTTCTCTCCACACCTTAAGGCTATCAGACAAGAGACATGACGTTGTGAAAGAATCTGAAGGTCAGATCTCTCAGAAAATAATAAGAAAAATCTGAGCAAACTAGCTTCCCAGTACAAAAAAGAAATTATCCTCGCTAAACAAACCTCATATAACCTCTGAATTTCTCAAGCCAAATCTAACACCAAAGAACTCTTTGCAATTCTGAAAGAGGTAGAATCCCCTGTTCAAATACCAGACTCTTGCCTTAAGGACAAAAATTGGTGCGCAGGCATACAAAATGCTCTAGCTAATAAATTTACCTCCCTGCAAACTAAGATCAGTAATAAAAAAGACTCCCTCTTCTCCACTCCCATATCCAGCAACACCAACTCTTCAACGCCACAATCCATCCTGACGCCTCCACCTGCGCCTCTTGCTCACTTTAACTTTCGCAAAGTATCTACCAAAGAGGTTGAGAAAGTCATTCTCACTCTCAAACCCTCGAATTGCCATGGGGACCTGTGCCCTGCACAATTGATAAAAGATGCAGCCCGCAAACTTTCCCCATTTATCACCAAACTAATACACGCGTCCTTTACGTCAGGCACCATACCTAATAATTTGATACAATCTTGGGTTCTCCCACTCCTTAAAAAACCCAATCTTGACAACCCTCCGCCCCCACCAATTACCATCCGATCACCACAGTGCCCTTCCTACTCAAAACCCTTGACAAAATAGCGTACCAACAAATTCAACACCACCTTGAACACAACCACCTTCTAGGAAACCGACAGTCAGGCTTCCGACCCCAGCACATAACTGAAACTGCGCTTAGAGATCTCAAGGCACAGATAGATGATCTGAGAGACAAGGATAAGACAGCATGACTGCTACTACTTGATCTCTAGGCTGCATTCAACCTGGTCGACCATGAGATCCTCTGCAATCACTTACAATCGGCAGCCCACTTTTCCCAAGAGGCAACTGACTGGATTCAATCCTTTCTCAATAACCGAACCATGCGAGTCTTCTTCCCAGTAGCAGCTGCTTACCCTACGGCCATTACCTGTGGCGTGCCACAGGGCTCCTGTGTTTCCCCCACCCTTTACAACATTTTCGCAAAGCCCCTTTTTGATGATCTAGATTGTCTGGGTATCACCTACACAAACTATGCTGATGATACCCAAATCCTCATCCCGCTGACGGGGGGTTATGACAAGGATTTGGCCTTTGTAAATAGAGTGTACCTCATCATCCAGGCATGGATGGCCCTACACAGTCTATGCCTGAATGATGACAAAACGGAACTCCTCATCCTAGGTACCACACCCAACCTTAATAAACTAGGCCAAAACTACTCTTCTTTTGTAATTGATAATAACAACATCGCCATATCCAAGGAGGTTAAAACCCTCGGTTTCTACCTAGACTCCACACTTACCTTCAAAAAGCAAGTAAATGCTATTACATCCGCCACGTCCTATACATACAAACTCATTAGAGCAGCCAAACCGTTCCTTTCACCCAACAACTGTATCACCAGAGCTAGAGCGTTGATCCTGTCCAAGTTGGACTATTGTAATGCTCTCTATGTAGGCAGCAATAAATACATTATGAAGAAAATTCAGATTTTACAAAATAACGCTGTAAGAGCAGCCCTAAGGCTCCCAAAGTAAGCCCGCATTTCAGAGAATAGAAGATCTGTCAATTTTCTCTCAACGAAAGACAACATTTTCCTTAAATCTGTCTCTCTGTCTCACAAATGCTTCCACCTAGCTGCCCCTCAATACCTGATAATGAAATTCTCTAGACAGGTATCCTGCCGCCCTTCCAGAAAGGCCAACTTCAATCTCCTTCTGGTGCCAAGATTCAAACGTACTATGTCTGGGGGGAATAGCTTTCCGGTTAAAGCAGCACAATTTTGGAACTCCCTACCACCATCCCTTAGGGAAGACCTTCCCTACCTACAATTCAGATCCAATACCATCCTTTGGATCAAGGAACATGACACCAAATGTATTTCCATGCTGCGCTATAATATGAATACTGTAAATTGTGAATATTTACTGATCCACTATGCGTAGGCATATTATATAACTTGTAAACCATGTATATTTCCTTGTAATTATAACAGCTGTTTTCAATGTTTTGATGCTTCCAGCAATGTACCCTCAGTTGGATTCCATCTATTGTGTTCTCTGTAACCTAAGCTTTACAATCCTCTTGTTGCTTTTGTGCCCTGCTACCCCTGGGTTAGGTGTGCACTACAAATAATAAACATAAACACATAAACAGCGCTACTGCCCTCGTCCGAAGAGTGGTCATCCCACTTGAACCGCAGGTGCTGCACACTAGGGACTAATAAATAAACGAAATTCAGGGCTAATAGTGGTGCCCGATCATGTTATTCATGAGCACCTGGGTTTCCACAGAGATAAGGGGGGAGTCATGCTAGGGCTGTACTGTGGTTTGGGATGGGAGGAGCAGAGGTGATGCCAATAAATGTATCTACAAGGTCAGGGAGCTGTTTGTGCTTGCCACAGTGCCTGGTATAATGAGGAGGGCCATTGTATTATCAAAGCAGAGTTCACCTCACAATACTGTTATCTTGCGGTCAATCTGAGTCTTGAACTTGGCAGAGGGTGTGCCCTGTTAGACACATTTTTGCCTAAATCAAGATTTGGACAACCAGGCTGATGCATTTGCCCTCTTTTTGTTGCACCAGGAAATACTAAAGATGCAGGAAAACAAACAGAAACAAACTCTCCATGTATGTGCACGACATTTATGTTCTGATTCATGGTGTGGGGTGGGGCATGAAGGAGGATATTCACTCTATGCCTTTCCATTACGTCATGCAGAGACTCTGCCCAAATATATGTCCATATCATACTCTAGTGGGCAATGCACATAAAGGTGTCAATAAAGACAAATGCAAGTCTCTGTGTAAAGAGCAGACAGAGTCTGTAGTGATACCTGTAATGTAAATAGACATGGTTTTCATGTTGGCCACAACTACTGATCACAGATGTGCATAATGAAAGGACAGCAGGAATCCAAGGGGATTATCAACAAGTATCTTAAGGAACAGACCCACACCTCGTCTAGATACACTTACCTAAATCCATTCCTTTGTGCAGCTGTGTTTTTATTCTGGATTCTTCAGGGATATAGAAATAACTGTGTTAGTCGTATTGTTCTATGTTTTCACTTTTTCATTGATTTACATTGCTTCCCATATAAACCCAGGTTACTTCTGATTTTGTTGCCATTTTATCAAAATTATTGATTCAATGTTTTGTCTTTCCTTTCATCAGTGTTTAAAACATGTTGATAATAATGTTGGTTATTTGTATAATTTATTTTGGACACTCATATCTTTTCCTGCCATTTCGATTTTTAGTGTTTGAGCTTGTTTAATGGTTTTTATGAGTACATCTTGATCTTCACAAAACTGATCTAAGGATAAGACAACATATATCTTTAGGTTCTGTTGATTTGCCCACCAAGAACCTTCACGCCCAAAAGGGGAGAGAATTTGAAGACATCATTAAAAAACAAGGACTTACCTGCTGAAACTATGCAAATGAAACCTACGAGTTCTACAAATTAATCTCAGAATTAAAAAAAAAATGCTAACTGTAAAGACTGGAGGGAGGCTGTATTTCTGCTCTCTATATGGCAGAGGAGACGCATAGAGGACCCTAGCCAAGATTTTCTATTGTGGTCGAGCAATCAAGGCCTAGCTTCTCAGGAGGTGATGCAGGCTGGTTCTTAAGTATAGTGTAGTCCCCAATCCCCGACAAAGGAATGTCCACACACTGTATTAGTTAAAACATAGTCTTTATATAATTAATATTCAAGGTTATGTACACTATCACAATAACTCACTTTGTGCTCAGAAAATCCACAATGGCAAATATATGCAGTTCTAAAGTGGTACCACAATTATTATCAGATCTCATTAAAGTGCATTAACTGTACTCTGGTCAAATGTCACACAGATGAAGGAATAAAAGTAACCAACAATAGATATAGGAGGAAAGCAGTTTGTTAGAACAATGGGCAGAATACCGGCCCTGTTTACCTAGACACAGTTCTGTGTGGAGATCCCCCCCTGGGCAACCTGTAGAATAAAGATATATCACAAGCCCAGTCCATATATTGTTCATAAGAATCTTTCCAATAGTTCAGCAACCCCACAGAACCTGGTGTTGTAGAGTTCCTCGTCGGGAAATCGACTGCCCTTCTTGACTGCACTCCCTTTAAGACAGGAGCCACGTGTCGTCAAACGTCCAGCGATGAACATGGTGAACTACGGCGGTGAAGTGGCAGCTTTGTTCCTAGCGGTGCTTGTCGACAGCAAAGCGTAAACGTCCTGCAAGGAAGAGGCGTGAGGGGCACCTCAATGTCGAAAGTTCTGGACCTCAAAGTTTTTGAAGAACTGTGGCACAGCAAGGGCGTCGAGTCGTCGGCGTCTCTGTGGTTTTTGGGTGGCGGACGGCGGCCTAGCCTTCTCCGGCGGGATAAGGTGATCCGCGGTGCATACGAGCGCGTCCGTGAATCAAAAGTTCTTAGGCAACGCATACATTGCGACTCCGATCGGCGACGGCGGTCCTCGACGGTGGCGGAACAACAGTCCAGGCGCTTCTCTTTGGGATTCCGCGGCTGTCCCCGTCTCCGGTCGGCAGTCTGTCATAGGTCTGTCTACCAGAGAGATTTGGCAAAGAACAGCTGGTGCACAATGGTCCCTCGTAGCTGGGGAAGAGGGCGCCTTACCAGGTCCTCTCTGGGTCAGTCCTTGGAGACACAGCAGCTTTCAGATCGATGAAGTAGAGCAACAGCAAGACTTCTCTTCTAGCAGGGCTTCAAGGTTAAGCTTCAGTTTTACTCCAGTTACTCTTCGTAGTGGACTTCAGCTTTTGAACATGAATTCTAGCAGTGTGAGGCCCCCAGAAATACTAGTCGATCTCCCTTTCATTCTGCTGGGTCACACTCAGGCAACCAATCGGTCAGAAGGGCATTCATGCAGGCAAGCAGCCAATCAGGTGCATAGTGCATTCAGGCCATTCACTTCTCTCCAGACACTCACAACAAGTTATGTGTATTGGGATAAGTACCCAGCCATTCAACACTCCACACTGCATTCATACCAGTTTCGGGCAGGGCTGTCTCAGTCAAACACCAGATACTAGACATCCACAACACAGAATGAGTATTCGTCACACACTCAATTCACTCAGGTGCCACCCAAAGGGTGTAATCACTGTTAGGGAGAATTCTCTGTTTAGGCTGAATTTTCTAACCTAGTGAGTCCCCCAGCAGCTTTGCTGGATATCTGGAGTTTGTTTTTTCCATCCTGCCAAGAGTGAGACTCTTTTTCTCCCACCCTTGGACATGAATGTGTGTAATTCCTTTAAATGTCAATGTGTTCTATGGGCTATGGGGTCTTTTACTCAATAGGTTCTCATATGTTTTTCTATGTGTGTTACACCGCACCCTACGTGCCGTAACACTGGGGCGTCCTAGCGGACCTCCATCGTAGACTCCATACCCGGGGACTGACTACTCTCTCCCCGGGCATGTAAAGTCACCATTGGCTTTAGTAGACCTAAATTTACTAACAGAACTAGTACAAACCATCCTATTGTGGACATGCTAGTAGGGGTAATTCGATTACTCCTGGGTCTGTTATTCGAGGGGGCACTGTCCCATCCCCCCTCGTCGAGTTTTGGCTGGTGGCAGTGGAAACTACTTGTTATATTCGACCCCAAATATAACCCTTTGGGATTCTTTCCATTGTTGGAGATGAATACCTTTTTCCCATTAATCTCTAACATACCACTGGTTTACTTATCTTAAATAAGTCTATCGGATGGTATTTTCTGCCAGAACTCGGTTTTTAAAATGGCGTCTGTGTTCGTCTCTGTGACTCCTAAACCAAAGGTTGAGCCCTTTGTTCCACTTTTGGCGGGCTTCTGTACAGAGACCCTCCAAAGTGGTGCCATTCTGTCTGGGTTACCACAGGGTTGTGGGAGGGGGTTTAGGCACCCTGGACCGAGTTGCCTTACCAACTCCGGTCACACTCTGGTGTGATTGGCCCAAGTGGTGAGCCTCCCCGCTCACCACTTAGCGTGTTTTGATTGACAGCTAGGCTGAATGAATGGGGGTTTTCTGCATAAAAGCAGGGCTTTTGGGACTGGATCTTCAGAAGTCGCCACAGGACCTAAGAATCCGACGAGGGTAAAGCTGAGCCGACCTGCAATGACGACACCTCCGGTGGAGCCCTGCTGAACCGACTCACCACTTCCCGACGACAGAGGAGATCTCCCTGCCGGAGAGTCTCTTCCCCTGACTGGTGGGAACAACCAGTCACCTTTGCTTTTTCTTCGCTCCAGGACGCAGTGGTCGAATTGCCCCTGCAGAGCACCTCGGCAACCGGATAGCCACTACCCCTGTACCGTGACCAAAAGGTGGTGCCTTGTGACGGAGCACTCCGCGGCTGGTCTCTTCCCTGGTGGTGCAACGATCTTCAACTTTCCTTCGACGACCAGATCATCTCTTTTTTTGGCAAAGACCCGACGTGCATCCACCACCAGGAACAACTGCCCCCGCCGGAGCTGTCTCTCCACAAACAAGGTACCGTACCTGCCTGGCTTCCCTTTCTGTCGGATAGAGTGAGGTGCTGAATCCTCGCCTTTCCATTCGGTCGCCTCCAAGCGTTCTTTAACTTTCTGTTCTGAACTGGTCCAACCTTTCCATAACAATTTGCGATAAAGACTCGAAGAGCATTTCCACTGAGACACTTTTGGGACATATCGCCTTGACTCTCTCCGAGTGGGCCTGGCCTCTGAACTTTGTGATCTGCAGTAGACCCTGCCTTACTTGCCTTGCATTTGTCCGTAAAGTATTGGTACCGAGTTGATTTCATAACCTGCCTTATTTTTCTCTCCCGTCCTAACGAATACTAGAGTGCCCTCTAGGTTAAAGCATACACCTCTGTCTGCAAATAAGTGATGCCGGTGAACCTAGACTTGTCGAACTATTGTTAGGGGGATTGATCTTTTTCTTAGTATAGTAATTGTGATTGAAGTTGTTTCCCGTATTAGTGCCAGAGTGTTTGTTATAGATGTGTTGTTATAAATAAATACCTTTATATCTTAACACCGAAGCCTTGTTCCGTGTTTGCTTATTCTACTGTGTAGATTGCCCTATATTGTATACTCCACATACTGCCTAACTCTTCTTGAGGGAACTCTGACTGCTCAGCCACAGCTACCAAATGAATCTGTGTGGTACAGACTGCTACCAAGTGGGTTTACTGCCAAACACCTGTAGTCCTAAATCTTTTGCAGTGGTCCCAGAGGGAACTGCACAGGTTTCCGCCTAACACTGGTGTACAGTGGTGGGATTTGTATAGAGTATACAGTTAAGAGTGCTTTTCGACACTTTAGGATAACTAACCACAAAGCTTAGCACTAAAGAGCAACTTTCAAAAACATGTCTACTATGGAAGCTTACAGTCAAGAATCCTTGTCAGGTGGAAATACTCAGAGTTTACGAGCTCTCTGTAGGCAAGAGAATCTTTCTGTAAGAGGCAAGAAGTTAGAACTGATAGCGAGATTGCTGGAAAACCAAAGTCTGGGTACTGGTTGAGAGGAACCAACTTCTCCAGCAGATGTAGATAACAGTGATGGTGTTGATCTAAATCGTAATTCTGATGATAGTGATGAAGAGGCTGAAGAGGAAGGAGAGGCTAACGAAACTGTCTCCCCTGCTCCTCTACCTGCCTTACCAGCTGTACCTACAGGGCCCATACCAGGTCCCACATGTAACCCTGTTTATTTTGAACTTGAAAAATTGAAGCTCGTATTAGAATACAAACGGTTCTTGGCTCAATCTGAAAGAAACCAAGAGCTCGAGTTCAGACGGATGAATGCCCAGGCTGAGCAGAAGCAAGCTGAGTTAAGACTCAAGGAAATAGAACTTAATCACGAGTTAGAGATGAAAAAATTGTCTGTGGAAAGTGCTTCTCTCTCCTCTGGTTCCTCTAGGAGCTCCAGTCCCAAAAGACCCCGGATGCCGAAGGAATTAGTGGGTATGTATGAACCGAGATTGGATGTGTTGGATTGGTTAAAACTGTTTGAGTACAATCATGGGCTCCAGGACATCACCGGTAATGATTTACTTCCCTGGTTGTTCTCTAGGCTCCCCCCTGTTGTGACTGATGTGGTAATGGAGTTGGGGAGGCGGATAAGATGGATTACGAAAGTGTGAAACTAGCTTTGATAGCTAGATTTGGGAAGACCACTTCCCAGTATCTTAAGAGGTTTAGATCCCTCAAAAAGCATGATGGTACCCCTTGGGCTACCTGGGTGAGTGAAGGGTTGAAAAACTTAGAGGGATGGATTAAGGGTTACAAAGTGAACACTTATGAGGGTATGAAGAATCTTTTTATGTTGGAGTCTATTTATGATGCCTGTTCTCCTGAGCTCAGACAGCACTTGGCTGATTCGAACGAATTGGATTCCCGGAAGCTGGCTAAGGCTACTGACTTGTGGGTTGCCAACAGGGCTACTCACAAGGATTCTGGGGCAACTCAGAAAAAGGATGAGGGAAAACAGCCTAAAAAAGACTCAAAAGAGAATTCGAATAACTCAAATTCCAAAGAGGGCCCCAAACAAAACCAGAAGGGTAAGCCACAAGGAAAAACGCAGCAGAATAGTGTGTCTTCTGGTGCCAAACCGGAAGGAGGCCAGAACAAGCCACCATTCCAGAAAGCATTTGGTAAATGCTTTGTTTGTGGCTCGACTGACCACGTGAAAGGAGATCCCAGATGTAAGGGTAAACCTTCAGGGGTCCAGCTTGTCTCCTTAGCCTTCGCTCCAGAGGAGGAAGTCCAAATGGCAAGTGGAAACTTTCTACTGCTAGCTGACGAACCCATTGGAGTCTCAGCCAGCGTTTCTTTAGTGTCTCTGGGGTTGTGGGAACAACAGAATTTAGATGCCTATAATCCTATCCCCGATAATACTAAAGCGTATTATAAGGACAGTGTCCAGGTGAATGGTCAGGAGACTCCTGCCATTAGGGACACTGGGGCCAGCATAACTGTGGTGGATAAATCGTTTTTTCAGGCTGAGGATGTTGCTAAGGCACCCAAATGCCTCACCAAGTTAGCTGGAGGGCCTGTGCAGATGCTTCCCCAATTACCAGTTCTCATCCAGTGTAACGATATGACTGTGAAGATACCTGTCAGCATACAGAGTGAGGTACCCGGACGCGTACTGTTGGGTAACGATTTGAAAACTCTCGGAGTTGTATCGCATACTCCCAGACCTCCTAGTAAACGGTTACAGGAGCTAACCAGACCCGCAAGAGAGAGGACCATGTGCTGTACTCTCCAGGAGATGATGAAGAAAGAGATCACTCCTGCTCCACTGGAATTGTCGGCAGCTGTCTCGAAGAAATCAGAAGCGAAAGGGAAACCTAAAACTTCTACCCCGAAACCAGCAGCCAGCAGTTCAGTGCAGCCAACAAGGACTTCCCCGCGGTTGTCCAAAGTTACACCTGTAACTCCACCTCCAGCTGAGGCTGAGAGGGAGGTACAACTCTGTGTGGTAGAATTAGACTCTGAGGAAAAGCTAATGGAAGGCCAGGAACTCATTGGAGATCTGGATCCTGTTGACCATCCTGAGCTTCAGTCTTTACTGGCAGAAGGTGGACCCAGCAGGGCAGACTTCAGTAAGGGACAGAGAGAATGTCCAACTTTGGAAGGTCTTCGCCACCAGGCAGAAGCTCAGGCTGAAAGTCAAGAGCCTGGGAAATACAGGTTGCACTGGGAAGATGGCCTCTTCTACAGTGAACCGACCGAGTCTGCACCTGGAGACTACAAGCAGCTTGTAGTACCCAAAGAGAACAGACCACAGTTATTGCAGTTAGCCCACGAGATTCCTTTGGCTGGTCACTTGAGTTTCAAGAAGACTAAGGAAAGGCTCTCTCTCTACTTCTATTGGTCAAAGATGGGGGCCGAAGTAGTAAAACACTGCAGGAGCTGCCACACTTGCCAGACCTCTGGTAAGGTTGGCTCCAAGAATGTGGCACCTTTAGTGCCTCTCCCAGTTGTGGGAGTCCCGTTTGAGAGAGTAGGGATTGCCATTGTTGGTCCCCTTGATCCTCCAACCTCCTCAGGCAACAGGTTTATACTTGTTGTAGTAGACCATGCTACTAGGTATCCTGAGGCAATTCCTATGAGGACCGTTACAGCTCCGGCTGTGGCTAATGCCCTTCTTGCTATTTTTACTAGGGTCGGGTTTCCTAAGGAAGTAATCTCTGACAGGGGGTCAAACTTTATGTCCCACTACATGAAAGCCATGTGGAAAACCTGTGGAGTTACTTACAAGTTCTCAACGGCTTACCACCCACAAACCAATGGGTTGGTAGAACGGTTCAACCGAACCATGAAGAGCATGATATGTGCTTTAGAGGAACCCCTTAAGCGTAAGTGGGTCCTTCTACTGCCATGCCTTCTATTTGCTTATAGAGAAGTCCCTCAGGAGGGAGTAGGTTATTCTCCCTTCAAACTTCTCTATGGTCATCCCGTCAGAGGTCCATTGGCCCTAATTAAGGAGGGGTTGGAGAGAGCTCCTTCCCCTAACCCAGTCCGAGTGACTGACTACGTGATAGGTCTCCGGGGGAGAATGTCGCACATGATGACGGAAGCAAGCGATAACTTGAAAGCTGGACAAGCATTGGTCAAGCACTGGCACGATCAAAAGGCTAACATGGTTGAATTCGCTCAAGACCAGCTCGTTCTCGTTATGATCCCAACAAGGCAGAGGACCTTGCAAGACAAATGGATGGGTCCCTTCAGAGTGGTGGGTAAACTCAGAGAGGTCAACTATCTGGTGGACTTGCGCAATCCCAAGGAGGCTCCGACAGTCTTCCACACCAACCGACTCAAAGCGTATGTCTCCCGACCTGATGTAGGAGCATTGCTTCTAGCATCATCCGAGGAAGAAGAAGAGAGTGAAGCTCTTCCGGATCTCCTCAGAGGCTTACCCTTAGACTAAAAAATTGAAGGAGTAAATCTCTCCTCCAATCTGACACCCGAGCAGCAAGAAGAGTGCAAATCTATGTTGAATCAGTTTGCCTCTCTGTTCTCGCTTTCACCAGGCTTGACCCCTTGGGGCCAGCATGACATACTCACTGGTGACTGTCTGCCAGTCAAAAGCAGAGGATACCGAATGTCAGAAAATGTACGAACCCACATCAAAGGTGAGGTCAGCATGATTCTTGATCTCGGGGTAATAGAGCCCTCTACTAGTCCATGGTCTAGCCCAGTTGTGTTAGTACCAAAGGCAGGATCTAAAGAGCTTAGATTCTGCGTGGATTATAGAGCTCTTAATGCAGTCACCAAGACTGATGCCCACCCTTTGCCAAGAACAGATGAGTTGGTGGATAAACTTGGCGCCGCCAAGTTCCTCAGCACATTTGACTTGACGTCAGGCTATTGGCAAATAGCCCTGACAGACCATGCCAAGGAGAAAACTGCATTTTCTACCCCCGTTGGCTTATACCAGTTCAAGGTAATGCCTTTCGGATTGAAGAATGCACCTGCTATGTTTCAACGGATGGTAAACCAGGTTCTGAATGGGATGGAGGACTTCTGCATGGCATACTTGGATGACATAGCAGTGTTCAGCAATTCCTGGGAAGAACATGTAACCCACCTGAGAGATGTTTTGCAGGCTCTTGGACGAGCCAATCTGACCATAAAGGCAAGTAAATGCCAAATTGGACACAGTAAGGTAGTCTATCTTGGACATGAGGTAGGAGGTGGAGAAATAAGGCCTTTGCTCAGTAAGATTGAAGCTGTGCAAAATTGGACAACACCTACTACTCAGACCCAAGTGAGAGCCTTCCTAGGCCTCACTGGGTATTACAGGAATTTCATAGAGAACTATGGGACCATAGCTTCTCCACTGAATGTCATCTCCTCGCCCAAATTTCCTAAAAAGGTTAGATGGAACGAGGAGTGCAATCAGGCTTTTGAAAACCTGAAAAAGGCTCTTTGCCAAGCCCCAGTACTCAGAGCTCCTGATTACCGCCAACACTTCATTGTGCAGACAAATGCTTCAAATGTAGGAATAGGTGCCGTACTCAGTCAACTGGATGGGAAAGGTAGGGAGCACCCCGTTTGCTTCATCAGGGGCAAGCTGAAGGATCCTGAAACAAGGTGGGCAACAATTGAAAGAGAGTGCTTTGCTATCGTGTGGGCTCTGAAGAAGTTTAGGCCGTACTTGTATGGTTCTACTTTTGTCATTCAGACTGACCACCAACCCTTGAGATGGTTAATGCAAATGAAAGGGGAAAACCCAAAACTATTGAGATGGTCGATCTGCCTGCAAGGGTTTGATTTCACCATTGAGCACAGGTCAGGGTGTCACCACCAAAATGCTGATGGTCTCTCTAGGATGTATGTCATCGACTAGAGGTATGAGATTCATCCAGGAGTGGATTAAATCCTCCTGTCCCTCAGTCTGGGGGGGGCGAGTGTTAGGGAGAATTCTCTGTTTAGGCTGAATTTCCTAACCTAGTGAGTCCCCCAGCAGCGTTGCTGGATTTCTGGAGTTTGTTTTTTCCATCCTGCCAAGAGTGAGACTCTTTTACTCCCACTCTTGGACATGAATGTGTGTAATTCCTTTAAATGTCAATGTGTTCTATGGGCTATGGGGTCTTTTACTCCATAGGGTCTCATATGTTTTTCTATGTGTGTTACACCGCACCCTATGTGCCGTAACACTGGGGTGTCCTAGTGGACCTCCATCGTAGACTCCATACCCGGGGACTGACTACTGTCTCCCCGGGCATGTAAAGTCACCATTGGCTTTACTAGACCTACATTTACTAACAGAACTAGTACAAACCATCCTATTGTGGACGTGCTAGTAGGGGTAATTCGATTACTCATGGGTCTGTTATTCGAGGGGGCACTGTCCCGTCCCCCCTCGTCGAGTTTTGGCTGGTGGCAGTGGAAACTACTTGTTATATTCGACCCCGAATATAACCCTATGGGATTCTTCCCATTGTTGGAGATTAATAACTTTTTCCCGTTAATCTCTAACATACCACCGGTTTACTTATCTTAAATAAGTCTATCGGATGGTATTTTCTGCCACAACTCAGATTTTAAAATGGCGTCTGTGTTCGTCACTGTGACTCCTAAACCAAAGGTTGAGCCCTTTGTTCCACTTTTGGCAGGCTTCTGTACAGAGACCCTCCAAAGGGGTGCCATTCTGTCTTGGTTACCACAGGGGTGTGGGAGGGGGTTTAGGCACCCTGGACCGAGTTGCCTAAAGCTGAGCCGACCTGCAACGACGACACCTCCGGTGGAGCCCTGCTGAACCGACTCACCACTTCCCGACGACAGAGGAGATCTCCCTGCCGGAGCGTCTCTTCCCCTGACTGGTGGGAACAACCAGTCACCTTTGCTTTTTCTTCGCTCCAGGACGCAGTGGTCGAATTGCCCGTGCAGAGCACCTCGGCAACCGGATAGCCACTACCCCTGTACCGTGACCAAAATGTGGTGCCTTGTGACGGAGCACTCCGCGGCTGGTCTCTTCCCTGGTGGTGCAACGATCTTCAACTTTCCTTCGACTACGAGATCATCTCTTCTCTTGGCAAAGACCCGATGTGCATCAACCACCAGGAACAACTGCCCCCGCCGGAGCTGTCTCTCCACAAACAAGGTACCGTACCTGCCTGGCTTCCCTTTGTGCCGGATAGAGTGAGGTGTCTGAATCCTCGCCTTTCCATTGGGTCGCCTCCAAGCGTTCTTTAACTTTCTGTTCTGAACTGGTCCAACCTTTCCATAACAATTTGCGATAAAGACTCGAAGAGCATTTCCACTGAGACACTTTTGGGACATATCGCCTTGCCTCTCTCCGAGTGGGCCTGGCATCTGAACTTTGTGATCTGCAGTAGACCCTGTCTTACTTGCCTTGCATTTGTCCGTAAAGTATTGGTACCGAGTTGTTTTCATAACCTGCCTTATTTTTCTCTCCCGTCCTAACGAATACTAAAGTGCCATCTAGGTTAAAGCATACACCTGTGTCTGCAAATAAGTGATGCCGGTGAACCTAGACTTGTCGAACTATTGTTAGGGGGATAGATCTTTTTCTTCGTATAGTAATTGTGATTGAAGTTGTTTGCCGTATTAGTGCCAGAGTGTTTGTTATAGATGTGTTGTTATAAATAAATACCTTTATATCTTAACACCGAAGCCTTGTTCCGTGTTTGCTTATTCTACTGTGTAAATTGCCCTATATTCAGTGGCGGCTGCTATCATGGGGCGGCCGGGCGCCGCCCCCCCCAGAAAAGAAAGAGGAAGCTAAAAGAGATTCAATCAGAGAACTTCTCCGATTGAATCTCTTTTAGCTTAGAAAATGTCTGCATTTCCTTTGCCAACAGCGCGGGGGCGCTGTGGCAAGGTAATCGTGTAACAGGCGGGGGCCCGGTTTAACAGCGGGGCGCGTCCCAATTTAGTTTATTTTTTTCTATAGTAGAGTGCGTGGAGCTCCTAGCCCCACGCACTCTACGTAGCCCCTTTAATTGGAAGCCTGGCGGGGCGCTTCAGGGGTGGCCCCGCCAGTATAAAATGTGCGCAAACAGCGCACTTAAATTCTGATTCCCTCCCCTGCCATGGATACAGTAATGTCATTGGCTGGCAAACAGCCAATGACATTACTGTATCTATGATGACTCACTGGCGGCGCAGGGTGTGTACGTGCGCCTGCGCCGCCTTCACACGTCTGTTGACTGTTTCTTTTTCTCCGACATCGAGTGAGAGGAGTGAACAACACACCAAACACGAGTGCTGCTGCAGCGGCGCCGTGGTAAGTACCCCATGATCCGGCCATCCCCATGTTTGTTGAACTTTTATTCTTCTCTGTTTGGGACCGGGGACTGGGGAGTGTTACTTACACTCCCCTCCCCGGGCCCAAACTATGTGGTCCACCACGGCCCAGGCCCAGTCAACACTGAACGACGTGTAGGCCTTGGCCTACACGTCGTTCAGTGTTGCTGCCGAGCTGTGAGCCTTGGTGGTAGCGGGCCGCCCGCTACCACCAAGGCGAGGGCCGCCTGGGCCTATTTGTTTTAACCCGTCCCCGGTCCGTGCCCCAAGGGCCTTGCCTTGGGCCATGCCAGCCGGACCGGTGCGCAAGGCCCAGGGCAGGCACTGGCAGGCGTGCATGGTCGCGGACCGCGGCTGCTCCGTGTTGTCCTGCTTCCAACTTCGTGCAGCTGTCCTTGCTGCTGTCGCCGTCAGATAGAGTGGAGAAAAAATGAGTAGGGCAACCTTGCCCCTGCAAGATAAAGGCGAGGTGGGGGCTTGGGCCACAGGTAGTTGGGAAAAGGTATTTGGTGGGGTTCAATATTTGCACTTCATATGAGGAGGGCGCACGTCCGCTTTATATGTTGCTTCACGTACCAAGACACTGCGGTTACCGCTGGAGATGCAAGTGAACGCAATGCGCTCGTGGATGTGGTTATTTTGAATAGAAGGTGATTTTGATTTCCATTATTTTACAACCATTATTCATTAGAAGGGCTCTACAGGATGGGTAGTCAGTGCTCTGGGGTGAGCACCAAGGGGGTAGCAGTTGTGGGGGGAGGACACGAGGGACAGCATTGCAGTTAAACTGCATATCCCAGAATGCAATGCAACGTCGCGGGGGATTGAAAAGCTCGAAGGTGGGGGGTGCTGCAGGGCATCATAGAAAATTAGGCCACATTCACGAATGGCATTTTATCCGTCTGGGACAGTTTCATGCATGCTCTGGTATTGAGCGTTAAAGTTTGGGTTTGCTGTCAAACTCTCTGAAGTATTAACGAACCGTTCCGCAGCATTTGATTTATGGGACACCCCCACTCTGGTTCGGATATGTTATGCCCCGTATGAATCCTCACTTGTTATAACAATGGATATTGAAACCGTGCCCACGCCTTGCTCCCAGTGGGTGTAGCTTTCAAGGGAGCAGCGTTTTCAGGAGGGCTTCCAGGGGGGGTTGGGGAGGGGGCAGGCATTTAAGGTTCTTTGTTGTACAGTGCATGGGAAACAGCCCCCCCCCCCCCGTTTTGCTTCATTCATCAGAGCTTGAACACCAATGAACCTTTCGTGGTGTGTGTATCCATGGCTGGAGGATATGAATGCACCCTGGAGTCGTTTCTAAAGAATAGCTGCATTGGGGTCACTATGAAGCTGATTGGGTGGTTAGAGCTCTGTGGGGGGATGTGACGATGACTAGCATAAATCGCTGGTGAGTTACATTACACATGCACAAGATATTTTTCTTGTGCTGTTGCTTAGATCCCGAGCATGGCCCTATACCTTGGCTCCTCAAGTACTGGATGCTCCTAGGTTCTTTAGAAGTGCCGGGGGTGCATGTGGCGGCGGCACGCAGCCTCAAGGTCATCCCGAATGCCAGCTTATGTGCTCTCGTCATTAGCACGGAGTGCAGTGCAATTAGGCAAGACAGCGCTTCCTGCTCCGGCAGCAGGGCACGTCAGCAGGCCGAATGCCAGGAAGGCCGCATGCCAGGAAGGCCGCATACAAATATTGGTACTGCCGGGCCCGCGCCACTTTTACAATGACGCCATGCTTAACGCCACTCATTCGATCCCCAGCGACATTAGTGCTCTCATCAGAAATTACCCGAGAGTGTAGAGCAGCAGATGGCCTAAAACGTGAGCAGAAGTTCTGCAGAACTCGAGGCACTGCCAGTCTGCTTTTGCAGGGTTGCTTGGTTCACCCATCGAAGGCACAACATTCAATTTGCAAAGTAAAGTCAACCACCAGTAAATGTGCGGCAGAGTGTGAGCTCATGCCTTCTGCCGTCTGCACCAGTTAGTTCGGTCGTTCAGACGATGGGCAGGTCATTTTATTCCAATGCATACATTGAACTGAGAGGATCTGTTACATTTGCACTTCTGTGCAAACTGGTTCTCCATGCAGTTAGTCATTCGCACTACACAGTCCAAAAAAGGTGTAATTGCGTGTACGCCTTTGTTTTCGCACTTCGTAGTACAAATTGCACAAATGCACCTGCCATTTACGCATGCTAGGCAGCGTTTAAAATGGATTCCTTTGGAATACTTCTGATTTCACACGACCAGCAGGCCGGTTCCAGGGGAATACAAAGCATTTGCGCCAGCTTGTACATGTCATGCTGGCGTAAATGCTTGAGCATGTGTATGACAAAGAGGATGGGGGGTTTATGGCAATCTCAATTATGTCTCATGCCCCCTCCCCGCCATGACTATGTAGAGATAAAAAGGATGTGTTCAATTTGTATGCATGCGTTTTTCGCACGCTTTTTAGTCTACGCCACATAGAATACGAACCCCAAAATGACTGGGAATAGTATGGTACCTTACAATAATCACACTGAATCCGCAGTACAACTTTCGTTTTGGACATCCTCATTCTTCCCCCACACTCCCACTCCTAGCCTCATTATTTGCACTCACACACACCGAATCACAGAACTGGGAATGCATAGTCATCCACTCTAATAATTGCCAATACTTTGGGTATACCATGGAACAGAAAAGGTGGGTTGGCAAGAGGAAGGACTTTAAAAATGGGTTAATAATAACACCTATTACAGCTCTTACAAGCGGGAGGAATCCGGTATGAAGCACTATATAAAAGAAAAACAAACAAGAGATGTAGCAATGGTCATCGGTCTGGGGGAGATCACAAGAGCAGGCCAGCAGCTGTTGTAATGTTAGGCATGGGAGTGAAGCAGGCTTGGCCAGTACAGAGAAGTTCGGCCAAGCTGTGCCAGAAGCTGTACTAGAGTGGTCATGACAGATGCAGTCCTGGATGAGGGTCCCTTTATAATGTGCAGGAATACGTGGGCCATCGATACGCATGGCGATGGTGGGGTTTGGATCAAACTAGGAACATAGACCAGGAACATTAACAAGGGGACATACAAAAATAGGATTCAACATGCAGGGCCTGCTGACAATGTGTTCATTTAAGGAACATACATATGAACATACATTTTCCTGAGTGACATCATGTCCGAAGTGTTGTAGGTGTCCGTTGAGTAGTGGTGGGGGGAAGCACAGGAGGCGCTAGCCCGCAAGCTAGCAGGGTATGATAGAAAAACCGAGTACTAGTAAGCTTTAACTGTAGCATCTCCAATACTCCAAACAGTACAACCACTTCTTCCTCCAGGTTCACGGGATGTCACGTCAGGAATGAGAGAGAACCAGAGCACAGCAAAACATTATTATTATTATTTTTTAAACTGTGGCTCTTCAGGCACGTAAGCTTGTCACAGTTGCACCTGGTGCTTCCCATCACTTAAACTTCATACTAAGCAGTCTAAAGCAATCGCAAGTTATAAGTTGTGTGCATGAAAAAAAACGTCTAAATAAACAAATACATTCTAAAGTTAAAGAAATACAAAGACACATGTGACTGGTAAGTGGGTTGTCTAATGGAAGTGTGGCTGTAACACTAGTAGTACATGTGTTACAATACAAAGGTTATGAGACTTACCTTTCGCATTAATTAAGTGGTTACAAACTAAAGTAATATTTTAGCTTCCTTTCCCCCTTTCAGAAAATGCCTAAAATCCCACCTTAGTAAGAGGATGAGTGCATGTGAATGCCAGTAACAGCATGACAAACATGTTTCTATCATTACTGACTATATAATGAATTTCTTTATGCATACACCATAGTACCAGCTATTCTCAATACAAGCTGCTGTAAAATACACCATCACACTTGCACACGTAAGAATAGTGTACCACCATTAATATGTAAAACCGAATGCTTTTTTTCATATTTCGGTGGGTTTTTTGGACAGTAAATTGCACATTTTGTAGGCCATTTTTCCAAAATTTTCGCGGGGGGAGTGGGCTCGCACGCTGCGCGTGCTCGCTACTAAATTCGCCCTGGAAATTTTACGCCCCACCAACTTTCAAACTCACCAGCCGCCACTGCCTATATTGTATACTCCACATACTGCCTAACTCTTCTTGAGGGAAGTCTGACTGCTCAGCCACAGCTACCAAGCGAATTTGTGTGGTACAGACTGCTACCAAGTGGGTTTACTGCCAAACACTTGTAGTCCTAAATCTTTTGCAGTGGTCCCAGAGGGAACTGCACAGGTTTCCGCCTAACACTCACAACATACAGTCACTGTGAAGGCTCCAGCCAGTCTGGCTTGGACTTCACAACAACACCATATATGGAACTTCCACCCAACAGCCAATCAGGGGGAAGGGACAAAGTCAGGGCTTCCCAGGACTTCGGGAAACAAGGTAACAGGCAATATTGTAATGTAATGTTCCACTACCTATAATGTAATGTTCTACTAAGATATGCGCCCGGTTGCCCTTGGGCCTGGTCTGCGCTATACAAATAAAACAAATACAAATAGAAAGCAAGAGGCCACAGGGGCCATCTTGTTTCCTATCAGGAATCAACTGATTCCAATGGCAGGGCCTGGGTATCCCAAAATGGAGGCTACTCTCAGCACTTGTCAAATTCAGCATGGAGCTGCCACCAGCCCATATCCTGCTCTGTGGGCCACACACAGGTGTCCAAAAACATACACTAGGGGCACAGGGCTTTACCCCCACCCATGGGTGACATAAGGGTATCCCATGGGTCTGTACAGCAAACCAAATGAGGGAGCTGCACCACCAGGAGTCTCACATGAACTGCTGCGCAGAAAACATAACAGAACACATGATAAAAAGCAGTAAAGGACAAGGAAACGGAAGCCCTGTCCCTCTGATGCATTTCCAGCATCATAGTCGCCCCCCCCCCGACTGAGGTTAGGGTGCCTAATCTCCCATGAGATAGACACCCTCATCCAGATGGTCAAGACACCTTCTGGTAAGGCCATCTGCATTATCGTGACTCTTCCCTCGTCTATGCTCTATGGTGAAGTCTAGCCCTTGCAGGCTAATGGACCACCTGAGCAGTTTCAGGTTCTCACCCTTCATCTGCATAAGCCTCTTTAGGGGCTTATGATCTGTTCAGACCTTGAAGGTAGACCCTGCAAGGTAGGGCCTAAAATGCCTAAGGCTCAAACCTATACTGAAACATTCCTTTTCCACAGTAGGCCACCTAAGTTCTGTACCCTTGAGTTGCATAGAGATCAATATGATCAGATGTTCCCTTCCTTTGTCATCTAACTGGGACAAGACAGCTCCAATTCCGGTGTTGCAGGCGTCCATTTGAACGTTAAATGGCTTGCTGTAATCAGGTGCACACAACACGACTGCCCTACACAGACTTTCTTTCAAGCCATCAAAGGCCCTCTGACAGTCTTCAGTCCAATTAACCTTCCTAGGCTATTTGGGTGAAGTCAGAGCTGTCAGTGGTGCAGCTATAATCCCATAGTCTGCCATGAAATTGTGATAATACCCAGTGAGGCCCAAAAAGGCTCTCACCTGGGTTTGAGTAGTGGGAGTCTCCCAGTCATGTACATCCTGTACTTTACTGGGGAGAGGTTGGATTTGACACCCTCCTACCTCATGACCAAGATACGTGACTTTCCCCTGAGCTATCTGGCACTTGATGGCCTTGATAGTGAGGTTAGCCCTTTTCAAGGCCTGCAACACCTTATCCAGATGTGTCAAATGCTCTTCCCAGGTGGAACTGTAGACTGCAATGTCTTCTCAGTAGGCCACACAAACGGCCTCCAGCCCACTGAGCGCATAATTGACCAATCTCTTGAAGGTGGCAGGGGCATTCTTCAACCCACAAGGCATGAACCTAAACTGGTAGAGTCCCTCAGGTGTTGAGAATGCCGTCTTTTCCTTGGCATGGTCCGTCAGAGCTATTTGCCAATAGCCTTAGGTAAGGTCAAAGGTGCTCACAAATTTGGCAGCACCTATGGTGTCCACGACCTCATCAGCCCTGGGCAATGGGTGCGCGTCAGTTTTGGTGACGGCATTGACTCCTCTGTAGTCCACACAGAACCTCCAATCCTTGGTACCTGCCTGGTAACTTGCCTTGGGGACAAGGACCACAGGACTGGACCAGGGACTTCAATAACACCCAGATCCAACATCTTGCCAACCTCAGTCTGGATATGGTTCTTAACAGTATCTGACATACGGTAGCACCTGCTTTTGACAGGCACACTGTCACCATTGTCAATTTCGTGCCTACACCATGGTGTAAGGCCTGGAGTCAGTGAAAACAGAGAGGCATACTGCCGGAGCAAAGCCCTGCAGGCCTTCTGCTGCTCTGTCGTCAGATCGGGGGAGAGATGTACTCCCTCCACGGAGCCATCCTGAGGGTTGCTATGCAGCAACTCAGGAAAGGGCTCACACTCATCCTCTGCGTGCTCTGAAGCTAGCAAGAGACATGAGACTTCTGCTCGCCTGTGGAAAGGCTTGAGCCTGTTAACATGGAATACCTGAAGGGCTACCCCAGGGACTCCCATGTCAACCAGATACTTGACTTCCCCCATCTTGGAGATGATCCTGAAGGGTCCAGTCCACTTGTCTGCCAAAGCTCTAGGCTTGGTAGACTCCATCTCAAGGATTTCCTGTCCCGTGTTCAATCCACTTGTGAGGCTTTAAGGTAATGTCGGTACTTATTCAATTCCTGGCTGGCCTTGAGATTTGCTGTCGCCTGACCCATCATCTGTGTCATCCTCCGTCTGAGGCCTAACACATAGGGCCTCATTACATGGAATGTGGTAAACCATGATGCTATTAGCACCATGGTTGCCGCCGGTACCATACAGGTACCACCATGGAGGAAAGGGGAATTACCACCCCATTCCAAGGTTGGCGGGGTGGTAATTCCCCCTTTCTCAATGGCCCTTCCCCATTCCCATTTTTGCCCTATAGGGCTCAATGGGAATGGGGAAGGAGCTAATTACGGTACCGCAAATTGTGGTACCGTAATTAGCACCGAGGTCCCTTTGCGGGTCCCAACTTTAACTTCTGGTCTACACCAGCCGTTAAGGTCGGGTCCCGCAAAGGGACCTCGTAGGAAGTAAACACTTACCGCATTCCGTGTAATGAGGCCCATAGTCCCCCACTTGCTTGGCGGGACCTGGAGGGGAGGCCTCCAAACCTTCTCTGATCAAGGCAAGGGGCCCCCAAGGGGCCCCCTCACGGGATGTCCAAAGAGTAACTCAAAGGGGCTGAAACCAACACCCTCTTGAGGTACCTGTCTGTAAGCGAACATCAGTCATGGCAGGAGGCGATCCCATTTCCTCCTTAGGGGCTCTTCCAAAGCACCTAGCATGCCCTTGAGAGTTTTATTAAATCTCTCAACCAGACCATTGGTCTGGGGATGGTAAGAGGTGGAGAACTTGAAGGTTACCCTGCACTCTTTCCACATGGTTTTCATGTAATTAGACATGCAATTGCATCCTGTGTCCGAGACAACCGCCTTAGGGAATCCAACACGGGTAAAAATGCCCAGGAGAGCCCCTTTGCAGTAACAGTCCGAAAGGGGTATAGCCTCAGGGTACCTGGTGGCATGATCAACCAAGACCAGGATGAACCGATGTCTACCTGAAGTGGGAGGGTCAAGGTGACCGACAATGTCGATGCCCGCCCTCTCAAACGGTGTGCCAACCACTGACAATGGCTGCAGTCGGGCAATGACACTGCCTCCAGTCTTGCCAGACAATTGACAAGTTGTGCAGGTTCTGGAGTGGGACTCCACTGCTACTCCCATCCGAGGCCAGTAGAAATGGGCAGAGAGCGTCTGCTTAATCTTCTTGGTACCAAGATGACCAGTTAATGGCACCTCATTTGCCAACTGCAGCAGGAAGGGCCTGTGAACCTGGGCTACCACCAACCTCTTGAGGTCACCAGGTTCATGCTTAGTGGGCTCACTAACAAGGAGTTCACCCTCCCAATAGATCCAGAATGTCCTAGGCACTTCTCTTTGTGCCTAGGACAGGGCCTGTTTCCTCAGACCCTCGAGAGTGTGGCACTCTCTCTGGCCCGGGAGGGTCCCATTCAGCCAACAGGCATTGAAGTTCAAAGTGGTCCTCCGGGTTGAGAACCTCTCCCACAGGAAAGTCTTCTGTCTCTTCTCCCTCAGGAGTTGAGTTTGGGTTTTCCACTGGACCCAGCCCATCCACAGCATGGATCCCAATGGGTGCTGCCGGAACCACAGGAGGAGCAGGGGCCCCCTCCACAGGGGTGGCCTTCTTACTCTTCTGTTTCCTTCGTGCCTTGGGTTTCCCCATCGGCAAGGGTAGCTGGCTCACAGCCGGACCTTGTGTGACCTGCGATCGGGTTAAAGCCACAGCAGCCATGGGTAGACCATCCATGATCATCCCCAACTTGACCAAATCGTTGCCTAACAAAATGTTTGCAGGCACATTGTCTTGAACCAGGACCGGAAGATTTGCTGGCTTGTCTCCAATTATGATTGTGACTAAGGCTACAGGCCATCATTTTGGAGGCCCACCAGCTAACCTGGTAGTTCTCAGAGGAGTACCTACATAGTCCTCTGGCTTGAGCAGGGTCCTGTCCACCATTTTCATGCTTGCCACAGTGTCTCTCAAACCAGTAGAAGGCTGGCCATTCAAGAGGACACTTCTCAAAAACCTACGAGGTTCTGTGGGATAGTCACCAGTACTTCTGGGTACTGGTCCAGGCCCCAAGGGACACTAAGAAAATCTCTACAGGAGCACCAACGGTGATCCCAGTAGAGGAGGGGAGGACAGTGGCCTCCACCTCAGGTACGGAGTAGGGGTAAGTCAGGCTGACAGCCTGGCCTCCAAGTGCCTTACCCTTACACTTGGGGTCACCCCTTCGGTGATCCAGAGCCCAAAAATCCCAACAAGTGTCGGGAGTGCGGTGTATGGTACTGGAACCACTGGGACCCTGCTTTGTAGCAGGTGGACCACTACTCTTACTCCCACCCACAACAGACTTATCCCCACTAGGTTTTTGGATATTAGGAGAGGAAGGTTTGTGTTTACCCAACTGTGATTGCTTCTGGGACTCCTCAGCTTTCTGAGAGGTCCCCTTTTCTTTGTCCTTGTCCTTCCCAGTGGAGTCCGTAGGGGACACCTGGTGGGAGATCCACTTGTCAGCCAACCTATCCAGCTTAAAGGGGTCCAAATTGTTCTGGTCAGCAACATACTGACACAGCTCTGGTGAACAGGCTTCTGAAAAATGCTCAAAAAAACAAAAGGTCAGACAATTCAACAAACGTTTTCACTTTGTAACCATCAATCTACCCCATCATGTTCATGTGTGCAGCACTCACCCAGTCAACCCAAGACACATTCTCTCTTTTCTTAAATTCCCAGAACCTTTTAAGGTATTGGGTAGGTGTCTTGACAAACTTGGCAATCAAAGCAGACTTCATGCACTCATACTGACCCCTTTCTTCCACACTCACTTTCAGAATACAGTCATATCCAGTCTGAGGCACTCTGCTTAACAAACACTTATCCCAATCTCTCTTATCTACATCATGAATTGCACACGCTATTTCAAACGTTTCAATCCATTGGAGGACATCTGAACCCTCCACAAACACACCAAACAAATCTTTCATAAACTTGGTGGCTTGGGACCTGACACTATCAACGGGTTTATCTGAAGTCTCCACTCTAGCTTTCTCTAGCTGGATTCTCTGACATTCAGTGTCCTTGTGTTTGAGTTCAAGATCCCTATTCTTGAGTTCCACTTGCTGTGCCAGCTCCTCTTTCTTAAGCTCAGCTTCTATTTCCAACTTGCGGTATTCAAAGGCCAATTTCATCCTTAATAACTCAAGCTCTAAGGAATTACTGGGGTTTGGAACAGAGGCAGCAGGAATGGTGGCATTCCCAGAGACATATTCAGCAACAACCCCAGGGGCAGAGTCCTCATTGGTTGCATCCCCCCCTTCAAGAATTTCACCACCAGTCTGGTAGTCCACCAGGGCAGCTATCAGCTCAGCCCTAGACTTATCCACAAAGTCTAACTCCCTGTCTTCACAAGCACTCTGGAGAGCCTTTAAGCTCATCCTAGTCAATTTACTATTTGCAATAGACTCCATTGCTTGTAATGCAGTTATCTTGTACACAGCTAAACCTCAACGTAACAAAGTGTAGATATTTTGTAAGTGGCACGGTTATACACTGATTCTTAAAACCATAAGCATCCCACCGCTGCCAGCAATGTAAAGACTGGAGGGGGGGTCTGTACTTCTGCTCTCTATGTGGCAGTGGAGAGGCACAGAGGACCCCAGCCAAGATTCTCTATTATTGGTATTGTAGTTGAGCAATCAAGGCCTAGCTTCTCAGGAGGTGATGCAGGCGGTTCTTAAGTACAGTGTAGTCCCCAAGCCCCCACAAAGGAGTGTCCGCACACTGTATTAGTTAAAACACAATCTTTATATTATTAATATTCAATGTTATGCACACTATCACACTATCACAATGACTCACTTTGTGCTTAGAAACTCCACAATGGCAAATATATACAATTCTAAAGTGGTACCACAATTATTATCAGATCTCATTGAAGTGCATAATTTGTACTCTGGACAAATGTCACACAGATCAAGGAATAAAAGAATCCAACAATAGATATAGGAGGAAAGCAGTTGATTAGGACAATGGGCAGAATACCGGCCCCGTTTACCTAGATACAGTTCTGTGTGGAGATCCCCCCACCTGGGCAACCTGTAGAATAAAGATATATCACAAGCCCAGTCCATATATTGTTCATAAGAATCTTTCCAATAGTTTCTCGTCCGTAAATCGATGGCCCTTCTTGAGTGCACTCACTTTAAGGCAGGATCCACGGGTCGTCGAATGTCCGGCGATGAACACGGTGAACAACAGAGGTGAAGTGGCAGCTTCATTCCTAGCGGTGCTCGTCGATGGGGAAGCGTAAACATCCTGCAAGGAAGAGACGTGCGGGGCACCACGACGTCGATAGTTCTGGACCGCAAAGAGTTTGAAGAACTGTGACCCAGCAAGGGCCTTGAGTCATGGGCATCTCTGTGGTCTTTGGGTGGCAGGAAAGCCACCGGTGGATGCTCCTCGGTGCGTCAGCGGCCTGGCCTTTTCTGGCGGGATAAGGCAGGCTGCAGTGGACAAGCGCATCCATGAATCAAAAGTTCTTAGTTAACGGGAGCACGGCAGCTCCAGTCGGCGACGGCGGTCGTCGACGGTGGCAGACAACAGTCTGGGTACTTCTCTTTGGGATTCTGTGGCAGTCCCTGTCTCCGGTCGACAGCCTGTCGTAGGTCGGTCTACCAGGCTTTGGCAAAGATCAGCTGGTGCAAGATGGTCCCTCGTAGCTTGGGAAGAGGGCGCTTCAGCAGGTCCTCTCTGGGTCAGTCCTTGGAGACACAGCAGCTTTCAGATCGACGAAGTAGAGCAACAGCAATACTTCTCTTCTAGCAGGGCTTCAAGGTTAAGCTTCAGTTTTACTCCAGTTACTCTTTGTAGTGTAGACTTCAGCTTCTGAACATGAATTCTAGCAGTGAGAGGCCCCCAGATATACTAGTTGATCTCCCTTTCATTCTGCTGGGTCACACTCAGGCAACCAATCGGTCAGAAGGGCATTCATGCAGGCAGGCAGCCAATCAGGTGCATAGTGCATTCAGGCCATTCACTTCTCTCCAGACACTCACAACAAGTTATGTGTATTGGGACAAGTACCCAGCCATTCAACACTCCACACTGCATTCATACCAGTTTCGGACAGGGCTGTCTCAACCATTGTGTCAAACACCAGATACTAGACATCCACAACACAGAATGCATATTTGTCACAAACTCCATTCACCCAGGTCCCACCCACAGGGTGTACCCACAACATACAGTCACTGGGAAGTCTCCAGCCAGTCTGGCCTGGACTTCACAACAACACCATATATGGAACTTCCACCCAACAGCCAGTCAGGGGGAAGGGACAGAGTCAGGGCTTCCCAGGACTTTGGTAAAACAAGGTAACAGGCAATAGAAAGCAAGAGGCCCCGGTGGACATCTTGTTTCCTATCAGGAATCAACTGATTCCAATGGCAGGGCCTGGGTATCCCAAAATGGGGGATACTCAGAGCACCTGTCAAATTCAGCACGGAGCTGCCACCAGCCCATACCCTGCTCTGTGGACCGCACACAGGTGCTCAAAAACATACACTAGTGGCACTGGTTTGTACCCCCACCCATGGGTGCCATAAGGGTTTCCCATAGGTCTGTACACCAAACCAAAAGAGAGAGCTGCACTGCCAGGAGTCCCACGTGAACTCCTGCGTGGAAAACCTGACAGAGTACACGATAAAAAGCAATAAAGGACAAGGATACGGAGGCCCTGCCCCTCCGATGCATTTCCAGGATCACACCAACCTGATATGGCCGAAGGCTTATCAATGAAAGACTCTCAGATGACCAGCAATACATTATTACCAAACTAAACAAAAGAGAAATATTTATTTTCTCAACTAAGAAAATATACCCGCAGACAAATCCATGGCCAAAAAGAGAGGGGAGAATGCCCTTAGCTCACATTAATAATACAACTTTAGGCATTCCCATATAGAACTCTCTTACCTTTGAACCACATGACAAAACATTGTTCAGAAACTGCATCTCCCACCTGAGGCTTATCCACAGCATCATGCCCCATATGTTCTTCCCACAAAGCACCCTTGAAGTCATTGTACTAGTACTTTTTATATTGGTGTTTGCCTGCAACCTTCAGAAAGGACTCACAGATGACCCTGTAAACCACAACATCAAGCACAAAAGTCAACAGCCAGGCTACTGCTGACACTAAAAAGACCACGCTGGCACCTTGAACAATTCACTGACATTGTGAAGTTCAAGCGAAACACTTTGGACCTCTCACAAAGCCACTTGAGGCAAATGCACAGAAGCAGCCGTGAAATAATTCATCCTATATTTCCTGGGTAAGAAACAATCATACGATTCAGTGAGGTAACCCTAGTAAAGGTTCCTCTGGACTGAAGGATACGCAAAGGAGGGTCTCTTGTGCAGTCATATCCACTAAAGTAGGGGACAACCTGCCATCAACCTTCCAAAACTCCTGAAAACAAGGCTGTGTACTATGTGAAAGTAAAGAAAAACATTACAAACACACCTCTCACACATATCCAGGACTAACTGACATAGATCAATCATGTCTAAAACTCCAAAAAGCAGTCTGACCAGTGAAAACATGAATGTAAGCTAGAATACGCAATTCGGACACCTCACAATAGGACTGTTCCACTCAGGCCACACACTTGCCATATCTCAACTCATTTAAGACTGCATTACGTGCTTGGTGGTAATTCGTCAGTGCATTCAACAACATACGGCCAAACTCGCCGTTACCGGCATTTGGTCCAGTGGATTTACACAGGATTGCATGGGCTGGTAGGTCCATACCTAAACAGACTGCTTTATACGGATCAGCATCAAAGCAATATGTATCAGAATTCAAATAACTCCTTTGAATTCAAGAATCTAGAGCTCCAAACAAGCAAGAGTGGAGTAGAAATTATTGAGGGTGAACAAATCACCCTGATTAATCGAAATTCCCCAAGATCGAGAAAACTATCACTCTAAACCAGGCTAAGGGCACAAGCAATGACCCTCGAGGGGGATTCCAAAGAAGGAGACAAGTCATGCTTTCAATCAGTGTGTAGGTAACAAGCAAGATGCAGCTTGCCCCAGTATTCCAAAGGCCAAGCACAACTAACATATTCTGCAGGCAGGAAGGAACGACTACCTGATCAATTTTCAAACAGAAATGGTAAAGGGAACATTGAAAAGTGAACACACTTGTTGGTAAAAAAAACAAAAAAACAGGAAACTTATAAAAAAGGTCCTGGATTCTGTTCCCATAGAAAACCAAAGAACGCTTCATCTGATGTAACTGTTAGACTACGGACTTACCAATATAGATAATCTGTGACAGGCATGTCTTCAAATAGGCAGATCCACCCTGTACATGAAAAAACAGAGTATCCCATCAATGTAAGGGATTGAACCACTCGTTGGCATCCAAATGCCATGCTGACTACCGACTGCAATTCCTCACCTGGAATACTAACTTAAACTCCAAACATTTGGCAGCACTGTGTCATATTGCGAGGGAAGAAAATAATTAGGAACGGCACAAGTATTAAGGAAGCCATACAGCAATGAGGAATTAGGACTATTATTCAACACGTAGGCACACGACAAACCCCCCCACCCCAACTGCTGAAACTGCTTCTGCTGCATTACCACATGCACAGACTCATAGCCGCAGCATGAATCAAGGCAGTGCCCATATTCTGAGTCACCTCTCTCAAATCCCTTGGATCTGGGGTTTTAGTGGCTGACAGAACTCTCTACCTCTGCAGCACTGCTGCACACAAAGACAACTGGCAGCAATGATAATCAAGGCAACTTTGCTGAACTGCACTCAAAAACAAAACTCAGAGCTAGAAGCCATATTGTGGGAAACCAATGAGATCTACCTTGTGAGACTGACTCCAGGGACTTGTATTCAAACGTGTGCCTGCTTTGCTGTCATCCCAAAAATACAGCTTTCCAGAAAACAATATATTGTTGTGTTGAAACAAAGCAAAGGAAGTACAAGAGAATGGAATATAAAATATTTGCACAGAGCCTTCTACAACTCACCTGATCTTTCTGTTGAAGACTCATGGTATAGTCAAACAAAAAATTACGATTAACCATGATTTGGTGAATCACCTGGAGAGTCATTTATGCTCAGAACAAGATGGGAGATGATTACAAAAAGACTGTAGGAATTCCAAGGAGTTGTTTGGCAACCGGAAATGCCCAAGGGAGAACATGTGTAAATGTTGTATTGCAAGGGGTCTGCAAATGCAAAATGAAGCACCACATTCCTGTTGAGATGTAGAGACATTGAATTTGTGTCAGTGATAAAATGCAAAAACACGATTGGGCAAAATGAATGTGGTAGCAGTGAATTGAGTTTGAATGAATTGTGAAGGGGAATGATAGCAGCTTTTGTCTTGGTAGGGATATTGAGGAGGAAGAGGTCTCCACGTATCAGGTCATAGGTACCAATGCAGATGAAGGACAATTGATCAGGAGGAGAGTTTGAGGGAATAGCCACTGTGGAGGTGCTACAGCAGATCACATGTTCATGAGAGTAGGACTATTTTGCCCTGCCACAAAGGAAGACTTTCAGGGGGAAGAGACTGGGGTCTTCTGCGTGGTGGAGGGCTGTGCGGCAAGGGTTCAGTGATGGCACAAGGGAAGGTGCAAGGGCTGAGCCTTAGGCTCTACAGCCAGAGAGAACAGCATTTGTTGGGTGACACACTCAAGTCTACTAGCTGACAAGCCTGCTGCTTCCTCAGTGACTGATAACAATCTTGCTGCTGATAGCCAAAATGCCTAGAGCACACCAATACTTAGGAAAGTCTTACAGTTTTAAGGTAATGAGTGGGATGCAGGGGAGAAAAACAAACCCTGACACTGGGTTGTATCTAACATTGTAAAGACAACAGATGTTCACACATTTGTGGAGCCCTCCCGTCCCCTGCACATCCTATTACTGTTGTAAAAACAGCCAAACAGTTTCAAGTGTATTTATGAAAAAATTCAAAATAATGAACTTTGAGGAAACACATTTCTCACTATTACTTCATCAGAATGTTTCTTTATAGAAAAAATATATATAGAAAATTGTATGTACGCAGATAATTAGCAATCAATTTAGAGCAAACTATTATAGGATCATCATAGTTTGATTAATACATCATAATTCCATCAATCTTAAAGCTTCAGGTAGACATGAGCACAATCAAAGACACCACTGTTTCACAAATTCATATTCAGCCTGATGTAACATCCTTCCAAGTTATACATATTGTTCATGGTGTTCTTTAATGTTTGGCACTTGACGCGTTTCAGGGCATAATCGTCCCCTTCTTCAGAAGTAGTCTACCATATCCCTTTAATGGTGTATCTATAATATACAATAAATAGGAATTTTTAAATTAACATTACCTTAAATCATATTGTTCAACTAGTCCTGTCATGACCATTTAATTCATATACTATAATCACCTGGATTTGTTAATAAATAATGTTGTTTCTTAATGGAGTAATCCCAAGTAGTTGTCCCTAAAAGAACTGAAAAATCCAAGATAAGTGCAATGCAGTTCTAGATCATCAGCAAAAAAGATTACAAAAATAATAATAACCCAAGAGTCTCTTAGTTTATGCAGTTCAAAAGTTAGTTTAAATATTTACCTGTGTGATAGTCACGTGGTATAGGAGCCTAGGGTCTTGTTGTAAATTATTAAACTCATAGGTCTGCAGTTCCAACACAATAAAAACGTCTACAGTAGACGTTCTAAAAGGTAAAGGAAATGAATGGTGGTTGTAATATCCCCTAGATTTATATTATGCATGGTTACTGTGCCACCACATGTTAGTTAATTCTTACCATGTGGTTGATGGGTGGTGAGGTCTCCCTCTGATTCTTTGTCCTCATGGGATACAAGCCTCATCTATATGTAAAGATAGAGGGATTCTGTTATTAACCTGTCTGTAATTCTGAGAGTATCTGCATAAGGTGCAGTGGTTTGTAAAACAAAATCAAATATCTGGCTTCAGTTATATTTAGAGGATTAGGGCTTACCTGTCTGGATGTCAGACAGATTGTGTAGTCGCACACGGGAACGCAAAAAACAATAAAAACAAAATGGCCGTCTATTATGAGGAAAACGTGGCGACGTCATCACGTAGCAACGTGATGACGTCACATTGTTTATGGTTTTGTTTTCGGAGCGCAAAACATTCGTGAAGATGTTAGTAATTGAACGTGAGAAGGCAAATAAAGTAGTGGTGTTATGGTAATCTTGACCAGTCTGCTGGGTAACGATGGAATGATTAGTGTAAAGTGGATAATGTGTAGGGTAAAATTATGTTATAAGCGGTAATAAAGTGAAAAAGAGTTAACGTCCCTATACTGAAACTTATAAGTTGACCAGTTCCTGACAGAGGTCTAGATAAGTTATGGAACAAACTAGAGTCCAGTCAGAATATTAAGATAAAAGCAGATTAGATGGGGTGTGTAACAAGTCCTTCAATGTAAATGTCAAGTAAGGATAAGGTAGACTCATGCGGCTAGAGTAATTAACATAATCCAGGGATTATGAGTATAGTAGTCATGCTCACAATCTACTGAATGCCATGATATTTCACAGTTTGTGGTGAAATAGCATGTACTATGCCAAATAGCTTAGTGTATAGCGTATAGTTTATCACATACCATCATGGACACATATGTATCTGGGCAGGTTAGTTTGTATTTCATAAAAAATAACTGAGGTTGTATTCTTCATTCATCCCATTTGGAGCTAAACTGTTTAGTTTGTCTATCCAATACATTTCTCATTGATTCATATGCCTAGCATGATGCCCACCTCTTGGTGATTTCTTCACTATCTCCAGATTGATTACTTTGAGTCGTGCTATACTGTGTTTATTTTGGGCAAAATGTCGTGCCACTGGTGATCTTATATTGTTAGTGCGTATATTACTCTTATGTTCATTCCACCGTTCTTTGGCTTTTCTATTAGTCTGTCCTACGTAGAAGGTGCCACATGGGCAACTTAGTCCGTATATTACAGACTTAGTATCGCATGTTGTGTAGTCATTCAGTTTGAGCTTGTATCCATTGTTTGGATGTCTCACGTAGTTCCCTCTCATAACATTGTTGCAATTACAACAATTGAGGCATGGAAATGTGCCGGTTTTCTTCTTTTTCAATGTCTTTTGTGGGTCTCTTTGTGGTCTTTCTGCTTTAACAAGATGGTCCTTAAAATTACATCCCCTCTTATATGTGATAATCGGCGGTTTGGGGAACAATCTGTTTAATTGTGTGTTCATTTGGATGATACGCCAATTTTTCTTAATAATCCTGCTAATATGATGACTTTGTGCTGAATATCTTGCGTAGAGAAAGGGGATGTCTTTTTGCTTATTTTTGTTTTTAAGGAGATCCCTCCTATTAAGTTTATCAACTTTTTCTTTACCTTTCTCAATGACTTTGTCAGGATATCCTCTCTTTTTGTATTTGTCTGTCATCAATCGGTTCTCTTCTTGTAGTTTCTCTGTACGTGATGTTATCCTCTTTAACCGTAGAAATTGGCTATATGGCAAGTTGTTCCGTAAATGTTCAGGGTGATGGCTTAAGTAGTGTAGAGAATTATTAACATCTGTTGGTTTATGGTAAATGTTAGTGATAATAGAACCTGATGGTCCAATCTGTAGTTCCACATACAAAAAGTGTAACTTTGGTGATCCTATTTCCATCGTGAATTTGATCCTATTGTGTATGCCGTTAATGTATTCCAGGAAGGTCTCGAGATCAGATCTTGTCCCTCTCCATATGACGAAAATATCGTCTATATATCTCTTCCATGTCACCAGATTATTCTGCCACTTGGTTTCATTTAGGATTTTATTGCTCTATAAATAAAACATAAAGAGATTAGCGTATGCAGGGGACATGGAGGACCCCATGGAGGTGCCTTATGCCTGTAGATAAAATTGTGTTTTGTTCCTGAAATAGTTATTAACCAAAATGATTTTGCTTAATTCCAGGATGAATGTATTATTGGCTTCACAATTGTTTCTCAGAAGAGACCATTACAGTGCTTCCAATCCATCATGATGAGGAATCGATGTATATAGACTCTGTACATCAAATGAGACGAGTATATCGTCTGTCTGGATATTGTTTAGTGAATTAAGATGATTCAGGAAATCTGTAGTATCTTTAAGGTAAGTGTGCGTGCTCGGTACAATTGGTTGCAAGGCTTTATCCACATATGTCGCTAGGGGATTGAATGCACTATTGGTGCCTGCTACTATGGGTCTCAAGGGTGGAGTAGTACTGTCTTTGTGAATTTTTGGAAGTCCATAAAATAATGGTGTGACTGGGTATTCATTTGTTAGAAAGCGTCTTGTTTTTTCAGAGATCCAGTCATTTTCCAAGGCCGTGTCCAATACGTTCTTCAGCATTTCTGTGATTGCTTTGGTTGGATCATGGTCAATTTTGATATACGTGTTCGTATCCTCCAGTAATTCATTGATCTTCATGTCATAATATGTTGTGTCCATTAGGACAATTGCTCCACCTTTGTCTGCAGGTTTCAAGGTAAGACTTTGATCATCTGCTAGGTCCTTAATAATCTCACTCTGTCTTCTTCTGATGTTGTAGTGTCGGATTTGGGTGAAGTTAACCTTTTTTTATATCTTTAATCATTTGTTCCTTGAACATTCTAATGGTTAGTTTGTTAACCTGTGGGTCAAATTGACTCTTGGGTTTAATTTCCAAGTATTTGTGTTCCTCGATTGTGTGTTCTACTTCCATTTACGTGTCAAAAAATGTATTTAATCTCATTTTCCGTGCAAGTCTATGGAGATTAATTTTTTCTTCAAGGAGATTAGAATTTTGTGTTGGTATAAATGATAGTCCTAAATTTAGTGTGTCAATCTGATCCCTTGTAAGGTGTTTCTTGGAAATGTTCACCACTAGCTGTTCGGTTTGTTCCTTGGTCTTAGGTTTCTTGATGCCTCGTCTCTTTGTCTTTTTTCTAAAAAAGGAGTTGGTTGTTCACTGGATGTCGTGGCCTCTTGTGAGGTATGTATTTTTGTAGACTTTGGTCTGCTGTTCCCAGTATTGGATGTCTTCTCTCCACTGGTAGCTACCTCACTGCTTGGATCACTAGTATCTTGTCCTGGTGTTTTTGGATTGTAGGGTTGTCTTTTATTGGGACCTGGTCTATTTTGTGCATAATGTGCTTGCCAGATATATACAATATCCTGTAGATAATCTAGCGTATCCCGTCTAAATTTACGTACTTTGCATTGTTCGATATCCTTTTTATGATTTTCCAAAGTCTGATTAACTTCTTCAATGATGCTAGTTAGTTCCTCTTTAGTTTTGAAAGTTGACAGTTGTTCTGTTAATTCCTCTATTTCTTTGTCGAGTTTGTTGACTGATTTGGCCAATTCTTTGATTGTTAAGATTATTAAGTCCAATGAGCATTTGTTTAAAATATGCTCCCACTTCTTCACAAAATCGGGGTTATCCTTGCAGAGTGTTGGTCTTAAGTATACTCTTAAGCCCCTAGGGATGCGTTGGGCTCGATAATATTGTGCCTGCGTGGTGGCGTGCACTTTTTGCGATATTTCACGCCTAATGACTCTCTATAACTGGGATATTAACTTTTCTGGACTGGTGTACTGCTTTCTATCTCTTTAATGAGACCTAGTATGCGGTTTGCTTCATCTTCATCAAATTCAAATGTAGTCGCATGTTTTTCGGTAAAATGTATTAATTTTCGAACATGACTTTACTGTCAAATGGCTCGGGATGGGCGCTACTATGGCCTTTGTGTCACACTCTACAAGTAGAGAAATTGGCTATATTGCAAGTTGTTCCGTAAATGTTCAGGGTGATGGCTTAAGTAGTGTAGAGAATTATTAACATCTGTTAATCTGTTAATAACAGACTCCCTCTATCTGTACATATAGATGAGGCTTGTATCCCATGAGGACAAAGAATCAGAGGGAGACCTCACCACCCATCAACCACATGGTAAGAATTAACTAACATGTAGTGGCACAGTAGCCATGCATAATTTAAATCTAGGGGATATTACAAACACCATTCTTTTCCTTTACCTTTTAGAACGTCTACTGTAGACGGTTTTATTGTGTTGGAACTGCAGACCTCTGAGTTTAATAATTTACAACAAGACCTTAGGCTCTTATACCTTGTTACTATCATACAGGTAAATATTTAAACTAACTTTTGGACTACATAAACTAAGAGACTCTTGGGTTATTATTTTTTTTAATCTTTTTTGCTGATGATCTAGAACTGCATTGCACTTATCTTGGATTTGTCGGTTCTTTTAGGGACAACTACTTGGGAACACTCCATTAAGAAACAAGATTATTCATTAACAAATCCAGGTGATTATAGTATATGAATTAAATGGTCATGACAGGACTAGTTGAACAATATGATTTAAGGTAATGTTAATTTAAAAATTCCTATTTATTGTATATTATAGATACACATTAAAGGGATCTGGTAGACTACATCTGAAGAAGGGGAAGATTATGCCCCGAAACGCGACAAGTGCCAAACATTAAAGAACACCATGAACAATATGTATAACTTGGAAGGATGTTACATCAGGCTACATATGAATTTGTGAAACAGTGGTGTTTTGATTGTGCTAATGTCTACCTGAAGCTTTAAGATTTATGGAATTATGATGTATTAATCAAACTATGATGATCCTATAATAGTTTGTTCTAAATGGATTGCTAATTATCTGCGTACATACAGTTTTCTGTATATATTTTTTCTATACAGAAACCTTCTGATGAAGTAATAGTGAGAAATGTGTTTTCCTCAAAGTTCTTAATTTTGAATTTTTTCATAAATACATTTGAAACTGTTTGCCTGTTTTTACAACAGTAATAGGGTGTGCAGGGGACGGGAGGGCCCACAAATGTGTGGACATCTGTTGTATTTACAACAATCTTGCTGCTGCCACCTCCCATTGCAGCAGTGGGAAGATGAGGTAAAGGATCCTGGCATTTCCCAGGGTCAACTCCGATCCCTTGTAACCCTGTTACACCAATCAGCTCATAAGGAAGAACATTTCAATGGAGGTTGTCCTCACTGATGAGGCCCAACAAGTCTGAAACACGTGTATGGGATTGCTGTTGGTACTCTTCTTCAGAAGGGAATTGCCATAGCATTTCGGTGCTGGACTGCCCATGTAGGCGGGACAAAGACTGATATGCAAATGGGTATTTCTCATCTGTGAAAGGTAAAGTGAGCAAAAAGCGATAGCTGCAAACTCTCAAAGTGGGAAAAAAATCACAGAAGAGGCTATCATGCCATGTTCTTTCTGGAGAGCGCCGCCTGCTGCCTTTTTTGAAAAATATCTGATGAAATTATGCACATGCTGCTATCAGAATTAAACATGTCAGGCTTTGTTTTCATTGACACACTCTACCCGAAATGTACTGCAAACATTATCTACATTGTTGAATTTACACTTGGGGCATTTTCTATTGTGTTAGATAAATCCAGCATACGGCTTAGAATGGAAACAAGCCTGTGTATGCATACACTGGGTTCCTGATACATTTGTACATTGTGTTACTGTGTGGATTGTACAGTATGTTCTACACATTTTTAATACAATTATTGTTTTTTAACAGTTGATCAGATGTAATAAACAATGTTGAGAATAATACACCTATTGTCATCATTGTATTGTGAATGTAATTAGAGATCATGATATTTTTTTCAGCAAAAAAAAAAAACAAAAAAAAAACAAAAGACAATTTACAACATGCAGCATGGTATGAGTGAATTCCTCAAGGTGTTGGTAAAGCTGGTTCAAAGTAAACATAAACATATCCAAAAAACAGCATATACTTACAATATTGGGCATGTACTCAATGAATTACAAAAAGTGTTGATGAACGGGTTCAAGACAAACAGACCAAACAAAAGGCATATTCACCCATTTAGCATATTTGCAATTGATACACAAAGTATTAGTGTAACTGGTCCAAGATCAATACACTTTCGCAAAACACATGTAGTCGGCCATCACATGTTTCAAACTAAGTTCTTCGTCAGGGCTGTTACTGTCATGTGCATTTTCTAGACCACAAATACTTCATCAGACTAATGCATGCATGACACACAATTAGAACACAAGTCGTACTCCAAAGAGAAAACACAAAGAGAAAGAGATAAGCAATGGAGTTAAAAGGCTTGATTATACATGTACATGCATTTACATAGGTGTGTATGCATAAGGATTAGTTTCTAATTGTTAATGTGTGTTCGTATTTAAGCGAAGTCGTGGGATTTACTCAGTGCAGAGAGACAGGTATTAATATATTAGTATATCACCATCAAATTGGGGTTATTTGGGGAAACTACAGCATGTGTGAATCGAAAATAGTTTGTGGCACCCGAGATGGGTATGTTAAACATAGACTGGACACTCATGTTACAAAGTACCTTGTTATTCAAAATTGACTGTGCAAGGTAATGGCGTGGCCCTGACCCCCAATGTGATAGTTACGTGTTATATGCGTTATTTGGATATTTTCATGTTTACTTTCAATCAGCTTTAGAAACACCTTGGGGAATTCACTCGTGTCATGCTGAATGTTGTAAATTCCCCTTTGTTTTTTACTGGAAATGTTTAATTATCTCTAATACATTCAAAATACAAAGATGACAATAGGTATTTTATCCCTTTGAATTCTTGAGCGAGGTGGCCAGAGAAACTTTCTGTTTGTGCATTTCT
The DNA here is from genome assembly GCF_040938575.1 of Ambystoma mexicanum. Classification (NCBI taxonomy): domain Eukaryota; kingdom Metazoa; phylum Chordata; class Amphibia; order Caudata; family Ambystomatidae; genus Ambystoma; species Ambystoma mexicanum. Next base: position 896,001,006 of record NC_090937.1, on the reverse strand, counting down.
TGTATTTAGGACACGTGTGAGGGAAACCCACACAACCAGCCTCTAGCCTAACTCGCAACCACTTCATATAAAACCAATCAGCAGCACGGCATACTGGGTATTTCCCAACCTTATAGTGGTGAGAATAATGGTGACAATTCCTCAGGTGTGCATACCATGGTGACGGTATTTGTGGTGGGATCACATAGGCAACATCAGACATGCTTTGCCAAAAACCTGCCAATTCGGTACCAGTGGCCCAGGCAATTGTGGGATACAGCAATCCATTGTTAATGTTGCTTCCCCAATAGGCAATTAATTGGCAATGATGTGTCACCAGGAGCACCCTTCTTAGGGAGGGCCCACTTTAATATGAGGCATTGTGGCCCCCACTGCTTTTACTTCAGGCAGCTTGTTAGTAGTGGGATATTAACAGCCTAGTGGTGCCAGACAACCTCAGAAGACACATGCATCTCTACCATCCAACCACAAAACTTAGAGTGGCTACACACTATCTGAGAACCTAATAACGTTTGAGGTTCTCTCTGCCATTTGATAAAATGTTGACAACCTTAAGGGATGGCTTTGTCCTCTGGGAGAACGCAATACGTTTAGTAGGTGGCTGTGCAATGTGACATAAATGAGAACATTAACAGTGCCTGTACCCTTTAGGAAAACCAATGTATTTTAATGAGTGGCTGTGGTCTGGGAGAAAGTGTGGGAACCTCAAGCGGTGGTGTTGCCTTGTGAGAGAATCAGAGAACTCTAGTGGGTGGTTTTGCCCAGTGAATAAAACTGAAAAACGTAAGGTTATCCTATGCCCCATGGGAGACCCTGAGAGACATAAGCGTGACTGTGCACTTGGAGAAAACGTGATAAACCTTAGGGGCTGGCTGTGCCCAAAACCCTGAGAACCTTTGAGTGGGTGTGCTCCGTGAAATAATTTAAAGATGAACTAAAGGGTTTTGGTGTATATAGCCCTAGGAGAGAATTTGAGAAGGTTAAGCTGCAGTGGGGAAAAGAAACAGATACACTATAAGGATGACTATCCTCTGTGGAAAAATCCGAGAACTTTAATTATTGTCTGCACTCTGTGAAGCAAAGGTGAACTTAAGGGGTCGCTGCATCCTGTTGAGACTTTCAGAAATGTAGTTAGCAACTGGACCCTCTTAAATTATCTAAGAAACGTAAGTGTTGTGTATGCCCTGCTGAAGAACCGGAGAATCTTAGAGAGTGGTTATGCCAAGTGGATGAACATGAGACTATTAACACGTTGTGTAATAATCGTGAGAAAAGACAAGGATTGAGTTCTTCTCCTGAAATCACGATCATTGAATGATATGCCCCTGAACCTCAACCACTGATCTCTTCCTACCACTCCTTCTTGCAGGGCCCATGTCAGTGATCAAAGCTCACTGCATGGGCCCCTTCCCAATGCCTCCTATTGTGCTCATATATTTAATGGGGGGATGGGCCCTCCATAATTCTATCAGCGTCCAATCATCACATTGTACTCCAGACCAATTCAGCCCCAGGCAACATCTCTAAAGGGGTGTTTTAGATCTGAGCTCATATGTGGCTTCCTCTCTGTGCCCTAAGGACCTTCCTGTCCAACACAGCCTCACAGGAACAGCCTGCCTCATAGCTCACCTCTGCACATGTAAATGTATATATGTAAATACAACATAACATAACATGACACTCAGAAATCTCCATCGCCTCACCCCCTCAGCCAGTACTACTCCTGTGGCAGCCAGACGATCCGTCAGAGAGGACTGCTTTTAGCAGTGCATAGGTTATTTCCAGTGGTTCAATGATAGGTTAATCAGCTCGGGGGTGGGGGGAGGCAAGACATAAAAAACATGACTTGTGCTATAGACAATAGCATGTGTAAGATAGGCACGTCGTATCAAGAAAACTGTTCAAGACCTTTGAATAATTACTACAGCAATGCAAAATGGGCAACACATCATATCATCCCAGTGGGTGCACTGGCTATGGGTAGATATCATTAATCAATCGTCCATAATGAAGTTCATTATTGTAAATGTCAGGGTCTACAGTAACCCCTTCTTTCACAATCCCTTCTTTCACATGTTCACAATTGCTGATAAAGCATGTGAACAAGAGAAGAAGAGCATGCAGAATCTAGGGAACATACACTGTCTTGCAAATGCGTAAGCCAGAAAGGGCACATAATCAATTGTCTGCTGCAACAAATCCCAATTGCAAACCAAGAGGACTTTGCCACTGTGCCTGCCAGCCCTGCACCTTCTGCCAGATGTCAACTTCCCTATGGTTTCTACCCTAGTGCTGAATTAAATCCACTTGAAACCCCTTTGATTTACTCCGGGATCACTCTTGGATGTTAAAGGAAGGAAAGGTCACCCATGTGTCATGATAGCCAGGTAGACAATGTTAATTTACTGGTCCATATGCCCATGGTGAAGTGGTGAAATATTGTCTCATACACTGATATAGAACCTTCCCCACTGTACCAATTACTGTATTGCATGATTTTGGTACTGTTTTGGGAGATACAAATGGCAGCCAGGAACTTCTCAGCAGTGATTTCAACAAACCACGAGAATCCACGGATTTCTACAAAAGAGTAGGTCAAGAGGTATATTGCCAACATTATAGTCAGTTTAGCATAGAACAGGCACTGTCGTATATGGGACTTTTGATATATATTGGCCCTTCTCACATACTTCCACAGCACTGGCCAGATGCAACGGGGCAGTCACTGATATGCCCTTTTTGGCACAGGGGGTCGAGGGTGGTGAGCCACTCCCAAGCACTAACACAGATGTAGTAATTCCAGGGGATGTTGTGCAGACTGGTGAAGGTATGCTTCTTAACTGTTCATATGTGGAGAGATGGACCTCAGATTCTTTGACATATTCCCATGCCTGTCCATGGTGTCGCAATATATGGGACAGCACAAATGTGGTAACCAAGTTGGTGCCTGCCTTCCATCAGCACACCACTTTCAATTAGTGTGTGCACATTGCCAGATTCCGTTTTGTAGGTGTAAAGTACTGCCATGATTTGACTTTCATTGGGTTCTAGCACACAAGATGGGCTCATGTGAGCAACATGGTATTGGTGGGGGTGGTGCTGGTAGTGACATAACAGAACATGTGGTGCCGCCTGTGAGCCATTCTCCCCCCACCCCCACTTCAAATGCAGCAAAAAGCTACAGCCATGCCACACACAAAGCCAACCTGGACCACTGTGCATGCAGACTGCACTAGGTGAGTATGTGTTGTAACGATACCATAATCATACCTTAATCAAACCTTACATTTTCTGCCTAGCCTAGAAACAGGGGGTGGGTGCCTGACTTCTGCCACCTGTTAGGGATTTTGTCAGAGGGCTATACCTAATTTGGTGATATTTTGTTATCATGGGCAAGAGGTGGCTTGGGGTTATTATGGTAATGCCCTATATGGTGTGACACGACTCCCCTCATTTACCTGTATTCTACTTAGGGTCAACTCTAAATACAGATTACTGAGTCTATCACACTAAAATATGTTAACAGTGCTACCTGTCACCCAGCCACTTATTTATGAGGCTGGGCTACTGTCTTGTGAATGATTCACCAGTCAGACAAGCATCATATGCCTTTAAACATACTTACAATGAACACCAAAATGTACCTCCGGTTTTACCACCTGTGGTAAAATGTATTAGCTCCTTTGGCAAACTGGGCTCTTCCCTTTAACTTCACACCCTCTTTGTCATTGAATACATTTAGACACAAAAAACCCAACCCCACCGTTTCAGTTTAAAAAATGTTTGTTTTTATATACACTATTATTTGAGAACATGTTGTGCGGTATATGCATTGATACAAAATAGAACCTCTACGTTAGATTGCATGACCAGTCTGTATTCACGAATAAATGTCCACAGTTCTTATTTTACCACATAACTTGTGTCCCGACACAATTGGCAGAAGACACAGTCTAAGAGAGAAAACAAAAAAAACAAAAACACGACAGCAGGCCAGCTTTCTTTTTTCTCCTTTTACACTTTCAAATGTGTATCTCCTTCAAATGCAAAAAAGGCACTGTTCATAAAATGACCATAAAATGACCAGTTTATCCTGACTGACTATAAAAATAAACGCAATCATCCGTGCATACTCCTCAATTTACAAATATTAATCTTTCACTCCAGTGATTCCTGCACTGTTATCTCCGGACTCGTCCAAAATGGATTATCAGCACACAGGAGTATCGCAGACTAAGCACAGCCCAGCCACTCACTCAAAGGACACAGCTTGTCTGCCAAAGCTTCAGTTTCCCCCAGTGTCTACCGTCTGTTAGCTCAGTCTCTGGAGAGCCTCTGTAGTTCTGCCTGGAAAATCTTGCCTCTCTGTACTACACAACTCCAGATGCCTGCTGCTCTTGTATTCTGCCCCACACCCCTTCCATCTCCTGAATTAATATGCTATCCCTGTCAATATGACTACAAACCTGCCTCTAACATGATGTGCATCATCACCAGATTTGCTTTCTCTGAAAGCACAGCTTTGTGAATAGATTTGTAACAATTATTTATTCTGGGTACAATAGCGCATTTTCCAGAGTGCATAGTTTCCTTTGCAGTTTGTGCAATGAAATCACAGCCAGCAAACTGCCTGCATGTTCTAATTCTACTGCAAAAAACACTTTACTTTTGACATGTCATCTGAACCTGGTAGGCACTGCTTTGTTACAGAAAAATGACCAATTAATGGGAAGGGGGGTTCATTGGTTAGTGTGGGTTAATATGTACATAGTGCAAACTGGACAGATTACCTGTTCACCCTGAAGTGGATCATTTTAAAACATGCTTACCACAAGAATGTGTATTTCCATTTGTAATGTATGCCAGCCATTTGATGTCTGTATTCTGTTTGCTGCCTCCTCTGAAAATAATGTCATGACCCACTTACTGCCCCTCATATACAGTTTCCCTACATTTACAGTATCTCTCCTACATCTGCACATTCTAATTCTACTGCAAAAACACCTTAATTTTGACATGTCATCTGAACCTGGTTTGTACTGCTTTGTTACAGACAAATTACCAATTGATGGGAAGGGGTGTTAATTAGTTAGCCTGGGTTAATATACACATAGTGCAAACTGGACAGATATCCTGTTCACCCTGAAGTGGATCCTTTTAAAATGTGCTTATCACAAGAATGTGTATTTCCATTTGTAATGTATGCCAGCTATTTGATGTCTGTATTCTGTTTACTGCCTCCTCTGAATATAATGTCATGGCACACTTACTGCCCCTCATATACAGTTTTCCTACATCTGCAGTATCTCTCCTACACACCCAAATGCACCAGCTAACTCTCTGTGTGGTCACTAATATTATACACAGAAATTATACCATGGGAAAACATATTCCTGCTGGCTGTGCCAGTATATGCCAGTATCTCCATGTACAAACATTCTCTTGCTGGCTTTGTCCTTAATACCAGTAAACATCTCCTGCCACATGAAGAAAACATGTTATTGTTGTCTGCATATGTGCTTGCCAAGCCCTGCACCACCATGTAAGACTACCTTCTTGTTGACTTTGCCCTCAACACCAGTAAAACATGCAATCCTATTGTATTTTTATTGTATTTATTTATGTATTTATAATGCGCTGGCAGCTTGCAGGCATTGGGGCGTAAACATAGGCACAGTTACAACAGAATAGTTAAAACGAGACAGGCAGAGCTAGAACATTTGAGGCAAAGTGAGGACTAATCAATTGAAATGGAAAGTTTTTAAAGCTTTTCTAAAGGATTCCAGGACAGGATCGAGCCTGAGAGCACAGGGCAGGGCATTCCAGAGAATGGCTGCTTTAATTGGAAAAGATCTGCTGAGGCCCTTGGTGCATTTTATCATGTGACCCTGTATCAATCCTAGGCTGGAAGAGCGAAGGGATCTGGTCGGGCTGATAGGGAGTAGCCAACAATTTGAGATATTCTGGTTTAAAGCCAAAGAGGCAGCAGTGAACCAAGGATCCCACTTTGAAAGCAATCTCTTCCCGGTAGGGCAACCAGTGCAGTTTCCTCCTGTGATCTGAGATGTGTGACCTTCTGTGGGTGTTGGTCATGATTCAGACCGCATAATTTTAGATCACCTGACATCTCTTAAGATTGGAGGAGGAAGCACTGATGAGTAGGGAGTTACAGTAGTCTGATTTGGTCAGAATGGTAGCTTGTTCGATTGTAGCACAGTGTCTCTCAGAAATGTAAGGGCCTATGTTCTTGCGGAGGCGTAGATTGTAGTTACATGTATGATTCACATAGGTTGTGTGGGAATCTGCATTTAGAGAGGACTCCAGCGGAACCCCTAATGTGTTTACTTTCTGTTAGGTTTTGATTATGTTGCCTTTTAGAGGGAAGCTACTGTAGTCTGTACTCAGTTTGTTCCAGGCCTTTTTGGTTCCGAAGATCATTAGCTCCTTTTTACTAGCATTCAGGCACAGCCAGTTCTCAGACATCCAACTATCGATGTGACCGTAAGCAAACATTTCATTGTGTGGCTGCACAAATGCCTGCCTGCACCCATCATGTCAGAACACTCATCATGTTGACTTTGCCTTTATCACCAGTAAAACATGCAATGACACAGTAAGGAAACATTTTTACTGACTGCATGTGTGCCCCGTCTGTCACCAAATAAGACCACATCATATTAGTCTAGCCCCTTGTCTGAGTAAGAAATGACATGTCACACAAAGAAAATATTCAGTCTACCTGCCCCGTTGTGCTATAAACTCCCCACCCCAAACCCTCTTCCATGTAACATCATTTATCACACATTCACCCACCAGTAACTTACCCAGTAGCAGTTGGGGAATTGCTTGATTGGAGGGAAAAACATTTCCCACAAATATGCTAGAGCGACCAAGCGTAACAAGGGATCCTGAAACAACCAGTGGCATTTTTCCCCCACAAGAACACTTTTGGAATCATGGGTTAACATGGTACATTGTACACTACACATTCGGAAAATAATTGGTTAATACACGTTGCAATTGTTTATTTAGGGTAACCACAATCCAAAATGCCTATCTGTGCAACTAACCAACAGTGCATATATATGCATATTTCTCAACACATTTTCACAATGCCTTTGACCACAGTATATGTAAGTATAGAAACATTTTAACACTGGATGTGTCCATGCATTTCCATATTGGCAGTAATGATGCTATGAGAAAACCTGCCCATGCTGGCTCTGCCAATATTTGGCAGCATCCCCACCTAAGGAAACACTCCTGTTGACTTTGCCATTAAAATGCCATGTCACAATATGAAAAAATGTCTGAACTTGCTGCACAGTGTAGGACAGTCTAGACACTTAATAACACATATCATGCTTGCTTATTATAGATGCAGAGCACAGAATGTCATGTGACAGAAGGAAATGGCTAGATTGGCAACACCAAAATGCCAGCCTAAATTGTATAAGTCTTATCATTGTAACGCTCACCTGATTCTCGCAGAGGCGCCGGTCTTGACTGGGCGACTACCGTATCTTCAAAGGTGATGTGTAGCACCCGGTTGGCTCTTTGGGCTGGACCTCTGTGCACTGTATGCCTGACGTGTAGAGTAAGATGTCTGCAGATAGAAAATATGAGGTTAATGAACTGGGGTTATTGGGGTGTCCCTATCTCTTTCCTCTTCTCCTCTCCTGTAGACCCCCAAAGGTTAACGCTCTCACCTTAGGTAAGTGAATGCCGAGCTCTCCATCTGCCTCGGGGCAGGGTGCTGTAACCAGTTTCTTCACTGGATAGGTAGCGCAGGCCTCTTGACTTCAGAGGACTGCTGTCCGTCGTTTACTGCACGAACGGTAAGTTTCGAGTCATTCAAATGTCTTTAAAGTCTTTAGTAATGATGTCTCTTGTTTTGCAGGGTTCCGGCGATGGCGGATGACGGGCTGAAGTGAGTTGAAGATGGAGCCCGTGTGATGAATAGAAGCGCCTGGAAGCGCGTAAGTAAGCGCTTGTTGCCTGCTTCACTATGCGCTCTAACTGTCTTTTTATTTTGCAGGTACGAGTTCGGAGCGGCTGCAGGGTGCCGGAATACCCACTGGATTAGATGTGGAAAGGAGTAATGGCACGTGAGTATTAAAGTTCCCCAATGTCTTTAAACGCACCTTGTTTTGTCTTTCAGATGCGGGATGCAGCGCCGAAGGCCTCCGGAGCGCACGAAGAGTAGGTAAGCCTTTGCCTTTCAGATGCCGGAATGCTAACCTGTTCTTTCTTGTCTTTATAGGTGTTGCTGAAGACTGGATTCAGGATAGTAAGCCTTTGCCTTTCAGATGCCGGAATGCTAACCTGTTCTTTCTTGCCTTTATAGGTGTTGCTGAAGACTGGATTCAGGATGGTAAGCCTTTTTCCTTAGGCCCAGGACCGGATGCAGAAGACACGATGAGCGTTCTGCTGCAGAGGTTGCAGAATAACGCAAAGCAAGATTCATCCACCGGGTGTGGTTTAAATAGCCTCCTGTAGTGCTTAGGTGTCTCCTTCCACAGCCACGCCTAAGTAAGAAAAGAGTTCCTGGTAAGAAAAGAGTTCCTGCCTTCCAGAAGAGTTCCAGTGTTCTGAATCTAGGGAGTGGCTCCAGCCCCACCCAACAGGAAAAGTAGTTCCAAACAGAAGAGGATCAGAGGCTCAACTGGCAGGCAGGTAAGCAGCATGGTCTGCTGAAGGTAAGTCCACCCAAGCATTATGAGCCCGGCGCTTCCAGCGCTGGGACTGGGCATATTTATGAGCCTGGTGCCACTGGCGCCAGGACTGGGTCCAAAAGGTCCCAATTGGGACTGGTTGGCACTCGGAACCTGGGTTATGGATCTGCTTCCAAGGGAGTTGGGAAAACCCTGACCTTTTGGAAGCAGAGATCATGACAGTACCCCCCCTCAAGGCCCCTCCCAAACCGGGCTTCTCCGGGGGTTTTGGCTTGTCAGGAAATGTTCGGTGAAATCTTTTGATTAGGCGAGGAGCGTGGACATATTCAGCAGGTTCCCAGGATCTCTCTTGGGGGCCGTAGCCTTTCCAGTCAATTAGGTAGAATAGTTTAGATTTGGAGATCTTGGAATCCAGAATGCTTTTGACTTCAAACTCGAGTTCTCCATCCACTAGGATAGGTTTTGGAGATTTGGTTAGTCGGGTTTGAGGTTGCACGGGTTTTAATAGAGAGACGTGGAAGACCGGATGTATCTTCATGTGCGGGGGCAAGTCCAACTTGACCGCTACTGGGTTTACTATGGTAGTGATGGAATAGGGACCAAGGTATCTTGGGTTGAATGTGCGTGGCCCTTTTAGAGATAGATATTTGGTGGATAACCAGACTTGATCCCCTACTTGATAGTGAGGGGCTTCCTTCCGATGTTGATCTGCTCCTTTCTTGTATTGTTCTTTAGCCCTTTGAAGGTGAGAAACAGCTTCCTTAAAGGCTTGGGTGATTGTAGAATGCAGGTAGTCTACTGCTGGTGTTTCAAGATCTTGGAGGGGATCCAACTCCGAGGTTCGAGGGTGACTGCCGTACAAAAGAAAAAACGGGGTTTTCCCAGTTCCCGAATGGACAGAGTTATTGTAGGCATACTCGGCTATCCAAAGGATATCTTTCCAAGTTTTTTCAGTTTGTTGCAGCATGCAGCGTAAATACTGTTCCAGAGTTTGATTGGTCCTCTCGGTTTGTCCGTCGGTCTGAGGGTGGTGACTGGTCGATAGTCTCACATCAATTTGGGCCGACCGACAGCAACTTCGCCAAAAATGAGAAATAAATTGACTACCTCGATCCGAAATTAGAACCGAAGGAAAACCGTGCAGTCGGACGATGTTTTCGAGAAATTCTCGGGCCAGAGTTGCTGCTGTTGGCAAGCCTTTGAGCGGAATGAAATGCGCCATCTTGGAGAATAAGTCCACGATTACTAGAATCGTATTGTATCCGGAGCATGGAGGTAGATCGGTGATGAAGTCCATAGAAAGCGTATGCCAAGGGCGAGGTGGGATGTCAATAGGGCGTAAGAGGCCTGCTGGTCTTTCCTTTTGACTCTTGTTTTGGGCGCATACTCCACAGGACATTATAAAGTCTCTGATATCTTTTTTCCAAGACGGCCACCAGAAGTAGCGCTTGATCTTTTCTGAGGTCTTGGCTATACCGGGATGACCTTCCATTAAAGAGTCGTGATAACAAGAGATTACTTTTTTCTGTAAATCTGTGCTGGATAGGTATAATCGTTCTTGGAAATACAATAAGTTGTCCTTTACTGCAAAGTCCTTTCCCTGCAGATGCCAATTCTGTATGTCTGCTGGAGTTACAAGTTGCCTGGCTTTATCCTTAACTTCCTCTATGGATTCTGTGGCGATTACACCCAGAATTCTTTGTTCGGGAATGATTGGTACAGGTTTAGGGTTGACCAAGTGTTCTTCCACTCCCATCCGAGAAAGGGCATCGGCTTTACCGTTCTTTGTACCAGGTCGATAGGTAATTATGAAGTCAAACTCGGCAAAGAATAATGCCCAACGGAGTTGTCTAGAGGATTGGGCTTTTGCGGTCTTCAAATATTGCAGGTTTCGGTGATCCGTAATCACAGTAACGGTGTGTCGGGCCCCCAGCAGATAATGCCGCCAAGCCTTAAAGGCAGACTTGATAGCCAGAAGTTCCTTGTCAGTAATCGTGTAATTGATTTCAGGAGGCGAGAATTTGCGGGACCAAAATGCCACGGGATGCAACTGATTGGTTACCGGGTCCTTTTGTGATAGAACTGCCCCCATGGCAAGGCTTGAAGCATCAGTTTCCACGATGTAGGGGAGTTTGGGGCGAGGGTGTTTTAAGATTGGTGCAGAGATAAATTTAGTCTTCAAATCCTGGAAAGCTTGTTCCGCCTCGGTAGACCATTCAAAACGTTTGTTTTTCTTTAACAAGGCAGTGATGGGCTGGACTATTCGAGAGAATTCGGGGATAAACCTGCGGTAAAAGTTAGCGAAGCCTAACATGCTTTGCACACCTTTTACGGAGGATGGTGATGGCCATTTGAGAACTGCATCGACCTTCTTTGAATCCATACGCACTCCGCCAGGTGACAATATGAATCCCAAGAATTCAACTTCAGTCACGTTGAAAACACATTTTTCCAACTTAGCGAAAAGTTTGTGTTGACGCAATCTTTCGAGGACCATTTTCACGTGTTTCCGATGTTCAGATTCCGATGAAGAATAAACGAGGATGTCGTCAATGTAAACAACAACACATACATCTATGAGCTCTCTGAGGACATCGTTCATAAAATATTGAAAGGCGGCCGGGACATTGCAAAGTCCGAAGGGCATGACCTGATATTCAAATAGCCCATACTTGGTGCGGAAGGCCGTCTTCCATTCATCGCCCTCTTTTACTCGTACCAAGTGGTAAGCTCCTCTAAGATCCAGCTTTGTATATATGCATGCTTTTCTGACTTGGTCCAGGAGTTCAGGGATCAAAGGTAACGGATATCTATTCTTAACGGTGATCTGGTTCAGGGAGCGATAATCGATACAAGTTCTAAGGTCTCCTTCCTTTTTTGGAACGAAGAACAAAGCTGAAGAAGCAGGGGACTTGGAAGGACGAATAAACCCATTTGCCAGGTATTGATCCAGGTATTGTCGAAGGTGAAGGTTCTCAGGCTCGGTGAGGGCATAAATTCTACTACAAGGAGGAGTAGATCCAGGTATCAGGTCTATCTGGCAGTCATAAGACCTATGAGGAGGTAGAGAGTTAGCCTGATCCTTCCGGAAAACATCTTGGTATTCTAGGTATTCGGGAGGTAACTGGGGAGTCTCTGAAGAAATTGCGGCCAGTGCAACACCAGGTGGAGGGTGACAAGTAGAGACACATTCTGGAAACTGGACCGTTCTTGCTCGCCAATCGATCAGAGGATTGTGTTTCTCTAACCAAGGTATTCCTAGAATAATCTGAAACTGAGGGGCTTTGATCACATCGAACACGATCTTCTCATGGTGTCCATCTTGACTTACTAGCGTCACCTCTTGAGTGGTATGCGTTACTGGCCCGGAGGCTATCTCCGTACCATCCACCGTAGTAATGACGTCCTTTACAGCCTTGGGACAAAGAGTTAGATTCATCCTCAAAACCATTTCATGATCCACATAATTGCCGATGGCACAGCTGTCGACGTAAGCTTCAATTGCATGTAATCGATCCGGATTATCAGGGCTAATGAGGACCATAGGTATCACGAAATGCGAGGTCACGGAACTGGTTTTCACGCTCGGCAAGAGGACCTCTATTCTTGTCGGGCGAGGTCGTTTCCCTGCTCAGAGTTTGTAACTTTTGTAACTGCAGCTCCTACTGCCTTCTTGGCAGGTTTCACCGGACAGTCTCGAAGAAAGTGCCCTGAGTTTCCGCAATATAGGCATAATTGCAACTGTTTCCTCCTTTCCCGCTCCCTTTGTGTTAGAGGACCTTTCAGACCCCCTATTTGCATGGGTTCCCCGGAGTCTACTCCTTTGGAAGGAATTGGCGGTTTGGAAAATACTCGAGCATCAAACTTGGAACGATCGGCCTTCCTGTTCTGCAGCCTGTGATCTATTTGAACGACCAAGTCTATATAATCCGAACAGTCTTGTGGGGGATTCACTACTTGGGCTAAAACGTCTTTGAGCTCTCCACGTAGACCTCTATAAAACAGCGTAATCCTTTTGTCCTCAGGCCATTGAGTTTCCACTATTAGTCTATTGAAAGATGCAATATAAGCCAAAAGGTCTTGTTTACCCTGTCGCAACGAAAGAAGCTCATTGTCCAAGGCCTCCCCCTGTGAATGTCTTGCGAACAGTTTTTCCATACTAAGCTGAAAGGCTTGAAAATCATGGAGAACCGGATCATCTTGATTAACTAGAGGGATCGACCAGTCTGCCGCATTGCCACTAAGGTACGAAAGTACAAAAGCTACTTTTGCTTGATCAGTTGGAAAGGCTGCTGGCCGGCATAAGAAGTGCAACCGGCACTGATTGATAAATACTGCAAACCTCTTTGGGTCACCAGAAAATCGTTCGGGCGGAGCCAGAGGTACATTCCCAGGTAGGTTGATCTGCACTGGATTCATAGAGGATGTTGAAGGAAGATTTGCCCCTGATGCGGGTAACGGGGTCTGTCCGGCTTGTGACTGTAGCACTTGTCTAGCAAGATTGTCTGTTCTCTCCTTGGAAATAATTAGTTCCCTTCTTAGAGCATTCGTTTCCTGACGAGCTGCATGCACTTCTGCCCTTAGTTCCCCAAGTAACCGGGCTAGGGGGTCAGTATCCGAGGTTTCCATAGCGCCTGGGCGAGAGTTTTGCGGTAGGCTTTGCGTTCTGTAACGCTCACCTGATTCTCGCAGAGGCGCCGGTCTTGACTGGGCGACTACCGTATCTTCAAAGGTGATGTGTAGCACCCGGTTGGCTCTTTGGGCTGGACCTCTGTGCACTGTATGCCTGACGTGTAGAGTAAGATGTCTGCAGATAGAAAATATGGGGTTAATGAACTGGGGTTATTGGGGTGTCCCTATCTCTTTCCTCTTCTCCTCTCCTGTAGACCCCCAAAGGTTAACGCTCTCACCTTAGGTAAGTGAATGCCGAGCTCTCCATCTGCCTCGGGGCAGGGTGCTGTAACCAGTTTCTTCACTGGATAGGTAGCGCAGGCCTCTTGACTTCAGAGGACTGCTGTCCGTCGTTTACTGCACGAACGGTAAGTTTCGAGTCATTCAAATGTCTTTAAAGTCTTTAGTAATGATGTCTCTTGTTTTGCAGGGTTCCGGCGATGGCGGATGACGGGCTGAAGTGAGTTGAAGATGGAGCCCGTGTGATGAATAGAAGCGCCTGGAAGCGCGTAAGTAAGCGCTTGTTGCCTGCTTCACTATGCGCTCTAACTGTCTTTTTATTTTGCAGGTACGAGTTCGGAGCGGCTGCAGGGTGCCAGAATACCCACTGGATTAGATGTGGAAAGGAGTAATGGCACGTGAGTATTAAAGTTCCCCAATGTCTTTAAACGCACCTTGTTTTGTCTTTCAGATGCGGGATGCAGCGCCGAAGGCCTCCGGAGCGCACGAAGAGTAGGTAAGCCTTTGCCTTTCAGATGCCGGAATGCTAACCTGTTCTTTCTTGTCTTTATAGGTGTTGCTGAAGACTGGATTCAGGATAGTAAGCCTTTGCCTTTCAGATGCCGGAATGCTAACCTGTTCTTTCTTGCCTTTATAGGTGTTGCTGAAGACTGGATTCAGGATGGTAAGCCTTTTTCCTTAGGCCCAGGACCGGATGCAGAAGACACGATGAGCGTTCTGCTGCAGAGGTTGCAGAAAAACGCAAAGCAAGATTCATCCACCGGGTGTGGTTTAAATAGCCTCCTGTAGTGCTTAGGTGTCTCCTTCCACAGCCACGCCTAAGTAAGAAAAGAGTTCCTGGTAAGAAAAGAGTTCCTGCCTTCCAGAAGAGTTCCAGTGTTCTGAATCTAGGGAGTGGCTCCAGCCCCACCCAACAGGAAAAGTAGTTCCAAACAGAAGAGGATCAGAGGCTCAACTGGCAGGCAGGTAAGCAGCATGGTCTGCTGAAGGTAAGTCCACCCAAGCATTATGAGCCCGGCGCTTCCAGCGCTGGGACTGGGCATATTTATGAGCCTGGTGCCACTGGCGCCAGGACTGGGTCCAAAAGGTCCCAATTGGGACTGGTTGGCACTCGGAACCTGGGTTATGGATCTGCTTCCAAGGGAGTTGGGAAAACCCTGACCTTTTGGAAGCAGAGATCATGACAATCATGCATGCTTTATCATGGACGTCCATTAAAAAAAACATGCCACAATGAAGAATGTCATTCCACAGTAAGCAGTAGCTGAACTGGTTGCTTCAAAATGCCAGTCTAGCCACACAATAATACTTGTCATGCCTACTTTATCACAGATGCACAGGTTTAAAGGCCATGTCACAGTAAGAAATAGCTGGAAACCTACCTATGCTTGCTTTATTGCAGATTCCCAGTAAAACAAAATCATATCACAGTAAGAAATGGCTAAACTTTCTACAGCAAATGCCAGTTTAGGCATCTAATAACACATATGATTGCTTATCATGGATTTCCATTATGAATGTCATAAAAGGACAAACTTCCACTGCCACCCACCCCCACCACACACCCACCAAACCCATCTCCCCAGCACAAGTGCAGACACCTTCACATAACATTCACTCGCTCATTTATACACACCCTTCACATGCTCATTCACACATGCATCCATACACTCGCTCATTCTAATGCACACCAACCCAGCCATCTATCACACATTCCCTCTTTCACACACACATTACTTAATACACTCCTTTGCATACACACAAGCATACATGAAAATATACATCATAAGCATGCAACAAACTCGCACACACACACGTCCACATTTTATTTTTTCTAGCCTGTTTCTAGAATCCATTGTCCGGTCCCCGATGGAGTCTACACCAGCAGGCCTCTGGCTCCCATATTCCACGCAGACAGGAACCAGGAAGCAGGGAGACCTTCCTGGTTCCTGACATGCACAGTTGAGCCAGAGCGCCTCCATCTTGAACAGCAAAAGAAATAAGCCAGTGGGTGCTGGTGTTGCTTTATTCTCAATTATTAAAACATAGCAGCAGATAGAACAAAAAATCCCAAACAATCCTGAATTAGAATATGCCAACATTGATTACAAAAATAAGTAACGTTGAATGTTTAATTAGGACATGAGGATATTAGAAAATGTTATGAATGTTAAAAACAAATTGACTTCTTCTTTATCATTTACCAAAAGTCGATCTTGTTGAAACAAACAAGTTAATATGTAAATGACAGATTAAAACAAGATTTGCTTTAATTCAAATGTGGATAAGCAAGATGGTTTAGTTTTCAATGTTCCTACTGAGTAAATTAATTTACATAATTGCCTGTTAGAATGTGATTGGCTAACAGGGAAACAGCAGTGGGACTAACATTTTTTTAAAGTATGTTGCTGTTTCAGCCAGAGAGTGCCTAAATGATTTTAAAGAAGGCCACACTGTTATGAACCATTAAGGAGCAGGTATTGGAGGTACTGCTAGCCAACAAGTCTTGACATGCCTGGGTAAGAAAAAGCAAGTAGATTCAAACAAGTAGGTCCATAATGTATGTATAGACTTTGTACCTAAAGCTGTCACTTTCCTAAATTCTAATGTTGTAATGTTTTCTTCAGTAATTTGGAGGCAAAACTAATGTTTAAGGCTGAACTGCCTAGAGAACAAGCAGGAAACCAAGCAGATGCGTTCATGTCTTCAAATTCTAATTGTTAGACTGTTTGCTATTCTTTCAACATATATTGTTCTTTTCCATGTGAGGGCTATTAAGATGCACCATGATGAATTTCTGTTAGGTTAGCCTTTCAATCTTTCCTGGGCTGGTGACACATTGTGTTTAGGGTGATACTGATTTGCAACACAATGTCCATATATTTTTCTTATCTCTTTCTAGAATTTATTGATAGCCCCCAAGGAACACCTCTCCAGCATTTATCTGGGTTCCATGCTCCACACAGACAGGTGCCAGGAATCAGGGAGAGTTTGCTGGCTCGTGAGAGGGGAAATGGAGCCAGAGTGCTGTTGGGTATTTTGTATAGATTTGGGGCCTAGCGGTATTTTCTTACAGCCAAAATGAAAATAATTCAGTAATAATCACTCTTTGCATTCAGATTAGATTTGGTATATAGTACTACAGTATACATACATTATTTCAGCACACTGATACATTTAGTGGTATACATTATGTTGGTATGCGTTATTGGTGGTATTTCTGGTGAGCATAATTCCTTTGTTTGATATGTGGCCCCAATATCCAGAACCCCTTATTTTTGCTTAGTTTGTTCGTGTGATCACTAGAGAGGCCTCAGGCTTACATTTCAGGAACACCACATTTTCAATTGGAGTGCCACCATGGGCTGTCCTCGCTGTCTTATCTACGGCAGCGAGCTAACATGCAGTATTTATCACCAACTTATCTACATCGGTGAACTATGTCCAGGGCCTCTCTTTCTGCTGACTCATGTACCTCCAGCAGGCTATAACACACACAGTTATTTATAATTGCTCATACTGAATGAAATCGTGCACACAGCTGCAGCCAAGTCTTATTTTTAGCTACCTTAAAAATGACAATTGCACTGTCTAAACATCTCCCCACATCATCAGCACTGTAATGGTAAATGCACAAAGGAAAGAGAAAATAAAACACACTACCCGTCTGCTTTCAGATATTTTTGTGTATTATAAAAATTGCATTTAAACACAATCTTACTTTTTTTACAGAAATAAATGAAATAGCACAGTCAACATTATCTGTAACAAAATGAGAAGAGGGCGACGAGAAGTCGCAACATTAAACCTGATGATAAGACACTGGAATTCTTTCTTCTACACTGACTGAATAGTTTCGCATTCATGCACACTGCCCCCGTACTTTGCAATGTATAATTACCTTATCTGTTCAGCATGTGAAATTCTTCGGCTGGTCGCCTTCTGGATGTGGCAATTCCTTCTTCAAGCACCCCCAGTGAGAACAGGCATCAGCCGTTACTCAAACCAGGGATTATTGTCTGGGATCCCCAGTCTCTGCAGCAGTGCAGCTGGGATCTGCTTTTTCAATCAGGAACCCAACAGCTACCGGTCAGGTCTTTCTCAAAGCTGTCTAAAATGTTTTCTGCCTCTCTTTTTGCCCGAGATTCATTAGCAAAGCTCTGTTACAGCCTGCCAAACGAGCTCAACCAATGAAATTCTACCATGTCCTACCCTCCTTCTCTCTAACAATGGCTTGGCCTATACAGTTGCAACTGTAACCAAACTGATTTCCTGCTTATTCAAGTCTTTGCTTCCTGCAAATACTGTGGACAGAGCAGCACAGAGCTTCAAAAAGAAAAAAAAAAATCTGGATGCACGTTTAAAATGACTTTCACGGCCTGTCTTTTCCATCCATTTTGCACTGGGGAGCACATTATTTTATTAATGAGTTAGCATGTTAGTTTTTTGTTAATGAGGTTAGTTCATTAATCCTCAAATGTGTCTCCTGCAACAGAGGAATTTCAGGTAAAAAAAAAAATATGCTTTTAACTGTGAAAAAAATTATTTGCATTTTATATGTAGAAATCGTTTTTGACTGCATAGCCTGTTTTCATTTACATGTCCATAGGTTGCACTGGCAAAACATAGCTTGAAACAATTGCATCATAGCAATGCACCAAACCCATGCAGTGGTGCTGTATAAAAAAACATGCTATACATTGATCCTGTGCAGTGGTGCTTTGCTCTGTGTTCCCAAAACACGCTAAACAATCCTACATATCATCTATCATGCACAGCAGAAGAAATATGCCAGTGTGTTCTGGTGTTGTTTTAGTGACGTGTAATAATGTGATGTGTTTTATGATCTGCACAAGCAAAGTTGTTCCTACAAAAGGGTGATCACTGGTCAACTTCAAGGTATTAATAATACCACAGCCTCTTCGTCTGTTTTGGCATTCTCATCCTCATACTCATTATGGCTGTTTTTTTAACAAACATACTAATTCCTGTTTGGACAACATGTTGGTCTCGATCAGCATACATTTCTTAATAACTGTCTGACCTACGATTTCCAAACTCATGTTATTCGACTACTCCATGAGTTATTCTTACCCAATATTCCATTTCCTTTTCAATTTTTTTATTTAATTTCTATTTGGTATTTGTATAGTTTTTTCAAAAGGAACAGTTTAATGTGCCTCCTAAACATTACAAGCAAAGACAATAAAGTATCTTGTACATCAAAAACACTCAAGGTAGAGCTTCCATTCCAGTTTATAGCTGCCCTACCACAAAATACTCTACCAATGCGCTAGGGTGTTGCGCCACGTGACAGTCAGTTTACAGCATGTTCTGGCAGTCTGGGGTCAATTAAACATTTGCCATTTCCGGTAATGTTTCATGTAAAGTGGAGGCTGACAATTAAGAGATTTGTTCATTAAAGTAAGTGAATTAAAAGCAATCCTGGCTTTACCAGGCAACCAGTGTAGTCTACCGAGCAGAGGTATAATGTGAACTTGCCTGGGGCCTGTGTTACCTTTCTTTCTGCCTCATTCTGATGTGCCTGTAAACAATGGAGGCAACACTAAGTGATACCTACATAAACAGAATTTCAGTAATCTAAGTTTGTGCCAATAATGGAGTGGGATATTAGGTGTAATGAGGTTAGGATAGAGGAGGTCAAAGTTGCATGTGAGTCATTAGGTAGTAATTAACTGACCCAATAATGCTGATACCTGAATTCATGTAGATAGGGTTAATGTAATTTCCCCTAGAATAGATGTTAGCCACCAAGGGACCTTATCTGACATCGTAGACAATTCCTCAAGACATCATGACTGAGTGGTGCAGGATGTTAAGGCACCAGATAAGTCTGGAGCATAGGTACCCTAACTAGACTGGATTAGGAATGTGGAGGAGGATATTCTTGACGTCCAGGAGAGCAGACACTTTGTCCCTATCAATTTTGTACTACATCCACCACTTCAACAGTTGGATCATCGTCTATGTTGATGACTTGCACTGTTGACACAACCTCCTCTCAGAGTAAGGTCTGAACCTCTACAGATGCTACCGACACAATAGATGACCCTGGCACAGGGAATACCTGCACTGGATATAAGAGGCACCTTTTGGGGAAATCCATTTGGCATCAACTGCTCATTAACTTAAAGTCGATGTTGGTCATTATGCAATGGGAAGCCACCAGAAATATGGGGATGCACAAAGATCCACAAACGAGCCCGGCCAAGCGATACAGGTGGTTCACAGTGTCTGCAGGACCCTTAAGAGCAGAGTCATTCTTTTGTTTAAATAAAAAATCCTTGGAAGCAACATGCATTTTTACAATGTCTAACTTGAACAATAATGGTTCTAAAAGGACTGAAATGGCCTTGGTTTCAATATGTAGGCCCTCACATAAAGACACCAGTATAAAAAGTACTTGGTTGATTTCAACCAGGAAGCCATCTTGGCCATCACCAATTCAGTCATCCATTCTCCTCAATGCCACAGACAACCTTTTGGGTGGCACAGGGATAGACGGCGAGTCCAAAGAAAGTGAAAAAGAGTCTAACCTCGAGAAGTAGCATCCATTCTGTTTAGGTAAATTCGACAACAAGCTCAAGTCCAAGGTGTATCAGCAGAGCTTAAGTCTATAGACGCTGCTAGAGTGGTTAGTATAGGTGAGGTAGAATTCACCCTAAGGGACCCCTATCTCCAATACGAGTCTCCAGAGTAAAGAATTCAGATGAGGCTGCAAATTTAAAATAAACTCTCGGCTGAGGCTCCTCAACATTAGGAGCTGTTGTTGCCGCAGCAGGAGTTGAGGCAGCAAATCCAACCGGGTCCCCAAAGTCGCAGAGGATCGACACTCCCCTGGAGACAAAGGGAGGGGGAGTTTCACAGCAGCTAACATTTCAGCATCAGAGATGGGAAGATGGGAATTCATCATTTTGCCCCCACTTCACAGATTGTACATCAGCAATGAGTGTCACTTATTGAGCACTTAATTCGACTGCCACTCTGCTTCTAACATAGATACGCAGACAGTACTCACTAGGCACTCTTACCAACGGACATGCGCCAATGCACTCAGGTTCCCAAGATATAGTACTTCCTTATCCGGAGCCAGGATGTGCGTTTAGGCAACCAATAGAATGAATGAATCCCATTCTTTTTGCCAATAGGGACTCAGTATTGGCGTTCATGGAATCAGCAATGTAGACCGAGCTTGAAAATGGTGAGTAGAGAAGTCCGTTCTCTGCAGACACAGTTCTCGGCAGGAAAGCAGACACCTCTCACCAGGCACTCTTACCAATCTCCCTAATAATGCAAATTCCTGATGGCCAGTTGCCATGCAGCTACTTTTCTTCAACATTTGACAGGCACTGTTTAGAGACTGTTTTATCTAGTTTCTTCAGCAGGAAGGGGAGATTGCTGATTGTTGTTTGCACAATATATTGCACAATGTCCAGAGTAAAGGGATGGATTATTAATAAGCAGTGTGATGCCTCCCTACTTAAGGGTTGTGATGAATAATGGTGACTCTTAAAGGCGTGTTTATACATTGTTTAATAAAAGTTGATACACTGTCCTAACATTCATGACCTACCCAAAACGCCCACGTCACCTCTGATATTAGTGGAATTAAAGGTAGAAATGGTGTCTCTGACCTCAGTAACTTTAACAAATTTGAAGCAGAAAGAAAGGCTGATCTGCTATTTAGCGGAGAAGGAACTTGGTACAAATGAAATGGTATCATTGTCATTTGGCTAATGATTTTCTGAATTTAGGAGGCTGCTAATAGTCATTGTTTTCTTGATTTAATTATGGAAACAATATTGAATTGTTTAAACCCAGCTGTGACAAGTCAGAAATTTAGATTTCAGGATCTCTTGTGCATATTATTGCCTAGGAAGTGGCCACAATATATGTCGTGCAGGTTCTTCTAAAGAGTGTGTAGTTGTTAGAGCCAGTTTGGTTTTGAGGATGCAGACTTATCAACTGCTTTAGACAGCAATGAGTTATACAAGTTAAAAATTGGTTCTCCGTGGCATCAGTCCTTAGGGCCAATTCTATATGGGCAAGTTATGAAGTTATATTTAGTCTTGATAAGTTACATTTATATATAAATGAGATAAAGTTCTTATCAGTCATAATGTGAACATATACTGGCAATATAAATGTTCCAAAGAAAGTAGTTGCATGATCTAACCATTCTGAGGAGGGAGTAAATGGTGTTCCAGACAAAATATTGCATGTAATGGGTGGGTTCAGGGTAGTCCTTCATATGAGTGGGGCAGGGTTCTACAACGTTTGGCTCATCAGATGTTTTGGACTACAACTCCCATTAGCACAAGCCAGCATAGTCAAAGGCGAAGGAATCTTTGGAATTGCAGTTCTGAACGCAGGAGAATCACATGTTGCGCACCCATGGGGTAGGGTTAGTAGAGATGAATCGATAGCCAGTATATTTTCAGTAAAATTGAGATAAGAGTTACCTAACAAAATAGGAGGCATGAATAATTTCATAAGAGAAAGAACCACCTCAAAAAGGAATCATAGAAAAAAAGGAGGGTAAAAAATAACTATCAGCTGCACAGAGTAAGAATCATCTATCATTAGTTAAACTGTGAAGATATCACAGTGGACGATGGTAGCTCAAGTAATGGGATATGCATTTTGTGTTTGCATGTCTTTAAAAATAAACATAGACCCAAAAAACACTAACCGTTTATCTCTTGAACATTTACCATACTGTGTTCCTCCAAAAGATCTGTCAATATTGCAGGACCTGAACATTCTTTCAGACAGGTTTCCATAACGGAGACAAATAAATAATATACTTTTCATCAAGATCAGGTTTATAAATTGAATGACAGATAAAAGATCAGACGTTCTTTACGGTCCACGTGAATGATTTATGGGAAGTCTGATAAGCTTTAGGTGGATTATTGTTGATCAGGAATTTGTGTGCTTGCCTGTGCCTCATTGGATGATCTGTTAAAGGAGTCCGAGCTGCAACATAATAAACAGAGATATGCGTTGGTTTCAAGAGTTCAGTTTATTATCTCAGTTCATATGTCTGTTGGAGGGGCTTTGGACCTAGTGCCTTGGTACAGTCCATGGGCCTGCAACCTGCATCTCTGAAGATGCTTTAGACTTTGACTCCTACGATCCTTCACCATTGACTATGTTGGCTACAGCTGATGGGAGCAGAAGTCCAAAACATTGGAGAGCCAAAGGTTGCATACCTCAGGATAGAACATGGTGCAGAGGTCCGCACCCTGTAAATAATCAGGCACTTCATCCGTGATGGGATCCTCGTGAGGTGCATTACTGCATGTACCTGAGATCTACTTGAGATCCTGAGATGGGGTGGATTGTGAGTTAGATGACATCTTCCATTCACCATGTGTAATTCTCCCTTCCCTAGGGAACACCGAGAAGTACTGGAGTAAGGAGTGAAAATATCAAGAGCGACATTTCTATCCCTGCCTGTAATTTTGGTACTGAAATGTTGGCTGGTGTATGTCCTCTGTCTCCTCAAATCTCTGCTGCTCCTTCCCAGCAAAATCCTGAGTGGTTGTGTTTCTGGAAGAGGCTGCCAGCACTGCCAGCCCCTTCCTCACCTCCATTCAGGTTTCACTGAATGTAACATGTCCCATCCACTGATTTAAAGAGAGGCAGACACTGACTGGTGTGTCATCCCAATGTCCAAATAATTGCTGCTCATACCCAGTAAAATTAGATATATTTTGCTCACCCACAAGCTACCATGAGTGATTCCCAGCTCCTCTCACTCTCCCAATCAAGTATTGCATGATGTCACATGTCAATCAGATGTTTCAAGGAACAGACACAGAAGGTGATGCTCAACGCTTTGAGGAATCTCTGATGCTTTCCAAAGCAAAATCTGGTGAGCATGACTTTACACAAGCTGTCCTCAAGTATTCTCAGTTCCTCACGCTCCTGATCCCAAATGTCATATGATCTCAATTTCCCTGTTCACTCGCCAGCTACAAGAGTCAGACACTGACTAATGTTTCACCCACGTATCTGAATCTCAGGTGCAACCTCCCAGTGAAATCATGCAACCATAAATCTCCCACAATCCGCCCATAGATATTCCTATCTCCTTCTGCTCCTCCTCCCAGGTGAAACCCAATGGAAAGTGTCGCATTCACACATTTCAAGAGACAGACACTAGCTGGTGTGTCTCCTGCCTCCTCAAATCCCTGCTGCTCCCTCCCAGGAAAATCAAGTGAGCCTGTTTTTCGCACAAGCTGCCCCTAGGTATTTCCTGGAACTCCTACTTCTCCCACTAGGTGTCACACAATGTCAGCAGTATCAGCTTGTCACGAGAGTCAGATTTTTCACCAGAGACAGACACTGACTGGTGTGACGTCCGTCTCCCCACACCTCTGGTGATAATGCCTGTGTTATTCACGCTCTTTCACATCGTGTCATATATTCAAAACCTACCCTAACTCTATCTCTCTGACGGGTTTTCCAGTCACTCAATACCTTTCCAAGGTCTTCTTCCTACTCACCTATTGTAAATGCACTCCAGTTTTGTTTACGAGTTGGTACATTTTATAAACCTGCCTCCAAAAATGTCCCCTCTGAAAGCTGTCTCAGACTGTATAGGAGCGCAAACCCTACGTATTAATTTAATCCGAGTCTGAAAGTGTGATGGAATGTTCAATCCTGGAGAATCACCCGGTATTCAGGTTATTCTAAGTTTGTGGTGGAGAGTTTGCCCAGGCCTACTGTGTTTACAGTGAATTACCTGAATTGCATATTTTGTCAATCCATCAGATTCAATAACAATACAACATTTCCGAGAACTTCTTGATACACCACAAGAGTAATATTGATCTTCAATTGGGAAACATGCATTGCAGCAATTTTAAATCAATAATGTATTCATGATCAATGTTTTTCGGAAACTATATACCAACCACTTCCTCCAGCAACCTATGCATTGCTAACATTTTTGTTTAGCAAGTTATAACCCATCGAGTAGTATCTGGAAAACAAACTATATCTGGAAAATAAACTACTGCTTTCACTGATCATGCTGACCTGCACTGCTCCTAGAAACCCTCAAGGTTTTTCGATAATCAAAGAGGAGGGAATTCTGTCCGAGGATTTGACCCAGCCACACGGAGGCGTGCACATGCACATCTAGAAACATGAATAGTTGTACCACTTGGATGAAAAACATATGACCAGTTGCTATTAAGTTTATCGACGTATATGAAGAAATCTAAGTGAACTGCTTAATACCGAAGCTTACTTAGGCATACAGAAATGATTGTGGATTGACATTTGTTAAACTAATATTCCAGGTGGGCACTCCAAAAATAAAATTGCTGGCGTTGGTACTGTGGGGAAGGCAGAAACCCATAAACAATGCATCTCTCGCATTCGAAATATGGGACAGTCAATAAGGGATGGCAATTGTTTAAACGTTTGGAATAAGGCTGCCCTGTGAATCCGTGGCCTGGCAGCATGCCCTCAAACCCACGGTCCTATTCTCTGAAACACTTTAGGTCGATCCTCATTTTCCCAGTGTGAGCTCTCAAAGTAAACACACTCAGAATAGCACCTATATCGATTATACAAAGCTTGACAGGGAGCCTGGTTGCCAACAGATAGTCACCCAAGTATACGGATTTGAGGGATTCATAGAATTCTTCATTCGCTACATCTGTCTGAATGAAAGGGAGGGAAGTTTCTGGAATCTGGGTCATACCTCTTCTGTTGGATGCGAATGTGACACGAGTGGTTTGAAGAAAAATAACTGGGTCGTCTTAATGGATTGTTTTTTTATTTAAATAATTTGCCAAGAATGAAATTGCAACCAAAATAAATTAACGTATTGTTTGCAGATTTGTGAGTGAGTTTTAAATAATTACGATTAAGGTCATTTAAAATAAATATATCTGATCGTCTATGTTTATGGTTAGATATCCTAAACTGACAACGTATGTTCACATTCATTGAGCGTCACGCAGAGAGATTTACTTGCGTCTGCAATAGGTTGGCTGCGGAATATCAGATGTGCTTGGACAGTAACAGCTCTGAAGCTCACTACTGAAATTCTGAAGTGAAATGCTCCCTTGGCACTCTTCTTGGTTATTCACTAAATGAAATATAAAATATTTTGTAAGTGAGAAATAATGTGCCTATTATTTGAAGTTTTGCTTTCCATAGTATTCTAAAATGTTTTGAGTGTAATGTCATAGGCGAATGATACAAAAAACAATAGTAAAACCCAATTGTAGTGTACCTGCTTCAATGCTGTTCATGTGTGTCCTTCCAAGGTGAACGGCAATGGGAGACAAGTTTTTGGTTGTACATTTCAATGCAAGAGTATTGATGCTGCTTTGATTAATCATTTTCGGGGGGTGGAGGTAGTTTGAGAAAGAAAAAAAAAAGATGCATGAGTTACTTGAAACTGTAAACCTTGCTATATGCAAAGTGTAGAACGTTTACTCTGCCCTACACATTCGGAGTAAACTAATATTCAGTGAAAAACGTTGTTAAAGGGATGTCATGGTTACAAGTAAAACCGAAAAACTATTGAAATTTGCCAGTTATTGTAAGCTAAGCTACAATAACTTGCACCACCACCATGCCCTGCTAAAACCCAG
This sequence comes from Ambystoma mexicanum, assembly GCF_040938575.1. Classification (NCBI taxonomy): domain Eukaryota; kingdom Metazoa; phylum Chordata; class Amphibia; order Caudata; family Ambystomatidae; genus Ambystoma; species Ambystoma mexicanum. Next base: position 895,974,776 of record NC_090937.1, on the reverse strand, counting down.
GACATCAAAGATGACATGGCCCCTTGCTCAATGTGCTCAGAGAGGCACAGCTCCACATCACAGATGAGGCCCAACAAGGCTGATACACGTGTCTAGGGTCACTGTTGGTACTCTTGTTCAAAGGAGTTTTGCCTGGCTTTTCGATGCTGGACTGCCCTTGTGGGCGGGACAAAGACTGATATGCAAATGGGTATTCCGCTTTTGTGAAAAGTACAGTGAGCAAAAAGCAATGGCTGCAGACTCTCAAAGTGTGAAAAAAAAACACAGAACAGGTTGTTATGGCACATTCTTTTTAGAGGAGGGTGCCTGCTACCCCTTTTTTGTATTGGTGTGCGGTATGTCTTTTTTTTTTTTAAAGCCCAATTATGAGTCTGTGGACTATGCGACTGTCCGGGGTGTCCGCACTCAAATTGGAGGTGCCCTCAGAAAGGCATGATGTCCGGGCATGTCTGTTTTCTCATGACACACATTTAATTAGTCCTGGGACACTGCGCCTGTTCTATGGACACTCACGTGCATGTGCACTGAAATTCCCGCCCAATGGGTGTCCACGGATGGCTGTCAGGTCCACGGACATCCTCGGACATCATCATGTGAATAAACCCATGTGGCATGACAGCGTGTCCGTCAGTGGTGTCTGCATCCATGTTTCTAACGGATGTAGGTGATTTGACCGGATCCATGTTTTCCAAAGAGTGAAGTGACTGAATTCTTTTTATTTCATTGCAGGGGAGACCCACCGTGGGCCCCTCTCCCTCTCCTTCACCCTTCCTTTATTAATATCCCTTACCCCGCCCCCAGACATATGTTAAAAAAACATGTTTTGATCGGTAAAAAATAAAAAAACATCTGTAGTGACTTCCTCCTCGAAAACATTGTATTCGTCCACTTCTAAGGTATTGGTTTCAAACTGCATTTTCAGCCAATCTAGGGTGTTTCAAGTAGAAATGTTACCCTTTCAGAATTTTAGACCTATTCTCGGTTGATCTGATGACTTTTCAAGGCCTATCTGTGACTCAGTATGCCATAGACAGCATGACGGTCCACCAACAGTACCTCAGAAAGGGCCCACCCATTACTTGTCCTCATTGTCAATCTGGCTATGCAGGTGAAAGCACAGATCTCTTTTGCAGAACATTTTGTAGATCATCATGGCATCTATTATGGCCATCGCGCCTTCCCAGCCACCACCACCAACACCATCTCAACAACCTGGAGGGCCTGGACAGGGGAACAGTTGCAGTGATATGGATGATGAGGTTCAAGAGGAATATGAAGGTGAGGTGGAGAAAGTGCTTATCTCCAGCACCTGAATTGTGTCCTGGCTGTGACGGTTTTTCACCACCGTTGGAAATGTGACAAAGGCTTGTGCAGCCAAGAGTTTGATGCACTGAGTGCAAAGTTGTACTCAGTCATGGAAAACCAGGACTGTATTCCTACAGCACCCCCTCCGTGTGGCACCAAAGCAGGTCCAACCACCCGGATGCATTGAGGAAAAGAAGGTTGATGCCCTCTACCCTATTTTCTTCAACTGCTCCTGTTACCATAAATGATACTCCTTTGGGGCAGAGGATACCAGTGGCTATCTCACAGGTCATACAAAATGCTGTTGATATTTATCTTTCGATGGCCACAGTGCTATATTTGTACTGTGAAGCGCAGATCTGTAGGGGGAGTAGTTTGCAAGTGCTTTCAAGGCCGTGGTCAAGGAGCACGAGAAACACTGCCACTTACCTTGATTAATGTCTGCTTAACATCTTCCACCTGCCTCTTTGTCTCTTTGGTTGGTGCCCATTCCATCCTTTACCTCCCTTCCCTTCCCCACCTTACCTTGCCTTACCTGGAAAAAAACACAAACCTGGAAAAAAACACAAAAAGCCAGAAAAAATATAAAAACAAAAAAAAAACAAAAAAACAGTTCCTTTAGGAGCCCATGTTCCCAGTTGAAAAATAGAAGTGATAAAAAAGTCATGGGCCTCTTTGGAACCTGCATAGTTCACGGACAGCGCAGTAGTCCACAGACTCCTAAAAAATTCCAGGCATGGGGTGGGGCCATAAAAAACATTTGAATTGTTTTTCACGCAAACAGGGTGGCTCCTAAAATAAACTTTTTTTGTCTTTTTGACTGTTAAACATTGTTTTGATTATTTTGCTTTATATACTAAACTATCAAAGATTCTACACAACATAATTAGTATGTGTTCACAAAATCACTTCAATGCATTTTGAACGTTTTCCAGAAAGATCTGATTGCCCACATCAGTTAGATGCACTCCATCTCTCTAAAAAATGTTGCCATTATCAAATGTAATGTTCTTATTATGGAAAGATGTCATGCCAACATCTCGCAGAAAAGCACACATACCTTTATTTACATTGCGCCTTTCTTTTTCCACATGTGGACAAAATACATTTGAACGCATCTACATCTGTCTCTGAGCAATCCCAGAAAACATAATTTTGGAATTTGGAAACATTTCCATCAACTTTCCAAATGACTCCTGCTTTGCAAACTGCAATGCAATTCCAGTAACGTACTCCAAACTGTTCCCTGCCCAATGAAGTAGAATGATGTCTGCATGTTTTAAAATGAACTATATTCTCACAAAACGGGAGCAACACCGCCCACTTAATCTCTTGCACTACATACCATGACACTTCAAATTCATGGAATCCAAGATTTTCAGCCAACCCACAGTGGTTAACATAGACCCTCAGCCAATTGATCCAAGAGTCCCCCAAAATCCATAACCTCTGCCTCCTCAAAGACATTGCCATAGCCATTTTCAGTGCTCTCAAAACTACTGTAAACAAAACTCCTGCTAACCTATCTTCCTGTAACCCACACTCAGGAAACCTGATTGGTTAATCCCTGCAGTCCTCTTTCCAGGCCAGACATACTTAAAAGACCCAGATGTGCACGTGCCATCGATGGACTACCAAAGTGCCTGTGGACGCCGCAACCACTCAAAGGGGTCTGGGAGAGTTCAAACTCAATTTCCCTTATTTATTCATTAGTGGTATCTCTTTTGGGGGGGTTGTTAACAAAAACCTTTCCTTTCTTTTTTTTTTGCTTTTATGTAAATTAGTATTGTGTACTTTACATCTTCACTTACAATTTTCTTACAGGATTGTTTCCAATGCATTCCTAACATTGTAAAGAAAAATCACATCTGTAAAATGAACTCCACTTTCATGAAAAGAAAATTCACACCATCAGACCTTATATTCTAATTCTCAAAAGATGACATTCCTGCAACATATACAAAGCAGATGTAGCTTTATTGACAAACTGCCTCAATTCATCCATTTGTGGACTGAAAACGTTTGGACATCTTCATGTTTTCCTCAGATTCATTCCAGGAAAAAAATAGTAATAATCTTTGCAGCAGGAAACAGTTACATTAGACGTTTCAAGTAATCCTTCAGGGCAACCTGCAAATACATTGGAGTCACATACCCCAAACTGTTCACTCCACAATGCACAATTACAATGTCTGAACATTTAAAGTGAGACAAACTCTCACAGAATGAGAACAGGCTTGCCCAGTTTAAGCCAAAAACTGCATGCCACAAAACTTCCACTTCTGCCATTCCAATACTTCCAGAGATGCCACGATTTTCAGAATACACCTTCAATGACTGAATTGAAGAATCTCCCAAAATCCACACACTCTGCTTCTTAATACCCATAGACACCTCCATCTTCAACTGCACAGAACCAACAAAACACCTTCTACCCTGTCTTTCTGTAAACCACAAACACAACCCCTCATTGGCTAATCCCCACATTCCCCTTTCGTTGCCAGGAATCCTCAAAAGACCCGGATGTGGCACGTGCTGTCCACGGACTATCACGGTACTGCGGACAGATCATACTATTGAAGGGGGTGGGGAGGTTTACATTTATTTTAAACATTTTATTGTACAATGGTGGCTCTTAAAAGAGTAATTGTTTTCAGTTTGTATTGTTTTGCTGCTTTTCTAATTATTTCCTAGAACTACTTACAAATGTTTTCATGTGCAATATACATCTTTTTCGCATAAACTTTCTCAGTGCATTTTGAATATTTACAAGAAACAGCTGATTCCCAAAATCAGTAAAATTCACTCCAACACTCCGAAACGTGTTTGCACCATCCAACTTGATGTTTTCATTTGCAAAAGAAGCCATGACTACACCATTCAAAAAAGCACATACACCTTTATTTACATGCTGCTTACCTGCTTCTAGTTTTTCACAAAACACATTTGGGCATCCCCATACTTCCCTTTGATGTATTTGTAAAAAATATATCTTGCCTCATGGAAATAGCTCCATTAAACTTTGCAACATATTCTTAAATGCAACCTGCAAAGATAGTGGAGTAACTAGCCCAAACTATTTCCTCCGCAATGAATAGCAATAATATCTGGGTATTGAAAGTGAGCCATAGGCCCGTAAAAGGTGTCGGCGCCGTTAAACCCTCACCGCCTAATTACGAGGTCCTTTTGCGGGTCCCGACCTTAACGGCTGGTTTTACCAGCCGTTAAGAAAGGAACCCACAAAGGGACTTTCGAGGTAATTATGGTACCGCAATTTGCGGTACCGTAATTACTGCCTTCCCCATTCCCATTGAGCCCTATGGGGACAAAAATGGGAATGGGGAAGGGCCAATGGTGAATGGGGAATTACCACCCCGCCAACCTTGGAATGGGGCGGTAATTCCGCCATTCACCATGGCGGAGTTGGTAAAATACCAGCATCAACCATGGCGCTATGGTTAACGCCAGGGTTATAATAAGGGCCATAGTCTTACAAAATTATAGTAAACGCACCAAGTTTAGCCCAGACTGTACCACCAAACCTCCACTGCCTCGAAACCAATAGTATTAGAGCTGCCACATAACTCAGTGTGATTCATCCAAAAATCTCCCAACATCCACATAGTGAGTTTTTACTAGCAATAGCCATAATCATCTTCCCTAATCACATCAATCAAAACACCTACTACCCTGTCTTTCTGTAAAACCACAACAAAACACCTAATTGGCTAATTTCCACAGTCCACTTTCCATTCCAGGCAGCCTTGAAAGAGCCACATGTAGCACGTGCCATCCGTGAGCTACCGCGGTGTTTACTGACCCCGTAACACAGGGGCAGCCCTTCTACCCTTTCCACTTTCATGTTCTAAACACTCGCTCATTGGCCGCTTTCAAAGAGCCACACATCCATCCACCAATCACATCCAACAACTCTACACCTAACTCTGTCATCTCAGTGCAGTACTTCAGATGTACACTTGAGCTCTGAGAGTACATAGCTCCTGTTAATCACAGCCATCTACATAAAAAACTACTGTGAACATCTTCAGCATTTCTATTTCCAGATTCAACATCTGCATCTAACAATACATAGTCCAGGTTTGCTCATATTCTTTTAAGTATTATCTGCAATGCTTTTCCAAATATATATATAGAGAGGTTCCCTGCTACCTACCCTGTAATAAGCTTTTCGATTAGCATATTCTCTTTTTTAACCACTGCAGGAAAATCCATGCATTACATCATTCAGTATGTGCTTACATCACGCAGCACATACTTACAATGATGTGCATTTTAACATGTTACTTTTCAGGAACAGTTTTATGAAATTAAAAATATGCATAGGTCCATTTAGAGCTGCACTGTATGTAACATTTTTCTAACAGAAAGAAAAAAACAGATGCTAAACATTTGTAAAACATGTTTGAGTGGCACTAGGTGTGTGCAAGTTTAATATGTTGGCAGTGCATGCATACCTGCCAACATGGCCCATTCCAATCAGTAGTTGCCTATCAAGTCTTCATTTTTTTCTTAGTATTCTATGACTTGCAATTCCACTTTTCCCATTATACAGCTCAGACTACAAGTCCCACAATACAAAGAAAAATACAAGACTGGAATGGAATATTAAAAAGTGTGACATTTATATTGAATGAAAAAATAAAATGCTATGCATTTAAAATTGTTCGTTTTTAGGAGCATTTTCATGAAAGTTAACAAATGCTCATGTATATTTATAGCAGCACTGTGTGTAACTTTTTTCTTAAAGAAATAAAAAGTAGATGCAAAACATTTCTATACCTTTTTAAGAGGCACTTGGTATCTGGAAATATAGTATTTTGGCAGTGCATGCATACTTGTTAAGAAAACACTAGTCCTGTTTTTTCTGTGCAATCTGAAACTTATAGTTCAAGTTTTATAATGGGTAGAGTAGATCTACAAGTCCCAGAAGGCAAACAAAAAAATTCGGACTACATAACCACCTACAGATTGGAATGGATTACGTTGGCAAGTATGCATGTAATGCCAACATATTAAACTTACACACACCAAGTGCTTCAAATCTTATCCATCTGCTTTTATTTAATTTTACAAAATAGTGGCACAAAGTGCTCCTATTATAATATGTAAATACACATATGCCTTTTATAACTTTTATGAAAATGCTCCTAACAATAAACATTTGTAAATGGTCAGCATTTCCCATTTTCCATCCATAACTTGTCACACTTTACAGCCTCATTCATTACATCCCTTACACCATTGTCCACCTGCTCACGCATATGTGTATACCACCAAAGTCTCTATAAACAACACTTCACCTTACATATAAAGTACTCTTCTTTTCCAACCTCTACTATAATACACCAAACGGTGCTGCAACAACAATCTGCCATTACATTTTCACTAGGCCACACTTTCCCTATTCTTAAAAATCATTGCAGCACATTACACATACATTGCCCCACAAACACATCAGTTCATTCATTAAAATCAGCAGCACTAAAGTAACCTACACATGCACATTTTTCTTGCACCCATTTCTGCCCTGTTCTTTCTAATCCCCCAAACACCACTACTCATACTCCAATTTTTCTAACAACATATTTACCATCCTTTAGTACACCATCCGTAACACAACTTGATTAACTATGTTTTCCCAACATCTCCTACTACCTTCATAAACAACAACCTCTCTTCCTTAATATGTATGACCATTACCATACATACCTACTATCTATCTTTTTACAATTACAAGAAAGAACTTTTCCAAAGAGAGCTACCAAAAAAAGAACAGTCTTCACATTCTACAAAGTTAGCACATTAAAGCAGTATTCATCTGTCTACTAATGTAACTATGTAGTGTCACTATATTTTAGCCTAGATTATTCTTTTCAAATCAACAACAATTATTTCTCTCACCCCTATTATATTGTAACATGCACACTCTTTCTATTCCCATCTGAACAACACTGGTACAACACCCACTGTTTTCCTCAAAACATCACAATGTCATTACTTATTAATTTGCTTCACCACTCTCTTACTCACTAACACAAACCCATTACAACTGTACACACTCTTACAACCTTCTCAGAGACAACTATTATCCCGCTATCAAATCAAATAACACTCTATTCATCTCTATAATCACACCATGCACAATACATCCATATGCATTGAACGACTTTCAAACCTAAACTTTCTTTTTTTCAACCGACACAATACAATGGGGGTCATTCCGAGGTTGGTGCTAAGGGAAACCGCTACAGACTATTCTGACCAGCCAGACCGCTATTAGCGGCATTGTAAAGTACGGTGCCGCTAATAGCGGCATGGGCATGGGCACACGGGCAATAGCGGCATGCCGTAAACTGGAGTAGATCACAAGTGAAACGGACATGCAAATACCGGCTAAATGAAGGCATTAAAAATGCTTACCGGCATGCCGTAAATACCGGTATCTCCGACCTACCGTAAAATGCTTTGAGCAGTGTTCCCAACTGCCACAGGTGCACACAATCAGCACAGGTGGAGGCAATGGAGCCTGGCCCAGTACACAAAGAGCACACCCACACACCACACCCCCTCCCACACCAAGATGATTCCAATAGTAGTAGCATTACTGGAGCTGGAGGACATGCTTGTATTGCCACACCATCAACAACAACAACAACAGCCGGCACCACAGAGGAGACGCAGGAGGAGAAGGAGGGTGAGACAGGCTCAGCATGCCCCACCAGTGCAGCCACCGTTACCATGCAGGCAGCCCCAAATGCCTCGCATCAGAGCCAGTCCTTTCAGCCTAACCCCTGAGCAGATACACACCCTGTACCGTCTGGAGCGGGACACCATCACCACCATTGTGGACCTTACACACAACGACATTGTCAGCCTCATTGAAATACGCACTGCTATCCCCCCTCTACATAAGGTAGTGTCTGTGCTCCAGTTCCTTGCCACAGGCACCTACCAGCACACAGTCGGGCACATGCATGGCATATCACAACCCTTATTTTCTCGGATTCTGCACCAAGTGCTGAATGCCCTCCTCAAGCACACAAGGGACTATATATCGCTACCACAGACTCCCCAGGAAATATTTGATACAAAAGTTGGCTTCCATGCACTGGCAGGCATGCCAAATTGTGTAGGTGCACTTGGCTGCACCCACGTGGAGTTGGTGGTCCCGCATGCCATGGAGGTGGTGTACCGCAACTGCAAGCAATACCACTCCATCAATGTGCAGATGGTATGCGACGCCAGCAAGACCATCACACATTGTTGTGGCCAATATCCCGGATCAACTCATGGCTCTATAGTCCTGCGGAACTCCACACTACCACGCTACATGGAGTGGCATGCTGGATGACGTGCCTGGCTGCTTGGTAAGTTGCAGTACTGGCACATGACATTGAAATGGGGGGAGAGAGATGCACACACCACCATGGTGTCAATGTTGATGTTACTGCACGATGTGCACATAACCAAATGCTGTGCCCCAAAGCCTCACTAACGGTACAAGACACCCAAATCCCATATGAATGAAGTAAGGTCGACACCTATCACTACATGAATAACAGGAAACCACCCCACATCCCACAACATGTGCACCACTCATCAGCGGCCCTCACCCTCCGTAACGCCATCCAGCACCATGCAGTGCATATGCACTATGTTGCTGTCTCCAGCATATCACCACACAGGACAAGCATCCCTGGGAGTGCATCAAACTGAACCAACTAGGGAATCCACTGTCGGTCACAGGGCCGCCACAACCACAGGAGTGCTGCATGTAACCATGGGAATGATCTGCGCTGATTGCCCAGACTACTGCCAATGCTCCCTCTAAGTAAATCTCACAGAACACAACACCTCACAAATTTCACACTAACACAGCTGTATGGGTACACGATGCATGAGCTACAAGACAGCAGAGCACACCATGTATAATCTTGAAGATGCAACTCACACCATTAGTCCATGGCACAGGACACATTGAGGGACAGAAAATGGCGTAAATACATCCAGGTACATGTGCATGTGGCCAACGATAATCTGCAGGCATGTGTGAGCAGTACAGCTGTCCATCATGAATCGACTAACATTTACCTTTTATTGCCTCCCATGCAGGTGATAGTGGCTATCCCTTGAAGCCGTGGCTCCTCACCCCTGTCCGAAACCCACAGAACAGGCATGAGGAAGACTACAAACGTTCGCATAGCTGTACCCGTACGGTCATCGAGCAGACCTTTGGCCTGTTGAAGGCACGATTTCGCTGCCTCAGCCGGTCGGGTGGGGCACTCCTCTACAGGCATGAGAAGGTGGCCAAGATCATCATGACATGCGTCATGCTGCCCGATATGTGTATCCGCCGGAACGTGCCCTGCCCCCTGACATTGAACTGCTACCACCCGATGAAGATGAATGCGATGAAGATGATGTGGCTGGATATCATCTTGGTGCCGATGCACAGGAGGGACATGCTGTGCACCAGTCAGTGATAGCACAATATTTCTGACACACGTGACAACAGAGGCTGACATGTTAGTTGGACAGAGGGCACTGGGTGTGGGGGTACATGTACACTATGCACTGTATATGAATAAATGACACATGCGCAATGTTGAATGTGAACTCAGGTTTTGATTTTCACACAACGGGTGTATTAAATATAACAATGATAACGAAAGTGCAAAAACTCTCCACCACCCTCAACCCCCCTCTGCCTTCCCCCACAACTCCCCCACACACCCTCTACCCCTCCCCCTCTCCCACAACTCCCCCACACATCCTCACCACCCTCCCCTACCCCACAACTCCCCCACACACCATCACCCCCTCCGTCTCCCCCCACAACTCCCCCACACACCCTCACCCCCCCGCTTCCCCCCACAACTCCCCCACACATGTCCCATCGAGTCACCAATGCCTACATGAGGCTGCCCTGATTATCAATTGGCACTTGCTGGTCCAAGTGGCGGCATGTCTTGCCGGCGTAGGATACGTGCTGACCTGCGGAGAGGGCTTGTTTGGGTCGAACTGGATGATGACGGTGTGGCCGCCTGCTGGGATTGGGTAGCCGGATGCCCTGCCTCCATGGCATCCGCTATGCAGCCTAAGACATGGCGGAGGGCTGAGACCTCCTCGCAGAGGTGACTGGTGTTACCTGCAATGGATTTGGCCAGGGAGGCGTTGCTCTCTGCGATGGAGCTGCCAAGAGAGGCGAAGTTCTCACGCCACTCCTGTCTGGCCAGTCTGTTGTCCTCGACAAACTCCCGCACAAGGGCCGTGAGCTGTTCCGACCGCTGTGGCCTTGTGGGTGCACCTGTGGATGTTGTTGGTCCCTGGCTGTCCCACTCAACCTGCTCAGCCTCCCTAGTTGTCAAAATAGGACTGTAGTACCCTCCCATCTGCTCCTGACCAGCGTGCTCCGGGGTGGATGTGTGCTCTGTATCAAGGGACGATATTTGTGAGGATGCCAGTGGACTTGGTGTACGGACCACTTCTGATACATCATCCTCAATGGGCACCCAAATGTCTTCCTGTGAGTCCTCCACAGCCAGGGGTGCTGTGGCTGCCACCTCCCCATCTATAGTGGACTCCTCTGAATGTGGTGCCTCGCTTGATTCCTCAGGAAGGCCAATGGGTGGTGGTGGTGGTGCTTCGCCCTCCACGGCCTTGGCGGCACCGGTTTAATGGCTACCTGGGGTGTCTTGCCTGTTGGTGCACAGCGGCCCTGGGTTGTCCCCTCAAGGTCGAAGGGCGGTTTGCGTCATCCCGGGACCTCTTCCAAGGTGGTCTGTGCAGGGGTTGCATCCTGCCCATCGCTGTCATGGTCAGAGAATTTGGGGGTCAAAGAGAGGGACGGCATGAGTGATGTTTTGATTGGCATCATACATACATTTGGACAACTGATCATCCACACAATTGGGGGTTATGGGCATTTGTGTTTGGATGAGCACGTTGTTTGATACATGGGTGGGTTATGCAGGCATACGTCAGCGTCACTCAGGTTGGCCGAGGGCAATGCTATCTGACATGTATAGTATTTAGGGCCTGCACGCTGTGTGAATCATGGCATTGACATCTTTGTCTGGTATGTGTGCAGGCATCTGCATGTTTCTGTGATGCGTCCGCCTACTTTGCTGGGAGTGTGCGTGTGTTGGAACATGGCTTGACTATTTGGACTGACATATTGGTTGACTTTCATCAGACTTGTCATTACAATATTTTCTTAGGGCACTCACCTCCATCGCCCGATGTTGTGGCGCCACACTCCATCTCGCCAACACCTTCTATCCCATGGGGTGAGCTTGATTGATGAGCTGGGACCTACTCCTGTTCCCATTGTCTGGCTCCGGTTCACTGACAGAATATTTTAAACTCTCAGTTGCACGTCATCCCAGCGCTTGCGGCAGTCTTTAATTGCGCGTGGGGTGTTCCCAACATCAATGACCTTCTGAGCAACAAGTGCCCAGGTCTCCTTTTTCTTCAGTACTGCGTCCCCTTTCATGTTACTGAAGAACACTATGCCAGCATGCTCCTGCAGTGTGTCAACCAGCATCTGCAGCTCATCCTCATTAAATCTTTCTTTCTGCTTGCGGGCGGCTCCCTTCTTCATGGTATTGGGCATAGTGGTGTAATATGTGGATGTATTCACGACAACAGCAGAGTCCAAAGGGTCCTGTGTGGTGAGGTTGGCAATGGATTGTGTTTTTAAAGATGGCTGCCGTGCTCCTTCCTGTTCCTGTGCGATGACACTATTTCCGGTTCCGCTTATTAGCGGTGACCGTTATTAACGGTCACTGCTAATAACGGTCACCGCTAATGCTGCATTGAACCTTGTCGTTAGTGCTAACTGCTCTGTGCTTGATGCCGCTAAGGGCATTTCTCGTGCCTTTAACGGTATGGCGGTAATGACCTTACCGGCATGGCTTAAAGCTTGTGCCCGCAAAGTCGTAATAGTCCTCTATTAGCGGAATGTTGACTGCCCGGACACGCTATTTATGCCATTCCGGTAAGGACCGTTACTTACCTCCAACCTCAGAATGACCCCCAATGTATACTAATAAGCAACACTGTAGAAAAGAAAGAACAAATATGTTATGGAAAACATTAAAACAAAAGAACTAGTAACCTCACTCAAACAAACCAAACCAGCCACAAATAAAAAAGGTGAAGCCATCTTGCAAAAACTAAAAGTAAAGAAAATCTAGAAAGAAAAACAAACCTACTAATGTACCTAACAGTATATGTACCAGTCTTAACATAAACACTAAACACTAAAAAGCTATACAAAAAATGTTCCCCCATAGAGTTCTTCACAATCTTATCACAAAATCTAAAAGGTCACGATTTACCATTAAAAAATACCCCAGGAGACTCTTCCTTCAATCCCTAATTGAAATTGCATTTCTACTAAAGAGAAAAGTGTTGATATTGATTTTAAACAGAATGAAACCACTAACTACTTTAATTAATACATTTAAAAAAAGGACTTCTAAACATGCGCAATATCAGTATAGATAACCTTTCAAACTTCTGTGCAAGCAAATGGATTCACACAAGCAGCACAGAACCATATTTTAATGAATAGGCTTAAAAATAAGACCAAAACAATTGCCATAGACAGTGATAGTTGAGGGTATGCAATGTTAGGAGATACCATTATGGCAAAAGAAACCCTTATAGAATAAATGTGCACAACAAAACTTTGACCAAATGTTCCTTTCGCCAAAACAAACCGTCCAGTGTACAAATGGACATGCAGCTCAATATGTAATGTAAGGCAACACTCTTTCAAATGTTTACAACAATTCCTCAATCACTATGTCAAACTAAAAGACAAAAGTAGAATGGAAACTTTACAAACCATGGACTCCTGGCCAGTGCACAGCCACACTGGTCTGCGAGGACATTCATTAACCTTCATTTCGGAAACTGCTTGCAAAAGCACCTTCCACCACACCAAAATGTTACCTACACACCATTCTGCTATACGGAATCTTGTGCAAAGACTATAATATGCAAAAAATCCCGCTCTAGAACTACAACATTTAAATAACATTCTCCTACATGGAACAGCAAAAGAACTCATTCAAAAAATAGAGCACATCAAATTAAGTACTTTGGACTCTGAACTTAACAATTCAGTAACTTCAGAAAACCTCGCACACACCAACCTCCTAACAAACACATACAAAATAGAAATAATTATGTTTCAAAACTAAACTGATGAAATACCATATGAAGTATGTGTCCGTTATCAGAGAACTGTTTATAAAAAGAGCACCCCAATCATAGATATGGCCTATAAAATATTGGACAGTGAAGAATTGCAATGGTTCCAATTAGCTTTATATCTAACAGCAGAACATAAATACAAAATAACTGAGCTCTCAATACTTTGCACATACTGCAACATAAAGCTTGACAATAACCAAATGCCATCACGTGCTATCTCTAATAACTTTTCCCACTTCCAAAGGCTCTCCAAGAACTTAATTTGTATGATAGCACTACAATCCAAACAGTACATCTTTTTCAAGCTATAATTCGCCTTCACCCGAAAACAGCCAAATTACCTCCATCTAAGTTACTTAAGGGGATCTGTGGCAAAGTAGGATATTTGCCATTAAATGTTAAAGAAAATGTAGAAACTCTAGGAGTACAATGACCAATAGATGAATCTGTTATTGTACTAGTTAACGGTGTTCCAACAAAATGCAAAACAATGTGGCACCAACTAGTTGACTTGAACAAAGTTAGACAAGCACTACAATATCTTAAATATCTACAATATCTAAAAGAAAACAATGAATACTTCAAAGATATAAACATAGAGGCAAACTTAAAAGAAACAACCCAAGTAATTCAGGATTCACAGCAACTGGCCAATTTTAACATGTAGATCCTGTTAAAGCAGCCAATGTTTTAGACCAGTATACAATTTACCCACTACACTCCAAATACACCATTGAAGATGCATTAGAAATGTATTAAATGCATCAAGCCAATGAGCCTATGGGAAAAAAGTGAAGAAGCAAGTTATTTTCCTCTACCCTTTCCTACAGGAAAAGGAGGAAGATATGACAAAAGGTTTACCCAAATTAGTGCACCAAAATATTGCTTTTTCTAAATGTATTCTGAAGACCCCATATTCACACAAAATGTAGAATACACCTCCTGTTTGAAAGTGTATTAGCAACTCTATGTTATGGAGTGGAACACACATTAAAAACAGGCTCTAATTTATTAAACATCTCAAGACAAAGATGATGTTTTGCAGTCAAGTATCACAAATTTGTTGGCAAACATGCAAGGTACAAGAGAATACTGGTTCCGACACCACACTGATTTACGTTGTATGCTAAGGAACCTAGGCCCACCCACATGATGTGTTATATAAATCTGTGCATAGTATGCATGGGATGACTTGCACGACTTATACACTGCAAGCCAACATAAAGTTGGAATAGATATTAAAAGACAAGGAGAACTCTGTTCTCTTGACCGTGTCAATGTATCAAGGTACTTTCACTATCGCTTCATTGCCATGCTGCATTTCATCTGAAATTAAACTACCCCTCTGCTCGAATAAGTGCAACACTTATTTTGGAGAAATGAATATCAATCCAGAGATGCACCACACAGCCACATGCATTTGTGGATAAAAGATGCTGCCAAATTTGTACAGGACAGTGATGCCACTGTTTTACAGTTTATTGAAAAATACATAACCTATGTTATCCCTTCAGAAACCACAGATAGTGATCTACCTACACAATTTATCCACTTTCAAAAACATAAGTGTGGCAAATACTGCTGATGTAGATATAAAACGTAGATAAATACTATACCAAATGTTGCGTTGGCTTCCCTAGACCAGTTTGCAAAAAAGGGCAAGTAAATAGCTTCATGTTTGATGCAGAGTAAAAGGCAAATCCCCTAAAGACACAGACAAAATTAAATGGGCTTAGCATTCAAGTACATATATGATTACAATGCAATAATTGCCCTCTTGTGGAATGCAAACATAGACATACAATACATTGCAGACAATTCCACTGCAGTTGCAAGATGTGCCACAGCCAATGCTGAGAAAACAGAGCTAAAATACCTCTGGGATGACATATCATCTGAAAAAACACCATGACAAAAATTAAACAGCTTCAATATAAAAATGCCTACCATAGAGAATGTGGGTGCTACGAGGCTATAGAACGTTAGACAGGTACAGCTTTATATGGCAAATCTGAACACATTGGGCCTCATTACGAAGTGGGCGGTAAGGGATTACTGTCACCGGTAAGGGCACCGGTGCCGGTAATCCCTTACCGCTCTACTCCGAGTTCCCTTTGCGGGTCCTCCATTAACGCCTGTTTTTTCCAGGCTTTAAGGACGGGACCCGCAAAGGGACTCTGGAGCTAATAACGGTACCGTTATTAGTGCCTTCCCCATTCCCATTGAGCCCTATGGGGGCTCAAATGGGAATGGGCAATGGCCCTGGTGAATGGGGAATTACCGGTCCCGCCAACCTTGGAATGGACCGGTAATTGCTCCATTCACCATGGTGGAGTCGGAATGAGTTTGGAGGCAGCCATGGTGCTAACAGTGCCATGGCTACCTCCAACCTCGTAATGAGGCCCATTGTCTGGCTAAACCTTGGTCCAGCTTCATCCCGAAAAAGAGTACTAAAACCCTACCAAGAGATAGAAAGAAAAGCCACAAATGATCCCAACAACCAGGACATTTTAAAAAATGATTTAATTGGCACATACTACCCAAAGAGAAGTACTTCTATGGAAACATGTGCTTGTATGACATAGCACAAAACCAATCCTTCAAAACCAATGTCACACCAGATGAGACAACTGGCAAAGATTCAGTCTCAACTTGTGAAGGAAACTTAATAGAATTTACAAACTCAGCCTAATTATTCATATAACGTTATCATTTATATCTCTGCAACATAGAGAACTGTATTACATTGCTCTACTGCCACTTCTTAAACCTTGGTGAAAAGAAGAAGAATTATTAGGTGACTATGGCCTCATCACAAGTCTGGCGGTAACCATGCTGGTAAAAGAGGCAGGTTGCCGCCGGACTTGTGTATTTTACTGGCGCCTGGCTTTCTGGACACCGGGGGATTACATCCATGGCATTCCGGGAAGTCAGGCACCGGTAATTGTTCCCATGGAATGGGGACCACAGGAGCACCCGCACCATTAATAACAGTGCCAGTGCTTCTGTAAAACTATGTGGGCAGTCGCTGTTCCGCCCACCAGGTCTGACCCTGATGGCACCTGCCCGAAGAGTCTTAATGTGCTGGTCCGGTAACAACGGTGCCGATAGGCTTACCGCAGTGTTGTTACCGGACCGGCATAGTTAGAATGAGACCCTATGACTCATTTGAAATGGAATTCAAAGTAAATGAAAGCAGTATAACAAATGTCAAATGTCTTTGAGTTCCACTCATTCTAATTGAAGCAGAAATAGTCATGACTGAGGTAGAAAATGCAAAGTGTCAGTATAAACAATCTGTAAAAGGTTTGTCAGTGCTCAAATCACAGCTAAATGATGAACAACTCACCATTTATCTAGAAGTCACTGAAGAAATTGAACATGGTTTTAAACATGAAACTAAAACATCTGGCTGTAAAAACTATAAACCTTTTCTCCTGTATGTAAGTGGTGAAGCCTGTTCTGGTTAAACATTCTAAATTAACATAATCAGCACATTTCTACAAACCTTCACAAACAACAACCTATCGGCTGTTGTAACAGCCCCCGCAGTTTTAGCTGTCTACAACTAAATCAGCAGAGGCTGCTACTGAAGTACACAGAATTCAGAAGCAAATGAAAGTGCTCCTAATAGATGAGGTAAGCATGGTTTCCAACCTCATATTGGCTTTAATTCACACCAGACTGCAAGAAGTCCTAAATACTACTATGACAAACAGTTTGGAGGAAAACAAATTATTGTTTTTGGAGACCTCCTACAGTTAATAGCAGTAAAAGCTCAGCCTATTTTTAAAAAGAACTAACTCAAAACATGTGTCAGTCTGCAGACCCCACCTATGCTAACATTTTAAAAAGCATTAGAACCGGTCTGCTTACAAAAGATGCAAAATCCACCTTAAAACTAGTCTAATCCATGACCGTTATGGGAGAAACACATCTGCTCCTGATGACATGGAAAAATTAACTCAACAAAATCTAAAATGCATATCCTTACTGCCAACCCTTGCAAGCTGTAGTAAATTCAACAACACAATGGTAAAAAAAGAAAATGTGACCCATACTGCAAATCGGCTCCACAGACACACTAGAAGTGCATGATATGACACTCCCTATGTGTCAACAAGCAACAGCACAACAAAATACCTTAGAAAACTCTATCTCCAACACAGCTGGATAGGAGAAAATATTAACGTTTTGCCTAAACAGCAGAATAATTCCAAAATGTAACCTTGATGTAGAACAAGGTTTAGTTAATGGAGCAATTGGTACAGTTGTTGTCTTCCAAACGAGTTTGTCAACATCCACTTTGCCAAACTTGCAGAAATTAAAACAATTGCCCGTACAATAGCATGTTTCCTTCTTTTCAAAGACATGTACATACGCAGAGAGCAAATATCTCTTGCATATGCTGTCACTATTCACAAATCACAAGGTCTAACCCAGCTCACACACTGATTGACATTGGCAGCACAGTCTTTAAGGAAGATATGAGTTATGCAGCACTTTCATGTCATGTCTGCATACACTCAGTGGTCTACTCCTAGTTATTTTTGAGGCAAACAAAGTCAATGCTGGCATTCCTTGCATCCTAGAATACAACAAGCTGTGTGCACTGTACACCACCATCTAGATATGTACCCTGTACCTCTTAAAATAAATCAGTTAAAAAGAAAACAAATGCAAACAGAATATACAACAGATCTCCCAACAATACCGCTAAAGAAACAACCACCAAATCCTTCTGCATCAAATAATACAAATACAAAACTATCTACTAGTAAATCAACTGCACATCTATCGGAAAAGAAAATGACACCTATCTCTTCTCCCCAAAAATCTGCAGTCCCATAAAACGATTCAGACTCACAACTCTCTGTTCCTTTTAAATTCAACAACACAACTGGAGTACATTGCTATGCAAATGTAACAATCAATCTTCTCTTTCAATTGCCACCAATTGTTCACAACATTTACTTAAGCGACTTAGACAAGTTGTGTTTGCAAATGCTCGTCCTTTATAGAAATGCCACAAATAATCAGCAAGAATTAGTCTACTGTGCAGGAATGGTAAAATGTACCATAAACACACGTGAAGATCCCCAATAATTCCTAATGCACTTACTACAAGTACTGGAACCAAAAACATCTGTATAAATTAAATCTTCCAGAATTCATACAAGTGGAAAAATAAATGCCCTCTGCAACCATGTTTTATAAGAGCATGTCCCTAACGAATGATTTGTATATTTATCCATACTAAATTGTGAATCCATTCCAGTCCATCCGCTTCTGCAGAATGCAAATCATGGCATATTATGCAATTTTATCAATTCAGACAATAGTTGCAGCATGCAAATGAACTCACATAGCCAATATGTCATACTAATGCTTCTTAGGTAGAAGGCAGACAGTACCAAAAATAACTGTAAGATTACTAGTTTCACAGAAGGCAAAGTATCTCTTGGAAAGAAACCTTCACAATATTAGCTAGAATATAGCACTTGTTTCCCACAACCACTTTAGGGCACTATACTGCATATTTCAAAAAAAGAAGTAGTTGGTTTGAATGTAATGACAACTCTGTTACTCCAAAAAATAGGTTACCAGCAGATCTAACAAATGCCTACTTAATATTACTTCAACTCAATTTTACTCACTAAATTGTAGCGCAATAGACAGTTAGAATATGCCAACATGTATCTAACTACATTAATAATACTACAATACTACTGTTAAAGGTCAAGATAGTTAGAATACACCAACAGGTATCTAACTACTTACAAATACCCTTTATTACAATGATGTGATATGATAAAAAATGGCATTTACTCAAGTGCTTCAAGGCGTGACATGGCAAGGGACGGGGAACAGAGGCAAGACAGACAACGATCCTACTAGGCCATGTGTCATTCAGATTGCGCAAGTGTATGGGAAGGGGGATGGAGGAAAGTGCAGTACATGGGATAAGAAAATAACAATAAGTTAAGTACAGCTAGCTGGTGGCAAGTGCAAGGGTAAGGGCAGACATTAGATGTCAAGTGCTGGTAATGGAACTGTTTGGATACAGAAAACAGTCCCTAAGTGCAGGGGTTGCCAGGAAGGCAGTGCAGGTGTGTGACTGGCGGGGGGAGGGGACCTGGGCCAGAGATCAGAGGGTGGCAAGGTAACCAGAGCAGTTTCAGTCAGGAAGTCATCAGGGGTGAGGAGGAGAAAAAGCAGAAGCAAATAGAAAGGTTTTGAGGTGCTTCCGGAACCGGAGATGGTTCTCATTTTTCAGGGAGGCAGGGAGGCTGTTCCAGAGGGAGGCCCTAGCCAAGGAAAGAGATCTACAACCAACGTGTTGCTTGGAGAAGCGACTGACCCTGAGTGAGTTGGAGGCAGATGAGCAGAGATCTCAAGAAGGGAGATATTTAGGCTGAGAGAGCTGAAGGTATTGAGGTCCCAGGCCCCAGAAGGCCTTGTGAACAGTGCATAGGGTTTTTTAACATAATCCGCGCAGCCACTGGGAGCCAGTGCAGAGATTTCAGTCCTGGAGAGATACGATCCCTGGGCTTGAGGCCAAGGAAAAGTCTTGCAGTCCTGTTCTGGATGAGTTGCAGAGGGCAGAGAGTAGAAACAGGCAGATTTAGAAAGAGGTTGTTGCAATACTCCAGCCTATAGAGAACCAGAGCTCTGGAGACAGTGAGCTTCTGGGGGAAGGAGTCGAAAGGAAGAATACTTCTGAGGAGGTGCATCTCATAGTGTGACTTCTTAGAGACATCAGAGATGTGAGAAGAGAAGGAGAGTGTGAGTTGAAGATGACCCTGAGGTTTTTAGCCTCACAGGTCGGAGCAGTAACAGGGCCAAGGGAGGCCGGCCAGAGAGTGACAGGAAAGGAGAGAGCAGGTGTTCCAATGAGGAGAATCTCAGTCTTACTGTCATTAAGGCAGAGATCATTGGCGGCACACTACTCCTGGATGGCGGACAGGCAGTCAGAGATGAGAGAGGGAGAAGAGGTGGCTGAAGGTAGGCTGAAGATGAGCTGAGTGTCATCTGCATAGCACTGGAAGTTGGGGAAGAGCACAGCAATGCGGTGGCCAAGAAGTGCCAGGTATTGGTTGAAAAGCCAGGGAGAGAGGTTAGACCCCTGGGGAACACCACAGGTAGAGAAAGAGATGGAGGAGAGGAAGGACCCAGGTTGAACCTGGGAGGGTCGATCAGAGAGGAAAGAAGTCAGCCACACCAGGGCCTGATCAGTGATACCCATGTTATCACAGAGACGGTGAGCAGGATGGCATTGTTGACTGTGTCAAAAGCAGAAGGGAGATCAAGTAGGATGAGGACACAAGGGGTGTTGGAATCAAGGTTGGAGAGCAGATGGATGTTCAGGAGAACAGTTTTCGTGCTTCTGGCAGCTCTGAAGCCAGACTGATGATCATGGAGACAGCCAACAGATTCAGTGTGAAGATTAAGCTGGGAGATGACCAGCTTTTCCAAGAGTTTTCCAAGAAAAGGAGTGATGGAGATTGGGCGACAATTAGCCAGGCAGGACGGGTCAGCAGAGGGATTCTTAAGAAGAGGGTGCACAATGGAATGCTTCAGGGGGGTAGGGAAGACTCCTGTGGCGAAGGAGTGGTTGCAGAAGTCAGCCAGAGCAGGAGCCAGTGAGTAAATGTGGTCCTTGATGGTTTGGTAGGAACATGGATTAACCTTTTTGATGATACTTTCATAGATCGGACTTGTCTAGAAACCTCATCTGGGGAAAACAGGGGAAAGGCAGAAAGGTGGGAGAAGAGGTGGCTGAAGAATGGCCAGAAGAAGAGCAGTGAGTAGAGGGAGGAAGTGGAGAGGAGGAAAGAGAGGACCGGATGTCCTGACTTTTAGAAATGAAATGAGAAGCCAGTGCCGTGCAGAGGGCCTGGGACAGGACAGTATACATAGAGATTTCGGCAGGTTTTGCCACTTCCTTACATATTTTAAAGAGTACAGCCGAGTTGTTAGATGCTGCAGAGACCCGGGCTTGGATGTGAGCTCTCTTCTTGTTGCGGACAGCGAGCCAGTATTGTCTTTGGAGCAGGCAGCAGGCCAGTTTGTCAGAGGGTGTACATGAAGCATGCCATTTCCTCTCAGCCACCCTGCACTCGTGTTTTAAGGTGATGAGGTCTGAGTCATACCAGGAGTTGCACTTGGCTTTGGGCTCCAGGCGGTTCCTCATGACAGGGGCAAGAACATCGAGAGTGTCAGACATAGCACTTGAAATGCACTTGAAATTACAATTCTTGTTACTACAAAACCTCTTTTAGAGTCTAATGTATTTAGAATACGCAAACAGGTATCTAACTACTTTCAAAATTCCCTTGATAACAACACACTTCATACTATCACACTTAGACTGACATAATTGTAGTGTTTTTTTTTTTTGTTAATCCTCCATGGATGTGTTTTCCCAATGACCCAATGATCAGTTTATGTCAGTTGAAGAACAGTGTAGCACACACCAATGTTGTACCAAACATAGTACATAGAATGTACTGTTTATGAGGGTCAGAAAATGGAAATGTGCATGTAAAATGGTATGCTATAAAACCAGTTGAACTATCCTGCTTACCAAAGTATAGTGTTTTTTTTCACAGAAAACAAACCAGAGATTCCAGCTTTACTACTTAATACAACTAAGTAACCCAACCAACTTTAAACAAATACATATTCCATAAGCACTATTCTCAATTGCACTACAATCATAAATACAACATACTCTATACTCCCCCAACAGCACCTATAATTACTATACACATATTAATATAATGGTTGTGGACAGTGGGTCAATTTCTAGTGCATGGCCTGTGGCCATGCCTCAAAAGTCTGGCCACTGGCCACACCCACCCCAAAATAATTAATCCATACAACATGGACATACTATACACCTGCAAATAACAAAACTCAACCTGAACCCCCAGCCACTGAGTTGGACACAACAGCACCTGCAGATCCTATTTTCAACTATAAAAACAGTTCCATGTCATCTTCATTCTGTTCCCCTACCCTTTTCTTGCCCTCTTTCAGTCATCAAATAACCACAAATGTGTTTTCCAAGCTGCCCATTCACAGAGCTGTCCGCAGACTGCAGTGTCCACGGAGTGGGTGGCACCTGCGGCCACATTTTTCTCCAATATAAACACTCCCATATTTTCTGTATTCCACTCCCCCCTCCAGACCCTCTTTCAGCCATTAAATAACCCAAAATGTGTTTTCCATACTTTTTCCCCGGTGCACTGTCTGCAGATGTGAAGGCTGACTGCGGATCCAGCATGGCATCTGTTTCCAAAAATATGACGCACCTCACGCTTTCATCATCCAATCGGCGGCATTTCCGATGTCTGTGGACTTCACGTCACACCCTGATTGGTCCTGGTGGGTGCTTGCGAAAAACCAATTGTTACAAATTCTTTTGAACCTAGGTTTTGGCCATTTGAAAAAAAATGACTACTGTATGGATTTATGCCAAATTTACGAAAGCATGCTTCCCGGACCAAGCCGCTGCCGCAAATGTGGTGAAAATCCATCCAGCAGTTGGGCTTTAGGTTTGAGCAAAATTGTTTTTCTATTGTGTCTATGAGGAAAAGCAGAAATGTTGGTACCCACCCTTTAAACCACCCTCCCCCGTGCCTGGACGAGACCTCATCAAACTTTGAAGAATCAATCTGAGGGGGGCATGTACTTTTTTTGCAAAGTTTGGTGAGGATTCATCCACGGGAGGCAAAGTCATAAACCGGCCGCCAAAAAGTACTGTTGAGCAACTACACCATAACTACAGGGCCACTACCGCAGGCTCTGTAATGTGTTGTCAGACAGACTAATCAGAAAATAGACTGTGTTTGTTTTATCAGACAAGTTTTTGAAAGAAAAATAAATGATAAAGTATGGGTGGATCTCTTTTCTCTCACAGTAATTTCGATCTACATGTGCAAACGCACATCTGAAACGTTACACACTACTTCCTGCGGACAATGACATTCAGGCAATTGTGAGACATGCTACTTTTGGCACTTGACTTTTACTTATTCTCCAGGATTACCTGAACCTTTTTTCTCAGAGAATCTCTAGTATGTATTATGTACCAGCACACAATGAAAGGCATTAATGATTTTGGATGAAAGCTGTCTATTTAATTAAATAGATTCCAGACAGTGGATCACTGGCTCGGAAACCTCAACCATCCATTGTCTGGAGGCACCCAATGGTATGTGCAGTCTCTGTTCACTTGTCAAATTAGAATGAAGACAGTTTAAATATCCCACGAATGCATGCATTTAAAATGTTTTGAGGAATGGGCAATTTGCTAGTGGTAACTTCATTCCATGGAAAATAGTTTTGTGGGTCACTTCAGAGTGTTTGCAGAAGGAACAATCACTTTGACCTACGATAATGGGAAATTGCTAGTAACTGTATCGTGTTTCTTCTACCTCTTCTACATTGTCTGGTCCAGAGTCGCATAATCTGTTTTGAACGGGTTTGACTTGGGTGTGCATAATGGGCTGTTCAAACAAAGAGCCTTTTGGGGGGGGGGTCAGGGGCTGGCCAAAGCTAGGAGGGCAATTTATTAATTTGTGAAGTATATCTTCAGGGCACCTCACTGGTTTACCATGATGGGAAGTGTAGGTAAATATTCTCTAACTATAAAATGTGTGTTCTTTTCTTCTTAAAGGTCTCATCTTTTTATTGTTTGTCCAACTATCTCTGGTGGCATTGTTGGCTATTTTATACAGCATTCCTTCTTCTTAGCAACTACTCTTCTCCTTTTAAAAAGTGAATCAACTGCAACCAACCTGTTTCTTTGGGCAACATATCATTGTTGTGTTCCTCTTGTGCCTTTGCAGCCTTGCAGTCTTGCAGTCTTGCTGCGTGTGTCATAATCCAATGGATCTCCGACTCACAAAGAAGTGGTTGTGTTAAGTGAAGTCAAGTTGCCTGGTCACTATCACATTTAATATCCTCTAATGTCTCTTCTTTTGCTCTCTTCTCACCGTAACAACCTGTTTTTCCTTTTCCTGATTGATCTACTCCTTGCATGCCTCATTTACATGTTTTCAATCCAATTCTTATCAACATTGGGAGTCTTCTTTGCTGATGGTGTGCATGTAAAAAATAAAAATGAAAAAACATGTTTTTCCCTAATACCCCTCTCCATAATGAGTCTTGCTTCAATGAGGCTAACTTGCTCTTCTTTTAGAGACTTCTGTTCAAATGTATATTTGCTAAGTGCAATTTGTGACTCCATGTTGCTGATTACATTATTTCCATTCCATTGTTTCAGGAATCAAGGTATCAATATGATTTCAAGTGGTGGCTCATTCTGTAAAAGATTGGAATGGAGGTGTTGTTAGGGACTTGTGAATATTGCGAACTCTGAAATGCATTTTTCGCTTGGATTTTAGCCAAAGTTACTGCATTGACTCAACTTGCTGTGTAACAATGAAGTCCCATAAATGCTCATTTTTGGGAGCATAATAGGTTGCACATTGAAAGAAAGCTTTTCAGTGAAATTGGTAACAAAATAATGCATATTATTGGTTTGCCCATTTTCTCCTCACTGTTTGCACATTTGATAAGTAACTGCATGGCATTCTTCATCTTGCTTTGTTCCCTCATTCTCTCATGTGTGCGTGGTGATGTAACTCAGGATCCACTGCCCCCGGATTACCACCAATCTAAAATTGTTTATCAAATGTACCCAAAGTGTTCTTCGAAGAGAATATACAGTGGTGTGATGCTTCTGAGCCAGGTTTGAGCAATGTAAAACGCAAATACAAATAAACAACCATGGTGTTATGATTACCTTTGTTTCATTATTCAGGTCTACCGGATCAAGCTACTTACTCTGCATTATAACACAGCCTTTATTTTCCCTGTGTCGGTTCTCACCAACATGCAATTCATAATGCACCACATTCCTCGCTGGGGCAGTTTTCCCTGCTCTGTGACATGACAATTAGTCTAATAATATGAGGACATTTACATTTCTTTGAAGGCATTAGCCACCTTGTTTCCTGCACTCAGAGAACGTCTACTTTTGGGGATTCAGTGCTAATTTCTAGAGTCAATGTTTCCTCACACTATCTAATGGGAATGTTTCCTTAGCAACACCATTTCACATTCATTTGGAAACCAATTTGGAAGCCCAAGGTCACTTGTCCGTATGTACATTTGATTGACCCAAGAACAGTCCCAAATAATAAGTTAACCCGCATTCCCATCAAGGTCTTCAACAGGCTGGTCAAAGCTTCAGTTATCATATCATTTATATTTATATATTTATGTATTTATTTATACAGGAGGAACAATGCTATTTTTATCACAAAAGAACGTACAGTAGTTAAGAAATCAGATTTGACAGGAAGCAGTGAGTTTGAGGGACATTCTGACCACATTTTTGAGGGGAGTAAATCGAACAGTCACCGGGGAGATACATAGGGTGAGGACAACCAGCATTGCACATTTGTTGGTGCAGGTAGGCGTTACAGTCAGCTTTGCTTGGGATGTGACCATGATGGGTGAAGTGCTAGAGTGTCGGCAGAGGAAGTGAGGGACAGAGGTAAGTTAGAGGCGAGGGAAACATGTTAGCAGGCAGATGAGAAATAGGTTAAGAGGGTAATTCGGAGGCAGGGACGTAGGCATTTAGTTTGGTTTTGAACAAATCAATGTGGACTGTTTCTCAGAAGTCGGGGGAAAGAGAATTCCTTGCAAGTGGAGCAAGAAGAGTGAAAGAGCCTAAGCAAGAGGAAGCACAGGGAGGGTAAGGAGCCCCAAGGGTAGTTGAGGAGGCAGAGCTGAGATTACGGGAAGGCGTGTAGAGTTGGATAGAGTGGATACATACAGTGGTGCCTTACCATGGAAAGATTTGTTAACCATGAGAATACTTTTAAATCTGGCCCTGTTTTGCATCATAAGACATCCAGCCTGGTGAAGGTGCCAGAAAGCAGGTTTGAAGTGACAGAGTTCAAAGAGAGTCCTGTTAGCAAATTTAATGATCTTTGTCAAGGGGATGGAAAGCATAGTTTGTAAGACCAAGGATTGTCCTAATATTTAGGGAGTTTAGGAGAGCTCCTGTTCCAAGTTTGGAGATGAAAGTAGAAAAGATGTGAGAAGGGTCATAGATGACATGTATATACAGAAATGGAGTCCGAGGGTTATCCCATTCTGTCCTTACCCAATCTATTATAACACCATTTGCTCAGAACTATTTAATTATAAAGTTAATCCTATTGTCTAAGTCTCTACAAATAGATGACTGTCCCTATAAAGAGTCTCTTTCCATCCCTCTAGGTGGTAAAGCTAGCCCTCGGGTGCGCTATTACGATGCCTATCTAGGGTGAGGGATAGTCAAAGGTCTGACCCGATACTCTCTTACTACTTTCCTGCATCTTAAAAAATAATATGTGCACACTCATTGGCTGTCGATTCTTTATTTTTATTCTTATCGCATTCAACTTTGTGTGTCTTATCTTTCAACGTTCTCCCCATATGCATTCCAGCTAAACCATAGAGCTAGTCTGATACCTGTGGATGATAGACACATCTCACACTGATGTGGCTAAGCTCCTTTGAAGAAGCTACCATATACCCACGCTGACACATCTGTGCAGCACACTGCAACATAATTCATAGTTAACAGTAAAATCAAGGGTTCATATATTTACAACTGATGTCCAGGCTTTAACTGATGGCAAGGAATCTCAGGTTGCTTTGACACTGCTGTGTGGATATGAAATAATTAAATGTGCCTGACAGCTTGTATCAGTGCTTGACAATGCTGCAACACAACTTCATCTAACAATTGTACCCATGATTTGGCTAGCAGAACTGGGGATGAGTCTTGCAATCCCAACTGTCTGCCACTGAGAATTTTCGGAGGGTGCTCAGCACACAGGTTAGGCTAAGCATTAGTGCATCTGATTACAGTTTCAGAGCTGATTGTTGAGATTTTCTTTTTCAGGTCCCCTTTTTGCCATAGTGCCGACCCGCTGATTTTGGTGGTACCAGCAGTGGAGCCTTTGCTGGATATGAAGCCATTTGCAGTGCTCCTCTATAACATATCTCTGTAAAATGTGCCCTGCAATGACTTTTAATTCTCACTGACACACTGAAGCAGAGCAGAAAGCCTTTTGTCAGTATTTAGACTGACGCATTTGATTTTTGCTTTGATTTAGCATTTGTTGTGGAATATGAATGAAAAGGCACAGCTG
Organism: Ambystoma mexicanum; assembly: GCF_040938575.1. NCBI lineage: Eukaryota > Metazoa > Chordata > Amphibia > Caudata > Ambystomatidae > Ambystoma > Ambystoma mexicanum. Next base: position 895,947,003 of record NC_090937.1, on the reverse strand, counting down.
CTTATATAACGGCTGGGGGACTCATTTAAACAAATATGTTTTTAGCTGTTTCCTAAAAGAGACTAAGGACTTCGTTAGGCACAGCTGAAGAGGCAGGGAGTTCCAGGCATGTGGGCCCACTGAAGAGAAGCGTGTGGGTCAGCTCAGTGGCATGGACATGCCTTTATCCAATTACAACATATATATTTTAGCCTCCAAAAGCAATGATCCCAAGCTTTTTTAGGAAATTCTGAACAATTGGCCTCTTTATAAAGACAAGCCCCAGGGGCTGGAAAACATGATCTCGGACCAGACTTGGTCAGATCATTTCTCTACATTATAGAGTGTGGGACCCAGTGGACCTACTCCCGAAAGTACTCCGATGGTGGATCGTCAACTGACAATGGGAGCAGATGTGGGAATGAAAATTGTATTCACTCAAGTGTAAAGTGACAGAGGAGGAACAGGGCGCTGGGCACAGAAAATGTGCCAGACGATCTTTTTTTCCATGAGCCTGATTTGTTGGCTCAAATTTTGTCTTTGGGCTTCAATGCAATATAATCAGGGGCGTTGACTCCTGCCTCCTGGTCTCGTGCCATTATACAACCAATGTACAAGAAATGTCAGAGTGCCCTACCTGCTTCATAGAGAACAATTTCTCTTTTTCGATTTTCTTTGTAACATTGTCGGGTGAGCTATTTTAGCAATGGTGGAAGCCTGGGCCTTCAGAAACAACGTTTTCTCTCCCACTTAGCTTGGGTTTAGACCAGGCCTTGCTACCCCTGAACAGTCGTTGAATTTATATCTTACATTAGCCCGTTGTTTGTGAAAGAGGGGCCAATTGTTATTGCCTTCATGGATCAGAGCACAGCTTTCAGTAAAATCAACCGGGAAAAGTTGTGTGAGGTGCTATCCATGAATTGACCTTTGGCATTAATCAATCTTTTAATTAGATTGCATCATTTGACCAAGACTTGTGTAACTAGTCGGGCAAATAGGCACTGCACCGCCTTTTTTGCAGTGGATCTAGCTTTGCACCAGGGTTGCTTACTGGCACCCCTACTCTTCTTCTGTTTATACATTAATGGTTTATAAGAGTGCCTGCTAAATTCCACTCCAGATGTCCCTAAACTGAGGAATATAGTTCTGCCGCTTATGGCATATGCGATTGAAACGGTCCTACTTGCTCATAAACCTGCTGTATTGCAGAAACTCATCCAAGTCAATATTACATTCATGGACTTAGATCTATGGGTCAACGGCCAGAAATCAGCTGTTGTGATCTGTTTCAAGTGGAAGTGTACACCAAACTCTCCAGCAATTTTGAGTAAGGGTGCACTAATTCCCAGAGTCAATGAATTTGATTATCTTGGAGTTTGTTTTTCATTAAGCTTCTCTCCTTTTTGCAAGTTGATAAACAGACTGTGAAATGTAAGCAAGCCATTGGTGAGGCGGCTTGATCCAACGGCATGTTCAAAGCCAAACCGGTTGACATGGTTTTAAACATATTTAATGGAAATCAGCCTCGGATGAAAAGTATTGTATAGTGGGGTTATAGCAATGTTAATCAAATCCAGGTTGTGGAGAATTACTTTTTTAAGAGAGTGTTGGTACTCGCTTGTGAGGCCCTAATTTTGGAGTCCATCTTGAATTAGGCTGTGATTGTATTCATGATACTATCTTGGCACAGCCTTTATTTCATTGGCTCCCACTATGTGGGTAATACCATTGGTGAATTGCCTCACAAGCTGATTAGATATCTAGTCTTCAAAGATTAAAACCTGATGATTCTATGGCTGATGTATGTAAAAGCAATGCTGGTGGAAGAAAATGTAGCTAAGTCCCTAATTCACAGAGCGTTTTCTTATGGGGTTTTGTCATTATAAAACGCTTCTTTGAATTAGGCCCTAAATGTTTTCACTTATCAGACATTCTGCCTTCTAGTGTGATCAGCGCTGTACAAGTGAGGTTTCACTCACACATCATGTAGAAAAGCCACTATTTGGTGATGTTGAAGCTCTCAAATAGGAGGCATGCGATCATTGCAGATCCAGGCCTTCAAAAGTATTTGTTCGGGGATGAGAACCCTTTCCAGCGCATCCTGATAACAAGGCCATGTTTTAACTGTCTTCCCTTGAGATCGTTGGTGTCAGTCTGGACATGCAATGATGATAATCAGTCATGCCTTTTGTGTAATGCCCCTAGGGATCATTTGGCTAACTCTTTGCTATTTTGTCCAGTCTTCTCTAATCTAAGAGTGAACACAGTTAGACCACTTGCACATGAATGAGGGTTCTTGTGGTATAAACCTGCATTGTTCTATTTGCTTTGAGCTGACTCTCCTTGAATCCGCTAGGCACTTTTGTCATTTTTGAGGCATTCTTTGAACATAAGGAAATGTCTGTTGACATTTTAGGAAACTGGCTAGTCTATTCTTATTGTCTTTTAATTATCTGCTTTACAAAATGTTGTAATTGTGTATTTGTATGTGTTGCTGTTTTTATGGAAATATTTTTGTAATTTCCTAAATAAACTTTTCATGAAAGAAATATATTTACAGTAACCAGCATACCCATCCACCCCTGTAGCTGTTGGCATTTAAATGATGCCATGCTGGATATTAAAACAATTTGCCTAGTTGGCTGGATGTTCATATTAATGCACTGATCGGATGTGTAGCCCAAACGGGATCGCTCCACAGACGATCAGCACAAGACCAGCACAAGACCAGCAGTGCACTACACACCTAGCCGGGCACGGATATTCAGTCGACCAACTTTATAAAACCCAAGACCTAGAACCGAGAAGGACTCCATACCAACCAATATTGCTTTGAGAAAAACCTTTGGTTGAAACACCTGTCGGCACAGAGAGAAAAAGCAATCAGCTTTGAAAATCTGTACAAACACTCAGCTTTTAAACCTGTCTGATAATCTGTACACTGAGATATATGTCACAACGTGACAAATACTACCTGACCAGAAAAACGTGCAATTGACCAACTGGCAAAAATAAACACCATGGCCCTCATTACGACCCTGGCGGAGATCATGGTGCAATATGCACCATGGAGCACGGCGGAAAGCTGCCAATACCGCCATGGGGGTTGGCGGAAATACCGCCCCATTCCGACCTTGGCGGGGCGGTAAATCCCCAATCCCCATTTTACCCTTCCCCATTCCCATTTTTGCCCCATAGGGTATAATGGGAGTGGGGAAGGCGTTAATTACGCCACCGTAAAATACGGTGGCGTAATTAACAACAAGGTCCCGTAGCGCCATGGATTTCTCCGCCCGGAAAAACCAGGCGGAAAACGGCTCCATGGTGCTACGGGAACTCGTAGTAGGGCGGAAGGGTCCGCCGCGAATACCGCTGGCGTAAACCCACTCCGCCAGGGTCGTAATGAGGCCCCATGTGTTTACTAAAATCAAACTGGTATCAGTGATCATTGAAGAAAGAGAAGTTAATGGATTCATTGACATAGGTGAATACCGGATCCAGCGCCACAGTACAAAAGAGTTCCAACTCCCGACACAAAATAAATTAAAATAGCATATGCTTTCCTCATTTGTCACACACCCAAGATATAAATCATGTCATTATACAATCCATCATGCATCAAAGGTATCATACAGCCAGTGCTTATCAACTTACTGAAATGATCAAGAATTAAAACTACAGAGATATGAAAGATTTCACAGGCATAATTAGATTCACATAAGTTTATTGCTACAGCCAACGTTCATCTTTGTAAGCATTTTCACAGCGTCTCATGGTTTATGGTTGATGAACTAGCATTACTTCCTGGCTCTCTATTTCATGATTTTCATACATTCTTGCTAAATAATTCCAATGTATCTTTAAGTCTGTAGCTAAAATGCAGCATGTTACAGTAGAATGCTTCCACGTGTTGTTTATAGATCATATCGTTTAAACAGAATCGATGCGTTTGAGGTCATCATCATTAACTGACCCTCATCGACAAACAGTCCCAGTAAATATCAAGCTTGTGACCGTTGAATGTTTCCATCCACTATTTCACCAAGAGTATTCATAATCTCAACCCAGTATTGCCTGATTCCAGCACACATCCAGACCATGTGGTAAAAGTCTGCATTACATCATGGGAAATTAGACGATGCGTTTCCATCACACATTGCCAGCTTATTAGAGACAACATACAGCCTCTGTACACACCCAAAGTGTATTAGAGATACTTAGCAACTAATAGTTATTTGTCTCATCATGGCACCTAACATATATCCCTCCTCTTAGACGTGTCTAAGTTTTCAGCTAGGTCACCATTCCATTTTAAAAAGGGCAAGGTGTATAGCTTATTCTCTTTGGTCTTGTATATGTGCCTATATTTTAGAAATACAACTTGCTGTGGATTTTGCCTCAATGACATCATCTACCAGAGTGTTGGTTATTGGTGGTATGGTGAATCATCTCCAGTGTCTCCTAAGTGTGTTCCTTGTAGAGTAAGGAACAGGTAGTAAGGTAAGGTAGTACGTAATGTTTAGTAGATGTTTCTATATAGGTTTCTAGATCTTGAAAGCAATCTTTCACCAACATATCTATCCATGTTCTCATATCTGTACTCGCCAATCCTGGAGTATTCTGTTGTACAAGGTAATTTCTAAACCATGTGCCTGTCAACTTGACAGTTTTGGTGGGATCATAATATCATTTGCTAATATTTGTCCAACTTCACTCCATGACCAATGTATAGAAAACACTGAATTTAGTGCACTGGGTGCCTCTGTGTAATTATTTGTTACAGCTGCATTCAGTGGAATGGGTCTTGCACCCTTGCCATTTGTTGTTCTGCTTGTACATGTGACAGCATTATCTCTTAATCACAGCAATGCATTGTGAAACGTTCCTGCACAACAAATAATATGTACATAGATCTGGAACGACATGCCCGCCTTTCACATGGTTTAGTTAAGTAATCACATTCTAACCTCTGAGGGCCCTCACAATACTAGCCTGCTCATCAAGCTTCTGTTATTCTTTTTAAATAAGCTCATAGAGAGCTGTACTGGTTTACTTTGGAACATATATAAGATCTATGGACATTTTCTATAATGGAAGCTTGACCCTATATGGAGAGTGGAAGCATAATCCACTTCTCAATTTTCTGTTCCAGTTGGGTTATGGCCAGGTCATAATTTTGTTTCATTTTGGCTTCGCCTTTAGTGCTGATTTTTATAACCAGTTATGTTACCATCTTTGGGATCCATCTGAGACCAATATTTATTGGTGCATTCTCAGCCTCCTGAGTTAGCAGATACATCTCTGAATTATCTCATCAGACAACAGTGGTCCGTGAATTGCACTATATCTTACAATATGGGCTTGAGGTTTTTCAGTGGATATATGACCATATGCCTGCACATAACGACACCAATGGCTGTAGTCTATCAAAACATATTCTGCATGCACTATTCATATGCCTTAACAATGGTGCCAAAGGCTCTATAGCACATGCAGAATATGGGACATTCTTTGCAATGCATCTTTATTTGTTATGACTTTGACATAGGGCTAATTGCATACTATTTTCATCAATGTCATCATAGTTTGCCCAATTCTGTATTCCATTGATGCTTTCCATAAGAATGACCATTGTATTGAGTAAAATGCCTTATGAGTGTCTAAGAGGTATGTTGTGATTGTCAAGGTCGGATCCAGCCATACTGTACTGGCAAATAACATACACAGATCAAGCTGTGCTGATTGCCTGGACATAAACACCAATTGACCTGGGTAAATCATTTTCAAAATGTTAGGCAGTAAGCTGTTTGATAATGCATTTGCTAACATTTGAAGTCAGTATTTAAAAGTGTCAATGGCTGGTATGAGACTTCCTTGATTTTGATAATACTGTTATGGCATCCTCTCAAATTGTATCAGGAAGCTGCCCATTATTATATGCTTCTGATGCATTGCTAGAAGGGGAGTGACAACCACATTATTGTATTCTTTGAAGAAATCAATGGGTATACCATCTGGCCCAGGGGATTTATTGTTAGCTAGCTCTTTAATTGCCTGTAGTATTTCTTCTATTGTTGATCAATCCCTAGGAAGTAGATGCAAACTATACAACCAATGGACAAGGTTTTGCCCAAAAAATGGTAATGTGTGTTGATGCAGATTTATGTTCCTAGGTTTATGTGCACTTGGATAGTCCCCATGCTCCACACAGCCTCTCTTCTCTCTTGCTAATTCCTGACTGTCTCTATGATTCAGAATTGGTGCGCCTCCAATTATCTCTGCCTTAATGCCAGTAAAATTAAGATCCTTTGCATTGCAACCCCTGCTCCAGCTTTCCCTCTCTCACTCTGGCTGCCCTCCTTGGGCCCTCTTCCTTTGCCTTTCAGTGAGGTAAAAAACCTTGATGTCCTCTTCAACTCCACTCTCTCTCCTTTGCTCCTCAAATCTCAAACTTTGCCAAGAAGTCCCACTTCCAGCTGCACCCCCTCAGAGGTATTCTTCCCTTTCTCACTTTCCCCCAGAAGCTCACTGTCTCCAAAGCCCAGGTTCTCTTGTGGCTGGATCACTGCAACAGCCTCTATCTCAATCTGCCTTCCTCTACTCTCCGCTCTCTGCAACAAATCCAAAGCCGGACTGCAAGATTTATCCTTGTCCTCAAGCCCAGGGACTGTATCTCTCCAGCACTGACATTTTCTGCAGGCTCCCCATGGCTGCAAGGATCAAGTTCAAGACACTCTGCATCGTCCACAAGATTTTATGGGGCCGGGGCCTGCACTACATCCAACCCTCTCTGTGAAAATAACTCCCTCTCTAGACCATCACTCAACTACCTCCAACTCCCTCAGGGTCAGATGCTGTGCTAGGCAGAGAGTAGGGGGTCGATCTCGCTCTTTGGCAGGTGCATCCCTCTGAAATGTTCCCCCTGTCCCTCTCAGATTTGAGCCAGACCACCTGAAGTTCCATAAGCGGTTCAAGACCTGCATATTCTCCTCAGCTTTCTCTCTTTTCTTCCCCTGCTGACCTACCTGTCTGCTGCACCAACTGGTTATCTGACTAGCCTCTGAGCATAACAGGTACCAGGCTCCATTATGAACAATCTCTCTTGCACTGCCTCAGAGTCACCAAACACTTAGGGGTGTAAATTTAACCTCTAAAGTCCCCTGCCTCCCTGCCCTTACCCAGAGCAGCGCTGCCCTGGTTGCACTTACTCAGAGCATTGCTGCCCAGATCGCACTTCCCATCTCTCACCCTCTACCTGGCACTTTCCCCTTTACCCCCCTGAAATGTTGGCGCTGTCGCACTGGCACGGTCTGAATATCACATTGCCTAGTAAGATCGTTTGTATTGTCCTCCCTCTTTCTTCCCTCCTTATCTTGTTGCGCCTAGAAACAATTGTGTACAGGCGCATTATAAATGGCATATATCATCTCATAACCAAAAAAATAAATAAATAACACAACAAACAGTACTATAGTTCCACATCAAACTCTGTAAATATCAATAAATACTAAATGACAACTTCACAAATGGGAGGAACACAGCATGCAATAATGTACCTCCTACCAAAATGCTGACATCATTAGGTGGTGCAGAAAGTTTCCTTAATGGATGTCCCAAATGTTGTAGCTTTTGGCAGTCTGTCTTGTGTGAAGATGTGGGGGAACATAATCGTACAGTGATCAGCAAATGTATAGGAGCTGCTACTGTTGCCCATCAATCGTTGTGGTAGAGGTGTTCACTGAGAAATGCTGCTAAACTATAAAATCATATCTCAGTGATGCAAGGTTCAATAAACATAAAGTTAGTTGCAGATAGCAGATAGAACATATGTAATTTCACTAAACATAAAATCCTTGCGGGTTTCATGGAAAGATTAGGAGATATTTAAGAATGACACTTCTCTGCAGAAATATTTAACACACCGCAATGTTTAATTAATTGAATTGTGGGCACTGATCTACAAAATCAAATGATGCTGGTTTTATCAATCTTACACATTTACATACAATTTTCCATCCAGGAACCAAACAATCCATTTTTAAATTAGGAGTTAGTTCACCCCTGCCTTTGCAGATAATTCGACGGGGAAACCACACATGTGTCACAAGCTCGGAGGAGTCAAAAATATAGAAATGCATGCACACAGATGAGAATTCATTTAATATGCATAAATAAACATTGAGGATTATCTCAATACAACTGGAGAGAGGTGGCCAGAAACAGAGCTGAATCTTCCTGGATGACTGTTCCTGATGCAGACTGCGGACAGAAGACTTTGAGGAAGGAATTACCAGCCCAACTGAAAAGAGAGCTTGCTGGTAGAGTGATTCCAGACTGACTGGTTCCCTGCTGATGCTCCAATAAATGAAATACCACATTTCAAAAGTAAGTAGAACCCTAGGAAACCCTAAATAGTCCCTAAATTATACATGGAAATGTTAATGTGATAAAGACCCAGATTTAGTGTTAGATATAATACACTGGTTCTCCCTTTTACATTGAATATTCCTTAAAGCCCACTGCCTTGTGTATTGAGAGGCTGAATGCATTTTCTGGCTACTTCAATGCAGACTGTTTTCGTAAACTTAAACTTCATTAAATAGAATCATTGGATCACACAGACACAGATTCACACAGGTCATTGTGTTTTTATGACAGACTAATGTCTATGGTGATATCATTCATCATTTTGCATCCCGGGTTAAGTCTAGTCATAATTGATATGTTTGTATAAAAACAAAACTAGCACAGAGAATTCAGCATATTCTTAGATAATAGTGAAAAGTGTTAAACTGGTGTAGTCCCTTATCTTTGATTACACAGACCCATGCATAATGTAACAAGGAAAGGATGTTTTAACATTGTATATTTTACTGGATAAGATTATATCTATAGCTCAAGCTTGTTGAGCTAAAGGACAACTAAATAGGAATACATTGAAAGCAATGCACACAAACGCAAGTGTATTTAAGACTGCACTCAAATGTGTATTTAAAGAAACACACACACACAAATACGCATTGCAAGTATTCTCCACATACTGTTTGAAAGATGCACACACCTTATGAATAGAATACACACTCATCTGTTCAGAGAAGAGCACACTATGTGCATTATCTGCCAAATTCTAAACTATGTGAGGGATTTTAAAGATTTCAAATGGCTACATGTAAGTGACCTGCGCCTAGCTAATACATTTTACTGCCCCACACGCATATGGGGAAGCTAAGTGAAAGGAATATATGTTTTAAATGTTGTTTGTTCAAGTCATTTTTCTCCGATACCATACTTGTTTTGATACTGGAGAAAAGCAAATGTAGAACATTGAATTGATTCCATTTAAATATGCTACTCTGTCTAAAAAGCGAAAATGCTATCATTAAAATAATTTGTGTTGACCATACAGACGCAATAGAAATGCTTAAAATGACTGGTACCTTTTAATTAAGCAATAGAACCCGAGCGTCGGGGGCATTACCGTCTCAGGTAATGCCCCGGGGCCCATAGGTAAGGACCCGAGAGATGCGAGGGCCTTACCGAAGGCCCCGGGGCATTACCTGAGACGGTAATGCCCCCGACGCAAGGGTTTTATTGCTATTAGTACCCCGGCCCGCAAAAATTGCGTGACCTGGGCACTAAAAGCTTTTTTTTTTGTCCTGAAACGCTGCAGCGTTTCGGCGCTGCAGCGTTTCGGGAGAAAAAAAAACGACCAAGAAAATGGCCACCGCCATGGAAAGGGAAAACTAGTCCGTTTTCCCTTTCCATGGCGGGCATCGGGAGCGGACGCGCTGGGAACACAAGTGTCTTGTGTTCCCAGCGCGTCCGCTCCCGAAAAAGTATCAAAAATAAGGTAAGTGGGGTTTGGAGGGCGGGAGTGGGATGGGGGAGAAAAAAAAACAAAAAAACGTACTTGCGTCCCCGGCGGGGGACGAGGGAAGCCTCTAGCCGTGTGGAGGCGCAGAGCGGGGATTGCCCCGCTCCGAGTCTCCACACGGCTGTAGGCTTTCCTCGTCCACCGCTGGGGACGCAGGAACAAGAAGGTCAGGGGGGGGGGTTTAGAAAAAAAAAATTCCTTACCCGAGTCCCCGGCGGGGGGCGAAGGCAGCCTCTCAGACGCGGGGAGGCTCGGAGCGGGGATGGCCCCGCTTCGAGCCTCCTCATTGGCTGAGGGGCTGCCACGCCCCATGCCGGGAACAAAGGCCTGGAATCCCGATGAAGGGATTCCCGGCCGGGTAGGGACCTGGCGAGTGCCAATCAGAATGGCTCTTGCCTTCTGATTGTCTCTCGCCGGGTTATGATATGATATGATATTGCATTTGTAACGCGCCTATACACAGGTGTTTCAAGGCGCGACGAGGCAGGGAGGGGAGGAAACAAGGGGAGACAGACAGCGATCCTACTAGGCCAGGTGACATTCAGATCGCGCAAGTGCAGGGGTGGGGGAGGGGGAAAAGTGGAAGGGGAAGGGGAGGGGGGGAAGTGCAGTACAAGGTAAGTGGCGTAAAGTAATAAATAAATAGGGCCAGCTGGTGGCAAGTGCAAGGTAAGTGCAGAACAAGTGCTGGAAAAGGGAGGGCTGTAGGGATACAGAGACAGTCCCGCAGTGCAGAGGGGTTCCAGGGCATCAGTGCAAGTGGAGAGTGGCTGGGCCCAGGACCGAGGCCGTTAAGAGTGGTCCAGTTGCAGAATCAGTGCAGTTTCAGTGAAGAATATTAGCTGTTCAGCAGGGGAGAGGGAGAGAGAAAGCAGAGGCAAAGAGGAAGGTTTTGAGGTGCTTCCAGAACCGGAGATGGTTCTCCTCAAGTTTCAGGGAGGCAAGAAGGCTGTTCCAGAGGGAGGCCCCTGCCGCGGAGAGAGATCTACCCCCAGCTCGTTGCTTCGAGAAGCGGCTGACCCTGAGGGAGTTGGAGGCGGATGAGCGAAGGGCTCGGGAAGGAAGATATTTGGGAAGAGAGAGTTGAAGGTATTTAGGACCAAGGCCCCAGAAGGCCTTGTGGACAATGCAGAGGGTTTTGAACTTATCCTCGCAGCCACTGGGAGCCAGTGTAGAGATTTCAGTCCTGGAGAGATACGGTCCCTGGGCTTGAGGCCAAGGACAAGTCTCGCAGTTCTGTTCTGTATGAGTTGCAGAGGGCGGAGAGTGGAGGCAGGCAGATTAAGGTAGAGGCTGTTACAGTAATCCAGCTTCGAGAGAACCAGGGCTCTGGAGACAGTGAGCTTCTGGGGGAAGGAGAGGAAGGGAAGAATACCTCTGAGGAGGTGCAGCTGGTAGTGTGACTTCTTAGCGACATCATAAATATGAGGAGAGAAGGAGAGTGTGGAGTCGAAGAAGACCCCAAGGTTTTTTGCATTGCAGGTAGGAGCAGGGAGGGGGCCAAGGGAGGCAGGCCAGAGAGCTGCAGGGAAGGAGGGAGTGGGTGTACCGATGAGTAGAATCTCAGTCTTACTGGCATTAAGGCAGAGGTCATTGGCGGCACACCATTCCTGGATAGCAGACAGACAGTCAGAGATGAGGGAAGGAGAGGGGGAGGCTGAGGGTAGCCTGAAAATGAGCTGGGTATCGTCCGCATAGCACTGGAAATTAGGGCAGAGATCGGCGATGCGGTGGGCAAGGAGTGCCAGATACTGGTTGAACAGCCAGGGAGAGAGATTAGATCCCTGGGGGACACCACAGGTGGAGAAAAAGATGTCGGAGAGGAAGGACCCCAGTTGGACCTGGGAGGGTCGATTTGAAAGGAAAGAGGTCAGCCACGCCAGAGCCTGACCAGTGATACCCAGGTTTTCACGGAGACGGTTGAGCAGGATGGCATGGTTGACAGTGTCAAAGGCAGAGGAGAGATCGAGCAGAATGAGAACACACGGAGTGTTGGAATCGAGGTTCAAGAGCAGGTCTTCACGGATGTTCAGGAGAGCAGTTTCCGTGCTTCTGGCAGCTCTGAAACCAGATTTATGGTCATGAAGACTACCAACAGATTCAGCATGGAGGTTAAGCTGGGAGATGGCCAGTTTCTCCAGGAGCTTGCCCAGGAAGGGAGTGATGGAGATAGGGCGATAGTTAGCCGGGCAGGAGGGGTCGGAAGAGGGTTTCTTGAGAAGAGGGTGCACAAGGGAGTGCTTGAGGGGGGAAGGGAAGACTCCAGAGGCGAAGGAGTGGTTGCAAAAGTCAGCCAGGGCAGGAGCCAGGGAGTCGATGTGGCCCTTGATAGTTTTGGAGGAACAGGGGTGAACCTGTTTAGACGAGACTTTCATAGATCGGACTTGTCTGGAAACCTCGTCAGCAGAGAAAAGTGGAAAGGCAGAGAAAGAGGGAGGAGGGGTGACTGCAGAAGGGCCAGAGGAAGAGCCGGGGTTACTAATGAATAATATACATATGTTTCAGACTGGAAATGTATGTGTGTGTTAAACTGTAGAAAGATTCATACAGGCAGGAAACATTCACTTTGTTGAGAAAGTGTTCATATATCTAAAGCATTATAGTGATTTCCTGGAGACAGCTTTAGTTGAAGTTTACTTTATTCATTGAAATATGATATATTTCAAATGTTGAGAAACTCACTCTCTGTTTATTGGCCAAAATGTGGAGTTTACTGTATATTAAGGGACACAAGATCCACATGTTCTGCTAGCTGAACCTGTAAAGTTACACTAAAAACAAATATTTCTACAAAGCAAAACATATAATTGATCCTAGTTGCCGAGGAGATGGATAATCCACAATTAAATCTAGCCTCTTATGAGACAGCAACATACATTGGGCCAATTGAAGCAACGGAGACCATTTTTTTGAGTGTACATTTATGAAGAAAATCTATCACAGACTCTTCCCAATATGAATTTGCTGCATCAAATAATGCTTCATGGGGGTATTTAAAGTTGAACACATATGAATTTGGGAGAGTTTGTGAGAAAGCAGAAGAGGAGCAAAGCCTATTTTAGAGGAGGAGACATGATTGGGGTTGCCCCTGGTTATAGCTCAAGGAAATTCTTCTAAGAAGGCCTTTTCTAGAGGGAGCTAAATGTGGAAGCCTTTCCCAAGACAGAGCCAGATTGCCCGAGTGGGAGTTGGGTGCAGAGGAAACAGTCTAAAAGGAAGCGCTCACCTGTTTCCCCTTCTCACAACTCCATGGTCCTTTAAAAGCAAGCTTAAAGGGAGTTTAATTACCTCAGTGTATTTAGAAATATACCCAAAAATGAATTTAATCACAGATAACAATTTAATATTTTTTGGGGAGAACCCTGTTTGTAAGTTAAGTCACTAATTGAGGACACAGCCAGTAAATGACGTCTTGTGCAGGTTTATTTAACACAGGATGTCCTAGATACCATAATTGTGAAGGGCCTATTTGTCTGGCAGTTGTCAATTATTAATAATTCCCCAAAGTTTTCTCTGGAAAATGTTTTATCTGGGTTTGTAAGCCTGGTGCTCAATGTGATTCATGGAATAGGAAGGGGGTTAATTTCTTCCCTTCATTCCAAGGAGAATATTCTCCATTTAAATAACCATAATCTTTTTTTTTTTTTTACAAATAACACCATTTAGAAAATAAAGGATTATGTCTTAAGTGGACTCCTAATACCCTGTACACTTAATTTGCTGATTCCATGTCTGCTTCAACATCGTAATCTCCTGCTTATGTGAGCCTTTAGTACATGAGGACATTTTTCTCCCCAAAGCATAAGCTTCTACCCTCAACCCAAGACGGTAGAAAAAGTGGGCAGCAATCGAGTCCTAACACACATTTTTGTATCTATGTCAAAGCTAGAATCCAATAGTGTCCAGCATTCTAAAATGACACATTTACACGGGAACCCATCGTTTTGCTCTTTGGTCAACACTTTTCGATGGTGTCATAGAAAATTAAATAACTGTAATTGTATTTTATTGATTTATAGAGCGCTTATGCCAAACAACAAACAAAGCCAACAAGTAATACAAAATCACGATTCAGCAAAACAGTAACTGAAGGTGGAGGAGAGAGAGGAAGAGTCAAAGATAAGATGGGGGGTAAAGTGGACACATTTTCAGTCTAGGGAGGAAAAAGTGTAGTGAGGATAAAGATTGAATATTAAGGGGAAGGAAATTCCAAAGTTTGGGAGCCAACAGAGAAAGAGAGCAAAAGCGAGATTGAGCACAGGGGGAATTAACAGAAGACAGAAGAAACTGGTTGGCAGAGCAAATAGCACTAGTAGGAACATAGAAAGAGAGTAATGAGGAGAGGTAAGGAGGGGCAGGACCATGATTATATTTGTAGAGAATGGTGAGAAAGTGAAACAGTATCCAATCATCAAAGGCAAGTCACAAGAGAGCAGAATGTAGAAAAGATAGAAGATCAGGGAAGAAGTAACAGAGTGTGTGAATAGCAGAGTTAAAGATGGTGTGTAAAGGAGCAAGATGATATGATGGGAGACCAATGCGTAAAACAGAACAGTAATCAAGCTGAGACAACACCAGAGTCGAGATAAGGAACTTAGTGGCATGGAAAGAATGGAAGGGCCAAGCTTTGCATATGTTGAAGAGTTGATCCTGAAATAATTTAGCAATGGCAGTGACATGTGGCGAGAAGGAAAGAGCAGAACCAACGTTCACCCCCAAGTGGCACGCAGCTAGAGTAATTAAAAGAGAAGATGGAGCAAAGGAGGAAAGGGAGGACTGAGAGGAGGGGGCAGTGAAAGAAGGGAAAACGAGAATATATGTTTTTGAGGCATTGAGTGGGAGGAAATGAGTGCTCATCCATGATTGGAAGGCAAGAAGGCAAGTAGAAATCTTAGAATTAAGGAGGAAAAGACAACAAAGATTTTGGCGTCATCTGCCTAGAAGTGGCAGGATAGCCCAATGGAAGAGATAATAGAGGAAATATGGGTAGTATAAATTGGGAAGAGCAGAGGACCAAGCACAGAGCCTTGGGGGACGACATGGAACAGGGATTAAGAAGAGGAGGCGGTGCCAGACAATAGGAAGGGTACCAGCATAGAACAGAGCCAGAGAGTCCAAGTGAGGAATGGATAGAAAGAAGAGTAGGGTGGTCTACAGTATCCAAAACCACAGATAAATCAGGTAAAATGAGAATGGACAAGAGATTTGAATGGTGTTGCAGAAAGAAGTTAATTGGAGATGCTTAGCAAAGCTATTTCAGTAGAATGTTAAGGGCACTAGCCAGATTGGAGAGGAGAAAGTAGAGAGTTTGAGTGAAGATAGGAGGACATTTTTGAATAGACAACCCGTTCAAGTAGCTTGGAGGGAAAGGGTAACAGGGACGGAAAGTGGAGAGAGAAGTAGGATCAAGAGAGGGTTTCCATTAAAATAGGGATAGTAATTTCTAGAAGTAGCCTTCTTGAAGGAGGAAGAGAACGTAGCAGAGACAAGAGAAGAATTGATCAGAGAGGTGAGGAAACACATGATTAGGGGTACATTTTAATTAAGAGGATGGATGAGATTGGAAGGGGAAATATTAAAATGGGCGCATGCCAGATATTGAGCAGTATCAGAATCAGAGAGGGAAAAGAAGAAGAAGAACGATGAGCTGGAATGAAGAGGACAAGACTGGGCTGAGTGGTGAGAAGAAAGAGAAGAGCAGAGATTAGATAATTTATCAGAGAAGAAGATAGCAAAGTCTGAGGTCACAGTGGACTAGAGGGAAAGGTGATGTCTGAAGATACGCCTGAGATGTGAGAGGGAGGTGAAGAAAGCAGAGAGAGATCAAATGAATCCATAAGAGAGAGAACAGGTAAAGAAGAATGGGTGGATGAGTGATGGAAGTGACCTATACGAAAGAAGAGAACAGAAGAGGGGAGAAAAACAGCAATAAAGAAATCAAGGTGTTCACATAAAGTGTTTGAAGGCCAAGGTGGGCAATAGACTATGAGAAAGATAAGAGAGAATGTTTTTAAAAAGGAAATAAAGTGGTATTCAAAGGAATAAAACCAAGACAAGAATGAAGAGGATGGTACCGGAATACAGGAAGGTGATGTAGGATGCCAGACCCCTGCCTCGCCCAGAGGCTCTTGGGGAGTGTGAACATTTGGAGTCAGAGGAGCAAATAGAAGCAGGGGTAGTAGATTCAGATGGTAGAATCCAATTTTCATTGACACCAGAATAGGAGTGAAAGACAAAAGAAACTATCAACAATAGAATATGAATTATCTCAAACATATCTTGCATTTGTCAAATCAATGGGAATTGGTGTATTGGAGATAGGGGGAGGGAAAGAGGGCAGAAAGGAGTAAGAGGAATAGAAATGAGATTGCTTATATTTTGTTGCTGTTAAGAGGTGTGCAGAGGACACTGAGTTGTCCAATGAGATGCAATAGGAGAAGGAGACATATGAGGCAAGAAGTAAGAAGCTAAAACTAAGGCAAACAAAAAGAAGCAGACAGGTCAAGGAGGTAATGCTGAGTTTCCACAGTATGGAAGACAAGACCTGGTTGGGAGGGTCAGGCAAGAAGGGCTGCAAGGTTGCATTGTCGCAGTAGAGGGCTAAATTGACATGATAGGCCACAACGGAACAAACGGGGTGAAATAGGGATGAACACTGACCTTAACAAGACACTCTTTGATGAGAAGCCCAAGGGCAGAGAAGCTCTAGGTGGTGGAAAGGAGAAAGTTATAGATAAAGTCATGTGAAGAATAAAGTGATCCGCTCTGCTCGAGGGTGGTGAGTGAGGCAATGGAAGTCATGAGGTGGCGGTGGAGAGTCCGGACATTGAAGTATCAGCTAGCTTCCCTGACTCAGGAGAGGCATGCAACAGGCTGAACTACATAGGTCACAGGCAAGGTGGAAGGGGAGCTGTCCAGGCTCCTGATGCTTCCTGGATGAAAAACACATGAAGGATCATGTGATCTGCTTAGCTCGAGGATGGCGGGCGGGGCAGTGGAAGGCCTGTGGTGGTGGAGAGGCCAGGTGATGAAGCAGCAACTTGCTCCCATGACCCAGGAGCAGCATCCACAGATTGTGCTTCACAGGAGACTGGCAGGGTGGAAGGGGAGCAGTCCAGGCTCAGGATTCTTCCTGGATGAAGTCACATGCAATATCCCCTGATCCACTCTGCTCGAGGGTGGTGCGAGGGGCAATGGAAGGCCCACCGTGGCAGCAGTGGAGAGGCTCAGCGCAGAAGCAACAACTACCATCCAGGAATGGCTTCAAGCAAGCTGTGCAGTTAACTGACAGGGAGAAAAAGGAGCAGTCCAGGTTGCTGATGCTTCCTGGCTGAATTCACATGAAGGATCACGTGATGCACTCTGCTCGAGGGTGGTGGGTGGGGCAATTGAGGGCCTGCAGTGGCAGTGGTGGAAAGGCCAGGCGCTGAAGCATTAGCTAGCTCCCAAGATCCAGGAGTGGTGTCCAGCAGGCTGTACTGCACAGGTGACAAGCAGATTGGAAGGGGAGCAGTCCAGACTCCTGATGCTTCCTTGATGAAATCACGTGAAGTTTCAAATGATCTGCTCTGCCCAAGGGTGGTAAACACGGCAATGGAAGGCCTTTGGTGGCATCAGGGGAGAGGTCGAGCGTTGACACAGCAGCTAGCTCCTACGACCCAGGAGCAGCACCCAGCAGGTGCGCTGCACATGTGACTGGCAGTGGATTCTATTGTGTACATTTTATTTTTGAAATGGTTTTGTACTTGAAAATTCATATTTGATGATAAATAGTACGTTCATATTGTAGAGTATGTTACTCTTTTGTCTAGAATAGTTATGTACATAAGTTGTATTGTTTTTATACAAATTAATGTATGTGTGTGTTGTTAATGTAAACATTAGCTATATAATAGCAGGTAGGTTGTCTTTCTTTGCTGTAGACCACCTGCCTGTATTTATGTGGATACCTTGGGTGAACTCCATCTCATTCATTAGTTAGGGGACCACCTTTAATGGTTTCATTCATTGTTTTAAATAAACAGAATATACAGAAAACAGCATGTTCCTTGTACCAGATTACAGGTTCGATTGTCGTGATTGAGGTGTTAAATTGGGGACATTTCTCAGTAAATAAATCTAATCTTATAAATTCAGATATGTTCCATAGATTAAAATCATCACATGTGAAGCCTCCCCTTCTCACCTTTCAAAATGATTGTGAGTACTTTTCTTTTCCACATCCTCACAGGTTCAATGCAGCAATTGCTTGAATCGAGCAACACATTAATAAATAGGGTTTCGTTCCTGATTCAAAGCACCAGGGGAGATAAATAAATGCTGTTTTGTGACTAGGGCACCCAGTTCTCAATCACCATTTTTTTTTTGTTTAAAGCACTGAACGGATTTACACCAAGCTAAAATAAAAAAAGTAAATCTGCAACGCTTTGTGCGCAACTTGTTTCTTATTTGGTGAAAATATGTCCTGCTGTTTTTTGCTCTGCACATGTTCAAAGGAAGCAACATTTTGTCCATGGGAAATTGAAGAGGCTTATGTAGAAAACAGCTTGTGTTCCAAGCTTTTCAACTGTCTTACAAATGCACAGCCACATTTGCAGTTCTGGGGCTGGGTGCGGGACTTGTCAGACACGTTTGTTTTGGATTTGGCCCCAGAGTCAAAAGGTATTAGCGACAGGATGTTTGCACAAGTCAATGGTCCACAGGTTTTTATTGTAACTAAACTGTAGGGCTGTTAGGGGGAATTCTCATAAATGGCTAATTTCCCTTACCTAATGAGTCCCTCAGCAGCTTTGCTGGATTTCTAGGATTTCTTTTTTCATTGGTAAGAGTGTGAGCCTTTTTTCCCACTCTTACATGTGTTTTGCTGTGTGTGTTTTTACCGTTTGTGTGATCTTGGGCTCTGGAGCCTCACCTACTCCATGAGCACCCTTTCGTGTGTGTTACACAGCACCTTCAGTGCAGTGACACAGGGTTGTCTTTTAGACTTCCCACTGACTCCATTTTTCTGGGACTGACTACTGTCTCCCAGAAATATGTAAAGTTGTCATTAACTTTATGTAGTCTCTTTAAACTATAGACCCAGTACACCCCATCTTACATGGAGTATTGGAAAGGGTTACTTCCTATCCCTTTGTGTCTGTTCCTCTTGGAGCACTGTTTCACTCCCTTTACATCAAGACTTGGCTGGTGGCAGAGGTAACTACCCTACATTTTCTACCGTGGTTATCTTATATACCATGGTATTGTTTTAGGCTATTATATTAGCCTCGAACATAAACCCGCTTGACCAAATACATTTTATTTTGGCTCCGGCTGGGCTTATTCGCCATTTCTTTTCGTTAAAATCTTTCTCGTGTTCTTCTCTGAGCGCCAAACCAGGATTGATTTCTTTCTTAGCCCTCTTTTCGCGGGCTTCTGCACAGAAGCCCTCCTTAAGGCACCTGAAAGTCTGGGTAGGCAGGATTTAAGGGAGGGGTCTTACGACCCCTGCCATGGGTTCCCTTGGTAACCCAAGTCGCACTCCTGTTGGATTAGCTGGTGACTGTCCTTGCCAGGACAGCCACCCTGCTGCGTGATTGACAGCCAGGCTGAATGAATGTGGGAAAACTGCATAAAAAGTAGGTCTCTGGGACTGGAAAGGCAGAGTCACCACTGGAACAAAAGAACCAATGAGGAGCTGATGGAAGAAGACCCCTTCAACGACTGAACCGCCCGGTGAATCCCTGATGCAGGTCCGAATCTTCAGAATCCGACGACAGAGAACATCCTCCAGGAAACTTCTTCCCTTGAGCTGGTGGGACCAACCAGTTCGCCCAAACTACAAGCCAGGACCCTCCTCTGGTTGAATTCATGTACAGAGCTACAGTGGGCCGGATAGCCAGGAAGGTTGGACCCTGCTTGGGTTTTAAAGAGCGTACCTTTTATTTGTTGCTTTGTTCTGCTGCTGGTTAGTGCAGGACCCTCCAGTCTTCCTACTTCGTGTCAGTCCGACAGTCGCTTCAGGAACCGTGAGCCTGCTGGAACTACCAGGAACGTCCGTCTCAGCTACAGCTTCCTCTCCGTTTTAAGGTACTGTCCAAACCCGGTTGCTCGTTTCGTTCAGCCGCAGGGAAAGTGTGTGAAATCTTTCTCCAATCTGAGAGTTTGTCCTTCTCTTCTCTTTGAACTAACTTTTCTACCAACCAACCTCGTCCGAAATCCATGTCATGAACTTTACCGCAAACTACCCCGAACCGTGTGATCTTGAGCAAAAGACTTTTGTCCTATTGATTTTGGCCCTAAACCTTTTCTACCTGATTCTATCACTGTAGTTCCTCTTGCTCTATTGCCCTGTTGGTGTGGTTCAATTTCTATTAACTTTGTCTTTCCCTCCCTTTTAAATTGCTGGAA
This sequence comes from Ambystoma mexicanum, assembly GCF_040938575.1. Classification (NCBI taxonomy): domain Eukaryota; kingdom Metazoa; phylum Chordata; class Amphibia; order Caudata; family Ambystomatidae; genus Ambystoma; species Ambystoma mexicanum. The sequence goes on along the minus strand of NC_090937.1, from coordinate 895,926,761 downwards.
TGCTATTTTGCTCCCACTTCATTTTGTGAGCTTACCTTGTCTGGGATTTAAGGGAAATGCAGTGGTGTATTAAGAGTGTGATTTCTAAACTGCTTATAATAATGTAATGTTACACAACTGAAAAGTAAAGTAAATGTAAATTCTTTTACTTGAAAACCGCCTGAATCATAGTAATTGCTGTCCTTTGTGTAACTATTTGATACTGCTCACTTACTCTTGAGATAAGTCTGGATGCTCAGCCATCACAACCACTTTACTGTGTAGTACAGGCTTGTACCAAAGGTGAATTTGTACTGTAACTTGTAGTCTTAATTGTGTGTGGTGTTCCAAAAGGGTACTGCATATAATTCTGCCTAACAAGGGCTGCAACTATATATATTGGGTGCGCAAAAAGTGCTCCATGCCTGATACCTCCCGCTCCTAAGCACTGTAATAACAGTTATTAGTGTTACCCGTTTAATGGCTCTCAATGTAAAGACATCAGAAGGATGCAAGGCTGTGACAATACTGCTGCGGTATTCAAACATGTGCACAGCAGGTCTCCCCATGTCCGAGGAAAGCACTTTACTTGTGAGCTCGCAACTGTACAATGCCAGACAAGGTGGCATGTTTGGTATTACTGGAACTGAAGAAGCTCACATGTCATGAAATAACAGACTCAAACAAATATACATAAAGCGCACCAGTTCAGTTCAAAGGATGACCAGCAAGGATGCCGTGTGATTTGTCAAAGTCTTGGCTCCGTAGAGGCGTCTTACTCATCTAAAATCACCGCATGACCGTGGGACAGAGAAGGAGTTCTCACCTTCTGCTGATGCAGAGAGGTATTCAAAGAAAAAAGAAAAATTGCAGCTACATTCCATAACAAGGTCAGGGGTTAGAGGACTAGTCTGACAACAGAGTGGGGATAGAGCTGATGGGAGGAGAGAATCCACACCTATCCAATGACTAGCCAAAATATGTAAACATGGATCAGGGGCTACCCAGACATATGCATCTTCATTATCGAAGCTGCACCAACTTTACAGCCACAATACGCATTTCAATGGAAACAAGTGATACAATTCCATGTTTTGCTATATGTTCGTACAGTGGAGTTAGGTTTAGATAGTTTGAGGGAAGCACAAACATACGGTAGAGCAAGTCATGCTGAAACAATGATGGGGAAGGAAGGGAGGGAAGGAAGGAAGGAAGGAAGGAAGGAAGGAAGGAAGGAAGGAAGGAAGGAAGGAAGGAAGGAAGGAAGGAAGGAAGGAAGGAAGGAAGGAAGGAAGGAAGGAAGGAAGGAAGGAAGGAAGGAAGGAAGGAAGGAGGGAGGGAGGGAGGGAGGGAGGGAGGGAGGGAGGGAGGGAGGGAGGCAGGAAGGGAGCAAGGAAGGAAGGAAGGGGATGAAGGGAGCAAGGAAGGAAGGAAGGAAGGAGGAAAGGAAGGAAGGAAGAAAGGAGGGAGGGAGGCAGGGAGGGAGGCAGGAAGGGAGCAAGGAAGGAAGGGAGGGAGGAAGGAAGGAAGAAAGAAAGAAAGAAAGAAAGAAAGAAAGAAAGAAAGAAAGAAAGAAAGAAAGAAAGAAAGAAAGAAAGAAAGAAAGAAAGAAAGAAAGAAAGAAAGAAAGAAAGAAAGAAAGAAAGAGATGAGAAGATAATGAGCGATGGAAAGAAATGCACCTGCTTGTGGAGACATTGGACCAATGGTTTGGTCTGCTGCCCCTGTGTATAGGGATACCCCTATGTGCGTGAATGGTGGCGAGAGCGTACTTTTGATGTGACTGTTTTAAAGGCGAAATGTTATAACTGCAATGCATGAAATTGTAGTAAAGCTATGTTTCTCTGTTTGCTGGGTACCAAAGCTATGGCCACCTGTGTAGTAAAACAATTGCACCAACCATCCCCGCTGAGCTGGCTCCAAGAAATAAGTGGTTTTATGAAAGATGCTTGTCTGTAAAGTAGAACTATGATCCTTTCACAGTACGAGTCCAATCAACACTGCTCTCAAGAAAATTAAAACCTTAATAGTCCATTCCAGTCATTGCAGTGAAGCCAGGATCACTAACGCCCTGGCAGCCTAAAGGAACAATTTAATAGAACAACGACGTTTTGTTTTGGAAATACATTAACAGAAATTCAGGTTTCAATGGATATTTTTTGTATTTTTCCTACATATAAACACATTTGGTGAACATCTCTTACTACGTCCTGTTTTTCTACTTCATTATATTTGTCTTTGTGAAAAATACGCTGATTAGACAATGGCAGATGCATCTGCGGGTTTACGGAATGTTACACAGCAGACAGCATGCATTAGTCGCAGGTACATGTGAGCATAAGAACCTCGCAGACACACACTATATAATTTCCTCGGAGGGGCTATCAGAGACAATATCTGCAAACATGCTCGGAAGATGCGATTTCACCATTACAGTAGCCACAGACACTGCAAACAATGTGTCTCTGAGTGTGTTGCTTTAGCTTCCAGCAGCTGCAATCATACGCATGAGGCCATCATGACTGGACCTTCTGGCTGCACTTTTCATCAGCCTTGTTTCTGTTAAATCTTTGATATTCTGTATTCATCAGTTGTGCCTCTTCATTTTCCTCTAGTTGACTTTAATCTTCATCTCTAGAGTCCACCCATACCTCTTTACCTGTTTATGCTTTTCTCGACTCCTATCATCTTTCCAATATTCCTACTCTGCGTCATATCTCTGGCTCTTCCTCTGAACGTTTCTTATTTTTTTTTCCGCTTTCTGTGAAGTCTTCTGTTCCTGACTCCTCTTCAAAACCGTTCCTACATTGCAATCTTCACCACTTTGATGTGCGCACTTTCATCTCTGCCCACATTGTGCCTGTTCCCTCTCTCAGGCAATGTTCTTTTTTCCTCTTGTATGACTGTGTTGCTTCCTTGTTGTCCTCTGGACTCCTGGATGCACCTAATCTCTTCTATCCTGCCTATGCCTTTCTCCTTTACAAACCACCCCAACCTTGGATAGCTCCATCTCCCTGCACTTCTCAGAGCCTCGTATGATAGGATGAGCATCAATGGAGGAACACTCTCACCTCTCTATATACTTCCTACGACTCTTCCTTAGTCTTGGCTAAGCAACAGTATTTTGGAGAATGGGTTGATTCCTCTTACTGTCACCCCTGTTGCATATTTCAGAACCTAAATCATATTGGAGTCCCTCTCTCTTATGATACTTCTTTATCTTCTTGCTTGTACGCTTATGATTTTGTTAATTATTTTTCTTCTAAGGTTACACCTCTCTGCTCCTCTGTTCCTTCCAGTTCTTCTTTCATGCACTGCACATTCTCCTCCCTGACCCTCAGCTATTATGACTACCTTTCATCTCCAAAGCTTGCCCTACTATAGCTCCTTCTCACCCACTAACTTGTTCTTTGTTCCCTAAAAGCTGTCCTTTTCATTTCCACCATCTCACTGTGCTTTATAATACTTCCCTACTCACTGGAACATTTTCTTTGGAATTTAAACATGCTTCTATTCTACCAATCTTAAAAAGAACACTCACTTGACCCTTCCTACCGCCTAAAATGCTGTTTATAATCAAGTCTCTGCGCACAAACGCCATTCTGCTCTCCATCACCTCTGTCTGGTTACCATCTATTTCACGCTACTGAGGCTCCCCATCTTGCTGTTTGCAACTCTTTACTTTTTGCTTGCAATGCTAAACAACCACCCATCTCATCCTAATCAACTTGTCAGCAGCCTCTTTCTGTCTTTCACATCACATGTATGCTGATGACTCTCAAATCTTTCTCTCTTTTCATCTTTCACTGAAGCTCTTCACTGTACTCTAGCAGCCTGCCTTCTGGCTATCACATCCTGGATGTCTGAAAATGTTCAATAAGTACTATTCCTCCATCTATGCCTCCTTCTGATGTTTCCATTCCTCCATCTGCTCTTCTCATTTCTTTGTCTGCTCTTAATCATGGAGTTATTGTAGACTCCACTCTATCCTTCTCTTCTCATATCTCCTCTGTCCCCCATCGCCTATCACTTTTATATTTGCAATGTTCGATCTGCCTGTCCTTTCCTTTCCTTATACTATACCAAAAACTCTTCTCGCCTTGCTTATTTTTTCTGCAACTGTTTAATTGTTCTTCAATTTGTAAGACTTCCAGCCTACCAGCTTGCTCCTCTCTGTTCTATCAATAACTCCTCTATCTACTTTTCCCTCTTCCATCCCCACAATTCCATACTTCCTGCTTTGTATTCTCTTGAATGGATTTCATTTGAATCCCAAATGCAATTGCACTTCCTTTGTGTCATCATTAACGTACTACATGGCCTGTCTCTTTCCTATGTCTCTTTTGATTTATTTAGATTCGTGTTGACCAGCTCGTTCTCATCACTCCCAGTCTGAGTGTCTCCTACCTGGCCCCCATCCTCCATGTGCTAATCTGGTATCGGCTTTTTTCTCACGTCTGGCATCTATATTCTGGAACAGGCTCTATACTGGTGTACTGATGTATAGTGTTGTACAAATGCAATTAAATACAATAAAATATAAATTCAAATATTCTGTTCACCACTGGCACAGATATACATTTCTTGAAATGTGCTCTGCTACCTTTGGATAAGACTACATAGTGTGCCGAACACACAGACATTGACAGACAGTCTGATTACATTTTAGAATCAAGCAGCCATTTTCAAGTCTTCACACACATGCTATTATGCACACCATTTTATCCTGAAGTCTCATCTCTCAGTTGGACGTGTGCAGATTCCATCATCACATACCAGAGCCCTGGCATACCCACTCCTCAATGAACTACTATTTAGAGAAAGTGGTCGACCTCAGCGAGATCTAACACTACGGGCCACATTGCAGAAATGTGGAATTCGCTTTTAGGGAAGCATTGTCCTGTTTGAAATAACATATTCATTCAATACATTTTTGCACAAAGACAAGTCCTGCCCTAGTGTTAGGACAAGGGTAAACATTGCCCTTGAGCCAAAATGCATTCTGACACATGTTTAGCACCATGGACATTTTTGCCCGAGTGATAACTGCACTTGAACCAATGCACATCTTCTGTAATATGGCCCTTTTCAAGCACAATCATATGAGTTTGAAGAAACCTTCAAGGATTCATCCAACATTTCATATGCTGGTGGTCTGTATTGGGTTTCCACTCAATTGGGGTATATTTCTATCAGATTTATTTTGATGACATAAATGTCTCTGGAGAGCTAAACACTTCAGGGGATATCCTAACGTTTGTGAAAACTATAAGTGTCTTTAGAGCTTACTCTAAGTGTCAGATGGCAATGATAATTGAAGCCTTCTTTGCTAACCTAGTAGAAAAGGGAGAAATAATTGACAAAAGAGTTATAGAATAAATATGGGGGAATTCAAGAAAGGAAGCAACACTAAATCCCATTGCCTAATACCGTATTTAATGGAGTCCTTGGGTAAACCACTTTGCATCTATGTATAGTAAGACTACTAAAGTAAGTGAAGTCACCAAGGCTAAAAGCTCAGAGAACCGCCCGCTCCTTGAATGCTGAATCAGGTCATATCCAGAAACAATATACAGCCCCTGGCTGTATAGAAGAATATTTCACATGAATTTTGTTGGATTAAGGTCTGCCAAAACACCCCAATTATTCGAGCATGATAAGGATCTCAAAGGAGGGTACAAATAATCCCCCTAAGCAATTAAGGTGAACATTTGAAGTGGAATGCTGCTTGGAAAGCCGTTTGCTGCTGGCACACTGGTATCCAGTGTTCTGCATTCTAAAATGCTAAACCTGCAAGTGTATGTGTAAATCTTCCTGGCTTGAAAGGGCTCTCCTGTTAAATACTCTATGGGCCTCATCACGACCCAGGCGGTAAGTTACCGCCTGGGCCGTGACTTTACCACCATGGCGTAAACTATGTTTACGCCATGGTGGTTGGCGGACTTACCGCCCCATTCCGACCTTGGCGGGGCGGTAAGTCCCCAATCCCCATTGACCCTTCCCCATTCCCATTTTTGCCCCATAGGGCATAATGGGAGTGGGGAAGGCGTTAATTACGCCACCGTAAATTACGGTGGCGTAATTAACTCCATGGTCCCTTAGCGCCATGGATTTTAACACCTGCTAAAAGCAGGTGTTAAGTCCGCCATGGCGCTAAGGGACCTCGTACTCAGGCGGTAAGGGTCGGCGCTGTTTACGGCGCCGTAAACCCCTTACCGCCTGGGTCGTAATGAGGCCCTATATATTATATCACACAAGAGCAGGTGTACAGCACATATAAGTGCATGCATGAGTTTTTCATACGAACAGTGAATGTGTCCGCTAACACTGTCCATAGTCAGAAGCACACCTTATCCATATATTCCCCAGGACAGTGGGAGACACTGGAACCAGTCCGGCAATGCCTTGAGGTGACTGATTGTAATACTGAAAGTATTGGACCTGAAGAAGATAACCCCACTGGCTGTATCATTGAAACCGGTCAACCCTTTTTGTTGTGACAATATCCTTCAAAAACCTTTATGGATACTGTGTATTTGACTTCACCACCTATGTCGACTGTCTTGCCGACACAGTACTGACAATACTGATTTGATTTAACCACTTACAGGAGAATCAGATTTGAGTTGCAATAATGAACAGCTAGTGATGTAGTGAACTCATTTTATCCCTTATTTGTTTGATTCAAAGCTTTTACCCAACCTTGTTTTCTAAGTCCCGTACACACTTCATTGGGGGTGAATAAAGAATGGCTTGTTTCAAAGGAAACATTCCTCTTTGAAATGTCCAGAACGTCAAAAGGTCGGGATATGGATGAATTGTTTTAAATATTTTGTGATAAACACATTGTAGAGACAGGGTGTTAGCAGACCCATTCATTGTTCAAACAACTTTGAGACACTTCAAGACACAGCATGGATTTGTGGGAGCTGCTTTCAATGTACAACCTTTTCTAGCAACTTTAAGCCACTGGCTTGAAATCAAATGCCTGTTCCACAGCTTCTTCAAGCTGATTGCTGCTGCGGGTACCACATTGTGTCAATGGACCAAGTTGCACCAGCTCACTCTGAAGTTACATTTATGCACTTCTGCAAACAATCCACAGTTGAGCCTTTATGAAACATGACTCTGCATATTTCCACTTTTCCACTTTTCGTAAGCTTCTCTGAGCCTCGAGCCACTGTCACTTGTTAAGTTGCCCTCATTCCTGTACCCCATTGAACCAACTTGACAGACTTGAATCTGATTTTTCTGCTTCTCCTTCTTTGCATGGGTGGCTTTGTGCAACTAGAAGCTGCACATTTGCGCCTGGCACAACACTGTTGAGCCCCTAAAAGAACATTAACCGAACAGAACACAGTCAGGGTAATTCATGGAATTCAGCGCACAAGTAGCGCACGCGGCTGGCGCACAGCGTGCGCGTGCGATAGTCTGCGCCAGCCGCATGCGCCAAAACCGAATCCGGCGCACAGCGTATTCATGGATTTTAGGCACCCAAACCAGCCGTGGCGCAGAGTATCGCAGCGACCCTGCAGCAGCGCCAGTAACGCCCCCAAGAACGCCCTCGCGCAAGGAAAAGCCATCAAAATCGCTAAATCATCGCAAAGGGCTGCGCTAACCCTGGACCAGTTTACAGGGCTGCCAAACAAGGAACGCAAAGCGGGTAACGTGCATATCAGGGGTACGCGTGAAGTTATACACGCGATTAGCCAGGGTACGTGTATTACAGGGGTATGCGGGAAGTTTAACATGCGATTAGCCAGGGTACGTGTATTACAGGGGTACGTGGGAAGTTCAACACGCGATTAGCCAGGGAACGTGTATTACAGGGGTACGCGTGAAGTAGAACACGCGATAGGCCAGGGAACGTGTATCACAGGGGTACGCGGGAATCATCACACCGCGTGAAGTAGAACACGCGATAGGCCAGGGAACGTGTATTACAGGGGTACGCGGGAATTATCACACGCGAACAGCCAGGGTGCGTGTATAACAGGGGTAGCGGGAAGTTCAACACGCGATTGGCCAGGGAACGTGTATTACAGGGGTACGCGTGAAGTAGAACACGCGATAGGCCAGGGAACATGTATCACAGGGGTACGCGGGAATTATCACACGCGAACAGCCAGGGTGCGTGTATTACAGGGGTAGCGGGAAGTTCAACACGCGATTGGCCAGGGAACGTGTATTACAGGGGTACGCGTGAAGTAGAACACGCGATTGGCCAGGGTACGTGTATCACAGGGGTGCGTGGGAATTATCACACGCGAATAGGCTGGGTGGGCCCTCACAGGTGTACCCTGTACACCCTCCACGGCCCCTGCAGGCAGCCCACAAAACAGGGGACTACCCTGCACACCTGATCATGTCCCCCTGCACCCCCATCCACCAGGGGCACCCTCCACCAGGCCCCCACCCATGTCTCCCACCACCCCCACCCCCCAGCAGTGCAGGGGCACCTGCCATCAGGCCCCCACCCATGTCTCCCACCACCCCCACCCCCCATCCACCAGGGGCACCCTCCACCAGGCCCCCACCCATGTCTCCCACCACCCCCACCCACCAGCACTGTGGGGCACGTGGCCAGCAGGCAGTCAGGCAGCAGCAGATGGCAGGTGGGAGCGTGCTCAGGGCTCTGGGGGACTGTAATTCGGCCTCCTGGCCAGGAGCGTGGTCTTTCGTGTTTGGACGCGTGGACAGCCTGATAGGGAGTGATTTAGCACGTGAAAACCCCACACTCAGCGAATCGCGCGAAAACCCGTCACCAGCATATGTGCGTCTATAGTTACCTGCACGTGCAGTGTCAAAGCGTGTGATTGGTGAAAATGGATCTACACGCAGGAGTGACAAAGCGTGTGATTGGTGAAAATTGATCTACACGCAGGAGTGACAAAGCGTGTGATTGGTGAAAAGTGAGCTACACGCAGGAGTGTCAAAGCGTGTGATTGGTGAAAAAGGATCCACACGCAGAAGTGACAAAGCGTGTGATTGGTGAACATGGGCCAAGCACGTACACGCCGTAAGTGACGCTGTACGTGTGGGCCTGTATATAAGGTAGTGTTGAACACCATTTCCTTGTACGTGCTTTTCGTGGAGAGCGAGTGGGTGAATTCTGTACTTCTTGTCGTTTCACACGCGATTTACTTCACGGCGTTTCCAGTTCGTACTCCCTGTTACCTCTGACAGCTTTTTCTCTTTTTCCTCTTGTACTGGTTTACCTGGGCCTGTTCCCTCAAACAGTGTCCCCTTCTACTGTTGTCCTGTCTCCTCAGACAGCGTACACATCTTCTTTTGGCGGGGGTGTTGCCAACCAAACGCGCTCATTTTTCACGCTCTTTTACCTGGCAGACGGTGAGTCACGCACGTATCTAACTTCTGTGCTTGCCCCGTGTGTAGCCTACCCCTTCAGAGGTCATTCTAGGCTGCGTGTGACACGCATACGTTCATTGTGTTACTGGATGCCACAGCGTAGTGCAGGGTTTTCCATCAGCACACGTGGTCTAGGAGGGGTATTGTGCACGTTCCTTAACTTTTCTGGGGTGCCTGTGCGTTGCGTGACCCGTCATCTTTCCCCAGGGGTGTCATATAGCCTTGCCACTGCACTAGGGTACGAATACCATCTGGTACCCAACCCCTTTGACACCCAATTGCCCAGGACAATTGTGCACACCGACTCCCATACGCACAATAACATCAGTGCCATGGTTGGGAGGCGTGCAAGCCGTAAGGGTGGCAAAGGTGGCCGAGCCACACGTGGTGGCCGTGGAGGATCCACTAGGGGACGTGGTTGTGACTTGCAGGGTGCCCCTGTCCCCCCCAGTCTGGAGGACCAGTCAGGGACACCCATGCCCCCCCCCCCCCAGTTGAGGGTCATGTGGCTGATACCAACCCTGATCAGCCCTTGTTGGACCAGCCCATTGTGGCAGCAGACCTGTCCGAGGGTGATCCCATCGCTGACATCCAGGTCAGCAGGTCCACTGCACGTGCACCGGTGCACATTGGTGTCATCAGGGCACGCGCATCTATGCCAGATAGGTCATCTGCTGGCCCCCGTATCCAGGGTGTGGCTCCATCCACCCCACCTCTCATACACCCTGCCAAGACTGTGTCGGTCCTAGTTCATGCACCTCAGATCAGGCCTGACCCCATCCCACTACCCCCAATGCCTGCACGTACTCCCATGCTGAGTGTGCAATCCCACACACCCAGTACTGAGTCCACCACGGCTCCTGCCCCTAGTGTCCACAGCGGCGTAGGACACTCTGGATCCCCACCCCCTTCCAAGCGCAAGAGGAAGAGTGCACGTCCGGCACAGGCTGATTCCCCAGGCACGGCTGCACAGTCCAGCCCATCAAGGAAGCCAAGCTTCACAGACGCCGAACTGAATGCACTTGTTCAGTATGTGTCAGATCATGATAGGGAAATGGTCATCGTTGCAGGGTCCAAGACCACACATGCCAGACGCCAGGCACACTGGCAGACCATTGCTGACAGAATAAGTGCCCTTGGAGTAGTGAGGCGCACAGCTAGTGATTGCCAGAAGCGCTGGAATGACCTTAAGCGCAGGGCAAAGGATAAGCTGGCCTCAAGTCATGCCGCAACCTTGGTGACTGGAGGTGGGTCCCCAGCACAGGAAATAGAACTCACACCACACGAGTCCGTAGCTGGATCCTACGTCACCGAGGGACAACTCCAAGGTGTGGGAGATCTCCCTGATTACGAGGCATCATCCGGTGAGTGCACATGCATGTGTGTATTATCCATGTGCATGGTGTGTGTGTGTGAAGCATCCATGTTGGGTGCCTGTCAAGGGGGTGTGTGGCAGAGTAGATAGTGGCACCCATGTGCCTCATCCAGTATGTTCAGTGCAACACCATCTGCCCACAGCACTATCCCAACTGGCAACAGTGCACATATGGCCCTACACCATGGAAGTTGCCCTTGAATTGTCATTTTGTCACTACATTGTTGCTCATACTCCCCTGTCTATTCATCTGATGTCTTACATACCATTCCTATACTTTCCCCCAGCCAATCAAGTTTCATCTTCACATGCCTGACATGCAATGATACCACATGCTAATGCGTCCTCTGTATATAAATGCCAACCAACATGCTGTCATACTGTGGATGTTGCCTTGACATCCACCTCCTACCTGTGTGCTTTGGTACCGTCTGGTTTCGAGCCCCATTCCCTCACACTCCATGCTGCTCTTCATGGTCTATCTTCCCTGACTTCTACAGTTCAGACCATCGTGCCCTACTCACGACACCTGCTTGCTAACAGTCAAATGAGGGCACCCTGCCCTCCAATGCGACCCACCCTATTGCTGACAAGTGCATCTGAGCCTACTCAAAGCCAACTCTCACTGACATCTGCTCATACATGCCTTTGCCTGTCCCATAGACCCTTCACATGGTCCCTGTCCTCTCTCCTTGCTCCTCTTCCACCATCAATGGTGGGACCCGTTGGGGTGTACTCCTGGCCTCCTTCCAATCCTCAGAGGCCACAATTGATGTGCATGGTAATGGGAGCATCTCAGTCCAAGGCCCTTAGGCCAACCTCATTCTCCTTGAGAAATGCTAGCCACATCTCATCAACTTCCTTACCTCTCCTGCTGTCCCCCCTCCTCTCTCCTCATCAATCCTGCACTGCCTCCCTGCACCCTCCCATGATCCTTCTCCGCCTCCCACTCCAACTCCTACACATGCTGCACCTCTGATCTCTAGCACTCCCCGTAAGTCCTCCAAGGCTGTCAACCTCCTCCACAATTACACTCCTTTCACTGCGGCTGCATCAGGCATTCCTCCGATATCTGTCACTTACATGAGGTTATGCACCTTGACATCCTTGGTCTCATGGAAACATGTCTGACGGCCAGCTCTGTCTGCATCCTTCACACACTCCTACCTGATGTTCAGGAGACCCTCTCCTTTGCCCGCCACTACTGTGCAGGGGGGGTGTGCCCTTGGCTTCCCTGAGGGTATTCCTGCCACTGTCACTCCTACTTAGACCTACTCCACTCTGGAATGGCTTGTGTGACGTCTCCCTCTACCACACCTTGACATTCACAAACTGTGCGTACTGTGTCTGGGAAAACTGGTCAAATGTACTACTTCCTTTCTGAGTGTCCTCACCTCTCCTCCTCACTCATGTCCCCAGACACAGAAATCCTCTTCCTTGTTGCTGTACGCATCCACCTGCATGCTTGTTGACCCCCCCACGTGACCTTTCTGTGACCTCAGCAACTCCCTCTCACCCTCTAGACTCCCGTCTGTCCCTACTCATTCTGCAGGGCACACTCTTGATGCTCTGATCTCATCTGACTTTCCCCTCTCCGTCCATCTCTGCACTCCTCTCTCCTGGAGTGATCACATTCTCCTCTCCTCCCAGCTCACCCTCACCACACAGAGGCAAAGCCACCCTCACCACTGTCACACACCTTCTTGGTATTCCAACCCATGAAGTGTGTGTCAGTCGAGGCTCATGCTGCCAAAATCTCCCCCCCATCCAGCTCCCCCTTAGGCTCACTCCCATCCTGACAGGGCCCACTCCATGCTCCACTCTATGTCAGGTACACTGGATGTCTTTGCCAGGGTCATGACCACCTGTCTGAAGCCCCATGCCAATGCAGAGTCCTGGCATGACTCGGATCATGTGAACCCAGACCACAGGTGCCGGGTGGCAGAGAGGGAATGTCCTGCATCATGCTCATCCTCTGGCAAACTGGCCTGCCACATGCTCCAAAGGCAATAGCGCCTCACCCTTTTCACCAAGATGAGATCCCCAATCCAAGGGCACATATCTGCGGCATGTGACAACTCTGCAGGACAGATAGAAATCTGCAAGGACCTTGCCGAGCCAGATGCAGTGTGTACCTCCCCTGTCCCCTCCGAGCCCACAGCACTGCATGATTGTCTCTGTACCCCTATAGGCCACCCCCCCCAGCACTTGTCTGCGCCTAACACCATCTGCCCTTGACGTTAAGTCCTACTTACCTTGTACAGCACTTCCAGCCGCCACTTCCCCTTGCACATCATTGTGCCACCCACCCCTGCACTTGCGTGACATGAATGACACCAGCACCAGTAGGATTGTTGACTGGCATCCCCTACTGCCCCACCACCCCTCAGTGCTCCGCTGTACCTTCATACATTTCTGGACCGGTGCTTCACGAATGCTATATGATTCCTTTACAGGTGATGGGGAGGTGGAATCTCATTGTTTACTGCATTTTGTTGATGTAGACAAGGCACTGTGCATCGTGGCCAATTTGGACTAGCAGATCCATGTACAACATGTCAACTTATTGATGTGATGATGCAATGTCAGGACCAGAGTGGTAGAAATCCAAAAAAGTTGCCCTCCTCTCCCTCTTCACTTGGTGGCTATGTCACATGCCATGTGTGTGATGGCATGTGCCTTTGACATGGCAATCACCGGCCAATGTGTGATGGCAGTGCTAGGCAGCATGGTGAGCAGGCGTTGCTCTCCAATCTGTACATTGTATGCCCTGAGCCTCCCCTACAGACCCAGTGATGGTGAATGCATAGGAGGTCTCCCAGTCATGTGGGACATGTGTCGTAGAACTACTGCCTCTGTTGTTCATCAGCCCTTGTTGCATGCCATGGTGCTAATGCCTGTTTCCATTTTTCTCTTTCATGTCTTTGCAGGGGACGAAGCACTTGTTGATGCTGGGGATGTGGTGGTTGAGCCGTCCCAGGAGGGCAACCCGGGCCGACCTTCCACAAGTGAGGGACGTGGTGTGTTTGTGGGTGAAAACCCACAAGTGCTGCAGGTCGTGCTGTCGAGGGGTGTCTCTGGGGGTTCCTCCCCCGAGCAGTATTCAGGTGTAGACTCGGAGGATGACACCTATGTGCAGTCGCAGGTGAGTGTTCTTGGGAGAGAATCTCCTCTGTCCGACCCACCTGCAGCCGGGCCATTGCCCTCAATGGGGATGTCAGTGTCGGCAGCTCAGCCTCCGGTGGTTACGGATGCAGGGCAACACCACACAATCTCTGATCCTGTTCCTGGGGCTGCAGATCAGAGAGGGAATGCAGTCCTGCAGCCTGAGGCCTTGCCGGCACAGCAAGGCGCAGTCCGCCTTGCCCCAGGCAGGTGTGGTGCCCGTCAACGTGGTGGCCGTATGCCACCTGGCAATACCGCTTGGGAGCAATCCATCTACGGTATGGCCAACCAACAGGCAGCATCATCCGAGATGATTGCACAGGCCATGGATAGGGTGGCCACTTCCATTGTCCCCCCAGAAAGGCTGATGGAGCGACTGGAGCAGGCTACAGAGTCCATCAGCCAGGCACACAGGGAGGATATGTTGGCGTCCAACAAGGACAGGCGGGCGGCACTGGCGACTCTGCGGGAATCACTTTCCATGGAGTCCCAGCGCCACAGGGAAGGCCTGAGGGAAGAATTCCGTCACCTCAGGTCGACCCTGTTAGAGCTTGAGGCTTCATCCCATAGAAGGACAGAGGAGCAGCTGGAGCGTCTGACACGGACGCTCTCGGCCGAGATGCAGGCAACTCGTGCGGAGGTCAGGTCATCCCGGGAGTTACTGCATGGGGACCTCCGCATGATTATAACCCAGAACCAGAACTACCAGACCCGCCTGCTTGCAGCCATGGAGGAGCAAACTCGTGCTTTGCGTGGGCTGCCTCCCATTGTCACACCATCTTCTGAGGCAGCTCCCCCACCTCCTGAGTCAGCTGCAGGGTCTGGCCAGAGCGATAGCGACTCATCTCCCACAACAGAGTAGCCGTGTGGGCCACGAGCCTATGGGGTGTTTTAGTTTCCCATGATCCACACAGGTGGATTGTGGCGTGCATCCTGTCCTCGGACCTCATAGGTGGCCCCCCCCCCCCCGCCGGCCCTTTCATGGCCATTTATTCTCAATTTTCTTTTTTCTTTTCCAAGAGTGTTGCCTTGTGTGGGTACCTGGGCATACACTGTATTGTGGCTGGGCACATGCAGGCTTGTCCTGAGTTTGGTTTCGATGCTTGGGTAGCAGACATCCACACCCCTCCTGCTTCCCTTTCCATGGGCTTGCAAAGGGTGTGCCCAAGTGACAGCAAATTACACGGTGACATTGGACTCCCATGAGCTGTTGGCCAGTCCATAGTCAATACTGTGTAGACATTCATAGTGTACATTGTTGTTGCACCTAACTATGCATGATGGTTTGATATGTGCCTCTACTTACATATGTTGCTCATGTTTTGCAGGTATTTCACACAGTTCTTCACACGGGCATACTCTCTGGAGTCAGACTACATGTCGGTAGATGTGCACTGACACTTTTGCGTGGCGCCATCACTGTACATCTGGACGGTGAGGACATACCAGCAGAATCAGGTAATGAGACTACCATTGATTACATGCATTGTGTCTTGTTTGGGTGGGCTTCAGGGTGGGTTGGTGTGTAATTTGATTGAAATTACTCTTACACAGGTGTGTAGCAGTGGCTCCAGCGCGGTTAGCTGTTCAAGTGCGGCTATGTTCCATTTGGGGCACTGGTATTTGTGACACCGGTGTCATGTTGTGATGGCCAGTTTGTTTGCTCTCACATACCATGACATGGTGTCCTCAGTGGCGGGACTGTGAAGGGGATGGGTGACATGGCAATGTTGTCATGTAGTGAATTGCCTGTGGCAATGCATATTTGATTGATGGAGTTGTGTCTTCTCGTTGTGATGCATTGCTGGTGTATGTGTAGGTAGGGGTGCACACATAGTGACACTTCCATGTTAACAATCTCAGGCTGATGTGTATCTGACAGTTTATTGTCGAGTAATTTAGTGACATTGTCAGGTAGTGTCATCATTGATTGTCAGATGGTATGTGCCAGAGCAGTGTGCACTAGCCAGCACTGTGATTCCTAGGTGAAGAAGTTGGCCACCAGTTGCGTACGGGCTGCCACCCCCCGTGCCCTTTCCCCTCCCATGCGCAGCGGGCGTGCATGTGGTTGTGGATGTGGGGGCACCACCATGTCCACGGGCAGGCCCCGGCGTGTTGCAACGTTGTGCAGGACACATGCTGCCACTATGATCCTGCACACTATTCGGGGAGCATATAACAGCTGCCCGCCAGAACGGTCAAGGGAGCGAAAGCGTGACTTCAGCACTCCGAATGTGCGCTCCACTATGCCCCGTGTTGCAATGTGGGCTGTGTTGTACCTTACCTCGGGTGGCGTGGTGGGGTTCCGGATTGGGGTCATCATGTGGGGGCTGATAGGGTAGGCACTGTCCCCTGCGGAGGTGGTGATGGGTATCATTAGTGGTGTTGTGTCATGACCCAGTATCTGACATGCATGCATGTGCAGTGGCATTCATGCTCACCAAGCAGCCATGTATCTCCATGCTGGCCAGCCTCCAGGTCCCGGCATAGTGTAGACATTCTGTAGATGAAGCTGTCGTGGGTGGACCCGGGATAGTTGGCATATACTGATGTGATTATTCCCTTGGCATTGCATACAACTTGCACGTTGATGGAATGCCAGTGCTTGCGGTTTCTATAGATGTGCTCTGTTGCCCTGGGTGGACGTAGAGCCACATGTGTGCAGTCAATTGCACCAAGCACTTTGGGGAATTGAGCCACACCATAGAATTCCTGGATGCACGTCCGCCTTTCTGCATGAGTCCTGGGAGATATATGTGCCTGCGGACTGATGGCCGTGCAGTGATGATGTTCAAGACCTGGTGTAGGCAGCGTGACTGCGTGGCCTGTGACACACCACCCACTATGGCACTTGTCCGCTGAAAGGATCCAGTGGCCAAGAAGTGCAGTACATTCAGGACCTTCCGCAGGGGGCTGAGTGCTTGGGAGCACAGGGTGGGTGATGTGAGGTCATCCTCCCACTCACTGACCAGGTCCAGTATGATGTGTGCTGGAAACCTGTACCTCCCATACACCTGGTCATCAGGCATCCCGAATAGGCTGGTTCTGGGTGTGAATATTCTGGCCCTGACTCTCCTCCTCCTCCTCCTTTGGTAGCCCACTGCCACTGCTGCTAGGAACGGTATGTTCATCCTGGCATCTGGCTTGTTCATTGATAAGTGCGCAAATTAATGCCTTGTGCGTGTTCTAGGCGAGCGTGTGACCCTCGCACCCCTGGAATCTAGTTCCCACTCCAATAGCGTGTGGAAATTCCCACGCAGCAGGCATACAGGTGCGCAGACGTACTTGCGTGTGTAAGTGCCCGCGCACCCCTGTAATACACGTACATTGGCCAATCGCGTGTACGCGCACTTTTGGCCAATTACACGCGATGTAATACACGTACATTGGCCAATCGCGTGTACGCGCACTTTTGGCCAATTACACGCGATGACACTCTGACGTGCAGTATTTCCACGTGTGCTCCGTCATCACGTGCTGAGTGGGGAACGCCCGTGCGGATCACGTCAGACGCGCTTACGCTTACGCGGTGAGGGACTCTGGTCCAATAGAATCGCGTATGCGTGCTGATGCACTTACGCGCTAAGGCCCTTTCCTCGGATTTCACGCTGACGTGCAGGAATTTCACGTGCCAAATCACTCCGTATCAAGCTGGCCACCCGAAAACACACGGAACACCACGCTCCTGCCCAGAAGGCCGAGTTACTGCCCCCCCAGTGCCCTGAGCAGCCTCCCACGTGCTATCTGCTGCTGCCTGCCTGCCTGCCTGCCTGCTGCCACCGTGCCCTGCCATTTGGTGCCTGCACATCAGCCATCTGCAGGGGTCCAGTTGCTGTGTCCACCCCTGCTGGAACTGAAGACTCCCAACTGGGATTACATCGCTCCACAGCCCAGCCCCAGGACCCAGTTGCCCACCCACACCTGCCTCTGGGGTTGCCATGTCGGGCACTTCGACATCTGGCACCAGTGGCAACCCCAGGCCAGAGGGGCAGAGGGGCACCAGCTTCACTGCCACCGAAGTTGGTGTCCTGGTGGAGCATGTCCTGGGGCAGTATGATGCCCTCTTTGGATCGTCCCGCGCCAGCAAGGAAGGACGGGAGAGGATCTGGGCCGACTGTGTGGTTGCCATCAACGCGGAGGGGGTGGCAACCCGCAACGTCCAGAAGATCAAGAAGCGCTGGGAGGACTTGAGGTCCAGGACCCTTGTGAAGGCCCGGCGCCTCGTGGAGGGGGGCCGGGGCCGCATGAGTTCCATCCAGAAGAGGGTCCTGGAACGCGTACGCCCAGCGCTCCACGCCCAGGTCCTTGAGAGGGAGGCCCGTCTGGAGTTGAGCGGTAAGTGTGCAAGCATTACTGTGTGAGACAGGGCATGTTGCGGTGTGCTGGTTCTATGATACTTGCCTGTATGTGTGCCATGGGCCATGTATGCATGTATGTGTGCAGGGACATCATGGTAATGCATGTGCGACCAGTGATGTGTGACCCACATGGTTGTTGCATGTGTTGAAATGTGGCATGGGGAGCCCTATGCAGATTTAGGACATGAGAGCATGCCAGTCTCTGTACCTGGACATGGATGGGGGTGAAGGATGGGTGCTGATGCCAGGTACATATATGGTCGCCATGTCTGTGTGCCTGACCTGCGTGTCTGTGACTTGTGCATGCCATGGATGCATGACACATGTGTGTGACAATGCACAGATTCTGTGACGCACCCAACTAACCCTTGTTTCGCCTGTGTTCGTTGTGTTTTGGGCCAGATGGATGTGACTGAGGTGAAGTGTGTGCATGTGATATGCATGAGCCATGATGCATGTGAGTCACATATCATTGAATGTTTCAAGAGTCAATTGGACATGCATGGAAATGTGCATGGCATGCACCATGCCTGTTACTGTGTGTGTTTTGCCTGGACTGACCCATGTGTTGTGGAGGGACATGATGGAAGTGTACTTTGACAGGGGTGCTCATCTGCTATTGCTTCCTGTCTAGGGGACCATTTTACAGTAGCCTGATGCTTGTGTCCTTTGTCTCCCTCTACGCAGCGGCTAGTGAAGAAGAGGGCGGAGACGGCGCTGTGGAGCAAGGCGGCGGGGATGCCCCCACGGCTGCAGCGGAAGGGGTGGGTGAGCCCCCACAGGGGCCTGCTACGGCGGGAGACGGTGAGGAGCCATCCAGGTTGGTGGTTTGCACAGAGGAGGAGGAGGCCGACACTGGTGCACACATGGGGCCTGGTGGGAGCATCCCTGCTGGTGCAAGTGGTGCAGTCCAGGGCCAGGGGCAGGAGGCAGCACAGGTCACCGTGGAGGTGCCTGTGCATGTCGCTGTCCCTGACCCTGTGAGTGCACCACCATGCACCAGCAGGGATGCCCCGTCCCAGGCCCGTCCGCAGGTAGTGGGGATGTCCATGTCAACTGACTCCCCTCCACCTGCGGCCGTGGGAACCCCTGGCCGCGTGGAGCAGGTCCTGATTGGGGTCGCGATGCGCACGGCTGTGATTCGTGATGACGTGCGTGCTTCCCGGGAGGAGCACGCACGTCATCACGAAGTGCACCGTGCCGACGTGGCCCAATTGGGATCGGCCATGTTCGGGGGGTTCCTGCATGTGTTGGCCAATCTGACGGCCCTCTCCTCCTCTGTGCAGGCTATCCAACGGTCGTTCTCCTTGCCGTCTTCCGGCCCAGATGCCACCATGGCCCCCTGTGGACCTGCCCCGACCAATGCAGCCAGCTCGGTGGGGATCCCATCCCTGCCACAGTTGGGAGTCGGAGGTCCAGCAGGGGTGGACGACACAGCAAGTGGACCCCAGCAGATGGAAGATGTGCCGGCATCATCGGGCAGGGCACGTGCACGACGGCGTCGGTGGTTACCATCAGCCTGGATGCCGTCGTGCTGGCAGAGGCAGTGGCGTCGGAGGCAGCAGCGGGCTCGACGTGGGAGGCATCATGGCTCAGGGCCATCAAGATCAGAGGGGCAGGCATCGGCCGGAGGGCAGGGCAACCCTGGCATGGCGGTGTGTTCCGTGTGGGAGGAGTTTGGCCAGCGGATAGGTGCGGAGCGGCAGCGGGCGGAAGAGGAGCGGCTCGCCATGGCCAGGGCGGAGATCTCCATGCATCGGGCATTGAGGCGGGCTGAGTGCCTCGAGGAGGCTCGCAGGGATTTTGGTGAGCACATGGGGTTGTCCCTGCGAGACCTCGGGGCCAGGACAGAGTCCCGCCTCCAGGACATTGACATGGAGTTCGAGGATGCCCTGGCCAGCATCACCAAGTGAGCCGCAGGACTAGCCCGCTGCCTTTGTATATAGTTTTGTAGTTAGTTAGTGCTAGGTTTCCTTTATTTATTTTTATTATTTTGGACCGCTCGGACAATGGCCACTTTTTTGTACATATTTATTTTATTAGTTAGTATTAGGTTTCATTTGTGCTGTTGGGCTCATGGACCCTGGAACATTCCTGTATATATTGATCTATTTTGGGAGATACATTTTTTAAATTTTTTATTGTTTACACCATGACGTAATGGTTTTTCTTTGATTTCCTACTACATGGTTTTGCTTTGGACAAATTATATTGATTTTTTCATCCTTTGTTTTTTGGTTTATCATTTTTGTTCTCGGACATGGACCTTTTATTTACTTTGCCACATAGTTGTAAGTTTTATTGGTTTACTTGATTTGTGTTTTTAATACATTTTTATATTATCTTACACTTGTGTTATTTTCTCTTTGGTTTCTTACATGTCATGATATGGGTTTTGACATTCACTTGCACCCATTGTGTATGTGTGTGTGACAGACATGTGTTCTTTTGCATACTTGCCTTTGGGGTTGTGTCATGTGATTGCATTCACTATGTGGGTGCATGCAATCCTTGCCTGGGTGTTTGTGCTGGGTATGCTGGCCATTACTGCCATGATTGTGTATCGTCAGGACCTGGGGCCAGGGGGAAATGGGTGGGGGCCTGCTGGCAGGTTCCCCACAGTGCTGGGGGTGGTGGGAGACATGGGTTGGACATGGGTGGGGGCCTGCTGGCAGGTTCCCCACAGTGCTGGGGGTGGGGGGGGGTGGGAGACATGGGTTGGACATGGGTGGGGGCCTGCTGGCAGGTTCCCCACAGTGCTGGGGGTGGTGGGAGACATGGGTGGGGGCCTGGTGGAGGGTGTCCCTGGTGGATGGGGGGTGGGGGTGGTGGGAGACATGGGTTGGACATGGGTGGGGGCCTGCTGGCAGGTTCCCCACAGTGCTGGGGGTGGGGGTGGTGGGAGACATGGGTTGGACATGGGTGGGGGCCTGCTGGCAGGTTCCCCACAGTGCTGGGGGTGGGGGTGGTGGGAGACATGGGTTGGACATGGGTGGGGGCCTGCTGGCAGGTTCCCCACAGTGCTGGGGGTGGGGGGGGTGGGAGACATGGGTTGGACATGGGTGGGGGCCTGCTGGCAGGTTCCCCACAGTGCTGGGGGTGGGGGTGGTGGGAGACATGGGTTGGACATGGGTGGGGGCCTGCTGGCAGGTTCCCCACAGTGCTGGGGGTGGTGGGAGACAAGGGTGGGGGCCTGGTGGAGGGTGTCCCTGGTGGATGGGGGGTGGGGGTGGTGGGAGACATGGGTGGGGGCCTGGTGGAGGGTGTCCCTGGTGGATGGGGGGTGGGGGTGGTGGGAGACATGAGCAGGTGTGCAGGGTAGTTCCCTGTGGTGTGTGCTGCCTGCAGGGGCCGTGGAGGGTGTACAGGTAATGCCTGGGAGCACACAGCCATATCGCGTGTGGGACTTCCCGCGCACCCCTGCAATCCACGTACCCGGCCATATCGCGTGTGGAACTTCCCGCGCACCCCTGCAATCCACGTACCCGGCCATATCGCGTGTGGAACTTCCCGCGCACCCCTGCAATCCACGTACCCGGCCATATCGCGTGTAGAACTTCCCGCGCACCCCTGAAATCCACGTACCCGGCCATATCGCGTGTGGAACTTCCCGCGCACCCCTGTAATCCACGTACCCGGCCATATCGCGTGTGCAACTTCCCGCGCACCCCGGTATGCACGCACACGTTTATTTTTTCTCTCAGCGCGTGTCTGTGTTTGTGGGTACCCCTTTGTACGTCATTTGTCCTGGAGGGCCACAGTATTGGACATTGATCATGTCTGTATATAGGTGCTATTTGTTGGCGCACCTTTTAGCGCACATTTCTTGCAGGCGCAGAGACGCTACCGCCTGCTTTCTTGTGGCGGTCGTGTTTGTGCCTGTTTGTGCCTGTGCGCTGCTTTGAGCGTGCGCTTTTTTGCCCTATTCTATTCCATGAATACGTGTTGTATGCGAGCGTGTGGGCGTTCCGCGCACTTGCCTCCTATACTTTCCCGTGCCGCCCACATTCTTCCCCATTCCGAGTGTTGTGCCCCATTTTATTCCCCATTCCGAGTGTCCCGCCCTGTGTTCCGCCTACTTTAGAGCTGTGCGCTGCGCTCGGAGTGATAGCGCAGTGGCCGTGGCGCACGACGTTGGTTGACCTGTGCGCCGGCCTGCGCCGCGCGCTTTTTCGGCGCACGTCCTCTGCTTTTCTTGCGCACGGACTTCCATGAATCGACGTGCGCTGGTTTCCCTGCGCTTTTCTCTAATTTTCGGCGCAGCGCACGTATTGGCCCCTCTGCGCCGGGATTTTCGGCGCACATTTATTCCATGAATCGGCCTGAGTGTTTCTGACCCATGGCTTTGTTTATAGCCTTAGTGACATTTAATAGCCCATGCAATAAATATTCTTAAATTTCAACTTGCTACAACTACTATTTGCCTGCATACCCCTTTTCTTCATACCCAGAGTTACCTCTTCGCCAACATGCCATCATTATTGGAGCATTCCCTTACTTGTGTGGGTTTCTGATGTGTTTTAAGAGTTTGTTCTTTTAATGTAATTAAAGTACATATTTCGTTATAGAACCTTAATTAGAATTGTCTTATATATTGGTACCACAGTAGTATTGTTGTTTTAGATATTTCCCTGCTGTCTTACACCCTGCTTGACGAGTATAACCTTCTCTCTGCCCATGGTACCTTAAACGCACAACAGAGGTGTGCTATTCATGTTGTAGTTGTTACAACTTTATGACTGAGATCAATACTGGTTTAGTAGTAGTGTGGGCTGAGAAGGAGATTAGAAACCACTACTTATCCCTGTACTCCTGCAGAGCAGTTGTCATGTCATCACAACCTTCAAGGGTCTTGTCTTGTACATTGAAAGTGTATTTGTAACAATATGTCTTCTCTTTGCTGGAGTACACAGGTGAGTAGTGGTTGAAGCCCCTACTCAGCCATGAAACTGCTACAAAACAATATTGATCCCAATCATAAAAGTAAAACAAGCATAGTTAAGAGATATACTCCCCACCTATTGTACTAAAGTGGGCTGAGGGAGGACTGACTTGTTTTGTGGTTCAAACAAGAGCAGATATTGAGGGCCATAAGGGTCCATTCTACAAGCAGTTTCATGACAAAGGTTCTGGTAACTGTATGTGCAGTTTGAGATTGGTGGCCCGATGCAGTATCGAAGGTCATGATGCAATGAGGCCACCACGTTTGGTTCGACTGGTGATGAAGATCATCAGCGAAGGTGCTGGCATTTCGGAATCGGTCTCCAAGAGACGTTCAGCAAAGTGCATATCATGGAGGCCAACAGGGTCGGTTCCACAGATATTTTTACGTTGAAGATGTTGGTGAGTGGACGCTAGGTTTGGGTCAGGCAGCTCCTGTCTTTCACTCAAAGGTTGTGGTTTGAAGAACCCCTAGGGTCTGGTAAACTGGTGATGAGGAGCGGCAATGAAGATGCTGGAGGTTCGACAGGTGTTTTGATCGCAGCGGGTGAAATGATGAGCTTCAAATACAAGCCAGGACAACGATGTACTCAGCTGGTGTAGTTAGATGGCAAACTGGTTCGAAAGTGCAGAGCAGCGGCTCGTAGATCGGTTGAGTGGCAAAGGCATTGGTCGAGTTTCAGATGGTCCGGTTAGTTTGAATGGGGTCAAACGGCATGAATGATAGCTTAAATCAGGACTTTAGCGGTCCTTGACAGCAAGAACACAGGTATCCTGGCTATGTTGACTCTCAGGTTGATGTGAGTCCCAATCCAAGGCCTCAAGTTTAAGTCTAGTTCTTTTGGTACTCAGCACTCTAGTGCGAGGCTAGTTATTGTGTGAAGGGTTTGTCTGGTGATTCCTATTCCCAGTACAGTTTCCCGTTTGATTACCTGCACCTACAAAGGACCAAATAAAGCCAACCCTCAGGGCTACCGTCTTGCTGGGAACAGCAGAGACAACCTGTGGGGAATGCACATCCTTCCACAGCTGAGCTGCGCTAAACATGCTGGCACATGTGTGATAGAAAATTGATGTGGCTGCTAATAATTATGAGAGATACAGGCAACCATATCTTAAACTCAGGTATGGCATATATTTCAAATTGTACGTGCCACCAGGATAACAACTTTCCTAGTTATGTGGCTTTTGTATAACGGTTGCCTGTCTGGACTGCACTGCAGTGACTTGGCTGTCACAGCAGCTTTGAAATGGGCACCTGTGATCCCTGAATCCTGATCTCAGGCAGATTTCCCTTCATGAGATGGAATTACCTATATCATTTTATTCAGTTGATAAAAATGAAAAAGGCTTGGGCTTCTACACCCTATCAAGATGGCAATCCGCCACAGCATTGATATGCGGACTGACAATGTAGATTTAAATAACTTGTGGGATTTCCTGTGTCTTTGGGGATTTGCAGTCACATTATTTAATAGTATAATTGCTGTGTATAATCATAACACTGAACAAACCTTAATTTAAAGGGGGTGCCTCAGAGCTGTGTTCAGGACACGTATGTGTTTCATCTCATACATTGATAGTGTGCAGGTTTTGTCAGATATGTTCGAAAGTTCGGAAATGAGGCAGTCCCCATATTGCTCTGTGTTGATGATGCAATCCTAATGGGAAAACAGTAAAATCCCTCCAGTTCCTGATTATTGCTTATAAGATATGCTGTACGGGTTAAATGAGCTGACACCCAAATTTGGAAAATCAAAGGTAATGATTGCAAGAAAAAATAGGATGAAAAACTGTACATTTACCCCTCTTGGTGGACCTCTCAATAACATCAATTATTATGTCTACTTGGTTTTAACATCCACAAAGACCTAAAATGAGGAGACGACACTAAAACAACTACTGTAGATACTGTAATCAAAGCTATCCTTTCCTTTAAACAAAGGTTTGTTGGCCGAGTTGTTCATTCACTGTTTATTTCCAACATGTCCAAATCCATGGAAATGCTTGGGGACACGGGTGAAATATGGCGCATGGCACCCTCGAAGAAGCCCTCAATTGCCCTCAATTGCCAAACATATATTTTTTTGTAGCTTGCTAGGGGTCATCCAGGGGACATAAAAGGAGATTCCACAATTGAATTGTGCTATTAGACCCAGGGAGGCTGAGTCCCTTTTATCTAGTGGACACATATGTTTTTCCTTCTTAAATACTAAGTTGTTGAAAGGTGTGATGAGGTCCAACAGATGGTGAATGGTTCATTATATGAAGCATCATTCAGAGAATCTAGACGGTGGCATGCGATTATGATGGTACAAAGCACTGTCATTGCCTTTAAAATCATTTGTCAAAGAGAGTTGTGTTGGTTCTTCCAAAATTTCACAAGATGAAGACATTTTGGAATCCTGTCACTACTTTGTGCACTTTGAAATGCTGGAACTTTGAATTTTCGGTGAGCTTTTTCTTCCTGGATTTCTGATGAAATGGTAAATTGCAATCCCCTTTCCCCCATCTAGGCTTTGTATGCTTATAGGCCTTATACTTGTTTTTGACATCAGAGTTTGAAGGGCAGTACTTTTAGAATGTGTTTATTGTAATGTTGAGGGAAACGTATGGTATTAATTATATTGGCCCTCATTACGACCCTGGCGGAAATCGAAAAACGATGGCGGAAATGCAATACCGCCATCGAATAGCGCTCGGTGCGATTATGACCCGTCACCGTAAAGTACGATGCCATTAGCGACACCGTAGTCAACGCCAACGCTAACTGCACCAAGTACACGCACGCGCGCCATGCGAAACCGTAATTACCACCATGGCGCAACGGTACGCGAATTCCGACCCTAGCGGACATTTACCTAACGCCATCAAGCATGGCGGAAAGTTCCGCCATGGTGAGAAGTACGGCATCGCGAACCAACCGTAAAAGGCCCTACTGAGTGCCCGTACACCACTCCCTGGCCACATTGCACAACTCCTCGTAGGTGCAATGAAGTCACACAATGCAACCAGTGAAATGTACAAGTCACCCATGCATGCCAACGAACAAAAGAATGTAGGGGCTCCAAGAACCTTCTGAGTGGCCATCCATATTTGCCATGGCACCATTGCCGTACTGATGCAGCACAGGCATGTGAAGGTTCAAGTACAGCAACATGAACTGAAATATGAGACAAACAAAAACAGGCCCCCCATCGCTTGACACCAGTGTAAGGCAACATTCAAAGCAGTATCCTTAGGGAGACTGCACCAGCCCTGTACACATGCCAGTAAACAAACCAACCATCAGCATAAGCATGTACCACACAAGTTGGCAGAGTGACTGAGCAGCCAGGCTCATCTCAAGAGGGGCCAATGGGAGCTGCAGGGCACAGATGGCACGAATACAGAAGCTATTCCAATGGACATGACCTCAGTCTCCCTCCAAGAAACGCACGCAAACACAGGCACCTGTGACCAGCCATATTCTGATAATCACATCATTCCACCAATCCACCTGGCTGACCGGCATCTGTTACACAAAAGCTAATCCCCCGCCCCTGAGCATGACATCATTAAAACAGTCATAATGGCAGCCCCTATCCCTGACCTCACTGGGCTTCGTAGGCAAACGCGCCCAGTACAGTACCACGCAACTATACTCAGAAGCCGGAACCCAATGCAGATCTTCTCACAATACATCGCTCCACAAATAGGAATATGCTACATTACTTGCAAAGAATAACGCTACACGGTCAATATCATAATCAAAATGTAATGCACAACAAAATCACCAAGCCCATACAGCTATTAGGTCATGAACTCCAAAATATATTTCATCATTGTGGGCTGCATCCGCAATTAATGACCAGCCTCTTCTTGTGTGACGCCCTGTTCCTTCATGGTACACAGGGGCTACATTCACGTTCAAAAAGGCAACATGGAAGCGCCTAGAACCGCAGGGCCGTCCCATTAGGTAGGCACTAGTCCAGCTGAAAGGTCGATATGTTGCTCCTAGCCACTGGTACTGCGTAAGGGCATGTGGCCCATTGGCGATCGTCCCATAAGATCGTAATGGTGCTCCACTGATTAACACGAAGCAGCAGGTGTCGGGAGTAAAAGCCATCTGCAGGAGTGGCATACAGATGGCAGCGGCAAAAGGGGAGGAGATACCTGTCACCCAAATGAAATGAAAAAGAATAGTATGGGCATCAGAACTTCATTTGAATTACTCACTTCAATGATCACACTAAATCCACAGCCATATGCATGCTAGCCCACTCAAAAGGATTATTCCCAACCAAAAATCACTTGCGAATCATAACTATATAAATCGAGGTGAAAACACTATTACAAACGAGTGTTTGTGTGCATGCGTCTGTTAAAACAGATTCCATTAGATGGGATTAGTAACGTGCATAGACACAAGTGTTTGAAGGCGCGTCGAGACAGGGAGGGTTCAACAAGGGCACATAGACGATGGTCCCACTATGGCAGCCCTGCATCACATAGCGCAGGGGAAGTGGATAGATTCCAAAAAGCCATGTACATGGCAAACTCTCTATTAAATCATCTGTCCATGCATCCATACATCATTCCCTCATCCCGGTATGAAAACGCCTGATTATTTACTCACATAACATGTGAAATTTCCATTGAGTCTGTGCGTAATGCAGTCTGCAAAATCCACTGTGCTCCAGCCCGGAATTCCAGTGTTGTGAAGTAACATGTATTTGGGAACGTCCGGCCTTATCGTCCACTACGCTATTGCGCATCCCATACTATTCATATCAATCATTGCATTCTCGCCATGGCCCCTGTCCGAAGGACATTAAACAATAGAACTTTATATCTGCAGTCAGACCTGTGGGCGTCTCCTCGCCGCTAGCTGAAAACCGAAAGCGCTGTCCTTCGAATTCCTCATTTGCAACATCACGTCGAAAAGGCATCTGTGACCGCTTGAAATCACAAATCCATCCATGTAGTGCGGCAGTGTGTGAAAATGGCAACTGGCTTCACTCACAAATGGGACGGCCCGCCCGTCGGTGAACCGCGGTACAGTGCTGCATGAGGGTCCACCGTTAATCGAGTACTACATTCCACTGACCCTTCACAAGTTTTTTTTCGCGACTGCAAAGATAGTATGTGAAACAATGGGACCATAGCAGAATGAACATATGAACCAATATTTCACTGCCATCGGGATTAAATACATGATTGTAATAGCAAGATGCCATGCGTCGAATTGCAGCGTTGTGTGCGGGACGTGCTCGCCCAAAGGGGATTGCAGCTTGCACAGGTGGAATGAATCACCACAGGTGGAGGCTATACAGCCTGAAAACACATAAATTGCACACCCAACCCCCTCCCACAACCACACCCACTCCAAAATGCTACCGGCAGGACTAGCGATGTTGGCCCTGGGGGACCTGATAGCACTGCAAGTACTCCAACTTCAAGAAGAAGACGAACACCAACTACTACAACAACCGGCCGCACAGAGGAGACGCAGGAGGAGGAGGAGGGCAAGGCAGGGCCAGCAAGGCCCACCAGCACAGCCACTACCACCACGCAGGCAGCCCGCAATCCCAGGCCTCCGAGCACATCCGTTCAACCTCACTGATGAGCAGATCCACACCCTCTACCGTTTGGACCGGGACACCATAACCGCCATTGTGGACATGACACACGCTGACCTTGTCAGCATGATAGATAGCCCAACCGCCATCCCACCCCTACTGAAGGTGGTGTCTGTACTCCACTTCCTGGCCACAGGCACCTACCAGCACACAGTCGGACAGTTGCATGGCATTTCACAGCCACTGTTGTCACGGACACTATTGCAAGTGCTCGATGCCCTCCTGAAGCACGCAGACGACTACATCTCTCTACCACGCTCGGAGCAGGAAATTACGAACACAAAAGTGGGATTCCATGCACTTGCCGGCATACCGGGTTGCATTGGTGCCATCGACTGCACCCATGTGGAATTGGTTGTCCCACATGCCATGGAGGCCCAGTACCGCAACCGAAAACAATATCATTCTCTTAATGTACAAATGGTGTGTGACTCCAACAGGATCATTACACATTGTTGTGCCCGATTTCCTGGATCAACCCATGATTCTATGGTCTTGAGGAACTCTACAATACCACGCTACATGGAGCGACACGCAGGGAACAGATCCTGGCTACTCGGTGAGTCTCATTTCATGCATGATAATGTGGGGTATGTGATGCGGCAATGACCTGGCAGGAAGGGGGGGGATGCGTACGTAGCAATGTCTTTCCACAAACATCCTTTATTGTCCACATACAGGTGATGCCGGGTATCCACTGAAGAGATGGCTCCTTACACCACTCCGGAACCCACAGAACCAGCATGAGGAGGACTACAACCATGCCCACTCACGTACCCGTGTAGTCATAGAACAGGCATTCGGCCTACTGAAGGGTCGTTTCCGCTGCCTCAGCAGGTCTGGCGGGGCACTCCTGTACCGCCATGAGAAGGTTGCAAAGATGGTCATGGCATGTGTCATGCTACACAACATGTGCGTACGTAGAAATGTGCCCATGCCCCCTGACGCAGAACTGCAAGCACCTGAAGATGGTCATGATGAGGGTGGGGATGTGGCAGCACCTCAAGGAGTCCGCGAGGCACAGGAAGGCCGTGAAATTCGTCAGATTATCATAGATTCATGCTTCTAGCACAAGTTCAGCACATACGTCTTTGGATGTCGCATGCAGTTCCCCCCTCAGGCTCTCGGTGCTTCTCTCCATTTGTACTCTCAGGCTCTCGGTGCTTCTCTCCATTTGTACCCTCAGGCTCTCGGTGCTTCTCTCCATTTGTGCCCTTAGTGTCTCTGTACTTCTCTCCATTTCTGCCCTAAGTGTCTCAGTAGATGTTTCTATGGCTGCCTTAGTACCCCCACATTCATCAGCATGGTCCTTGAGGAGCGTGGCCAGTTACTGCTGTTGCACGATCACCTGGTCGAGGGACTGTTGCCTCTGCTGGGCCATGGCCATTTGCGGTGGTGTCACAGAGGGGCTGATCACCTCATGTTGCCTTGACACCGGGCTTGTGGGGGATGGCCAGTCGTCGTCTTGTGGGTGCCCCTGCGTGGTATCCTCATGGTGTACGGGATGAAACAAACAGGGGGATTGAGACAGGTCATGGATGGATCCTACATCGACATCACCGTTTTCTGTGTCGGAGCATGCTGCCATTAATGCAGTGTCACCTATGGTGCTGCTGCCACCAGAAGCAGTGCCTTCTGTGGCATCCATTGGGGGGACCTGTGGTGGTGCTGTTGTGGGCATGCTGGCTGCTGGGGTGCCTGTTGAAGTGCCCTCCTGTGTGCTGGCACTTGATTTGTGCTGCTGCCGTGTCTTGATCCATGCAGCTGAGGTGGAGGGTCTTTGGCCGTTGGTCTTGGCCCTCTTTGCAGGTGTGCTGGTAGGGGTGTCCTGGAGCTCGTCGTTTGAATCGGACCCTGTGGTGGAGTAAAGGAGGGCGAGCGTTATTAATGGGTCTGTGGAAATTGGAATGGCAATGTATCACATGCATTGGGGTGGTACCTGAGGGTGATTTGGGTCAGGGCCTTGGAGGTGGTTTCATTTTTGTGTGGATTGAGGATGCAGTTGTTTTGCAGCCTGCAGTTAGGGTGTGCCTGCTGCACCTGTAGAGGGTGTTTTTAGGATTTTTAATTATTTATGTATTTAATGTGACTTTTAAAGTGCGCTATCAGGCCAATGTATGTGGACGTTCTCCTGGACATGTGTTTCTGTTGCACTATGTGGACACATGGTACTTCACATGATTGGACATTGTGGATTTAGCATTGTTTTATTTGGCCCACCTACCTGATTCTTCGGATGTCTGCACTCCTTTCTCCATCCCTCCGACTCCCTCTATACTCTCCATTCCAATGGTGGAGGCACAGATTTCTTCCCGGGGGTCAACTTGATGGGTGATTCCGATCCTCCCCCGGTAGCTGTGGCAATGTTACGGTTGGCGGATAGTATGCTCCGTACGCGTATCCGCAAGTCGTCCCATCGCTTTCTGCATTGCTGTGGGTTGCGGGGTGCGGTCCCCACCGCACTTACCCGCTGTGCCACCAGGGCCCATATGGCCTTCTTGTTCGCAAGTGCCGTCCTGGTCATTTGCGTCGAGAAGACGACGGCAGCATTCTCCTGGAGGGTCTCTGTGAGCACGGTGAGTTCCTCAGGGGAGAAGTGGACCTGCCGCTTGCGGTCGCACGCTTTTTTTGCTACTTTTCCCATTTTTATTGTTTTCACTAGGGTGGATGACGGGTTGGGATGTGTCTCAGGGTAGTATTTTTAATGGTTGCGTGGGAATTCTGATTTTATAGGTGTACGGCGTGCTGTTTCCCGTTCCGGGACCATGTTTTTACTTCCGTTTCCGTATATTTACGGTCACCGTATTTTCCGATTGCCGCTCATTACGGTGACCGCTATGATGGGTGGCGGAATTGCACCTAGGGCGCCGTACGACGGCGGTGAGGGGCGTTTTGGGGACATTTCCGCCATCACGGACTTTGCACTTCCGCCATGGCGTAGTGCTCGTGCCCGATGGGTCAGAATTGGACGCACTTTACTCCGTCGTGCAATGGCGGAAACGCTATTTACGCTATGGCGGTCAGGTCAGTTACTTTCCGCCAGGGTCATAATGAGGGCCATTGTGTTTTGTCTGCTTTTATAGATTTTATCAGCTGAAGAAAGCCGATCTAACTCAACAAAAAGTGTGTACGCCCGAGAAATACAGTTATAAAATGTGCTGACATGAGATTATTCTAGTGCCTATAAAAGGCCTGTATTTATGTATTTATTTTACTCAAGGATATTGTATATACTAAATATGTGTTAGTGATCAGCATTCCGTCATTACTGATTATTTTTTTTGTAAAGAAAGGTTGATTCTTTCCAAAGATTTGATTCCTCCTTGCCCCCCACAGAATGTTCAAACCTTCGAGCCTCCCCCGAGAGGGTGTGACTTTGATCCCTAGCACTTATGTGACAATACCCATCTAATGTTCAAAAGATAGAGCACACAGTGTTGGAGACATCCCAGCATGCTTCACGGGTTAACTAGACAGGACATTACAAATAAAGTTAGGGAATGCATTGAGTCAATCTTCATTCGGATTTTCACTAACTGAAACTGCAGTAGAACACATACTGTCAATTTCAACAGCATTTTTCTTACAACCCTATGGCTGAGAATGCTTCACCGAACAGTGATTATAACTGAGGCAATGTGTTAAGACTTTGTCAATGTCCTCCTTTGAAGAGACCACTCTGAAGAAGAAACAAGAAGAAACAAGCAGAAGAAATTATTCTGAATCGGATTCGCCACCAATGAGAGTTCCATGCTTTCCAAATGGTGTGCATCTGTTCATAGGTTCGCGGATGGCCATTCTTTCCTCTAAGGATAATGACAAAGTGATCTGCTACAAGAACACTTCCTTAAGGGTTTGCCATCCTCAAAGAACAGCTGCAGACCATCCAACTGAATTCACACACATTTGGAGAAAAAATGTGCTGCTTCACAATAGAAAACACCTCCATTAACAACTACAGCAGGGCTCCTCTAACACCAAGGAGAATGTATTTTCTTTACCTCAAATAAAAGTGCATCACAGCCATTCAAACGTACTAAGAAAAAGAACAGAAGAGCATTTCAGTGTTGCACGGTCAGTCTTTGTAATAACGTGTTCATCTTCGTACAACCTCTCTATGAAACGAGTTAATATGGAAACATGTATTGACGTATTCGTCTGGCAGCCTCTCTGTCACCAATTAAACTGTCCAAGAGGAGGAAGGTTGCACCTGCAGTAGAGGCTGGGACCCCAAACACGGCTCCGGCCTCCGGCACGTCAAGGAAGAAGCCTTTCTGCACGCAGGAACTGGACTTCCTTGTGCACTACGTGTCGGGACACGACCGTGATATGCTAGTGGGCCCGAATCATCACACTATGGCTGCCCAGCATATGTCCCACTGGAAACATGTTGCGGAGAGTGTCAGTGCATTCGGACATGAGGTGCACACAGCTCAGGAGTGCAAAAAGCGTTGGGATGACCTCTGAAGCTGTGCTAAGGCAAAGCGGGCCTCCAATTATGCCATGACTCAGGTGACTGGCGGTGGGTCACCACCTGTGGAGGTAGTTCTCACTCCACACGAGTCGATTGTTGCAGAGTTCATACCGGCAGAATTGTATGAAGGAGTGGGAGGGATGCTGGACTTTGATGCCCTGTCCAGTGAGAGTTGTCACGTGTTTGTCCAGACCATGTGTGGTTTGCTTGTGTGATGTGTTGTGCTTGACTGACACTACATGTCATGTGTACATGGTTCTCATGTGCGAGTCATGCAATGCTTAACTGATGCTGGACATGTAGAGCAGACGGGGAGTGCCCTCCTCACCACACCTGCACCCTGCTCACATGCTAGTCACCCGGCTGCCCCACCGGTCCATGGTGCAGCTCACTGGCCCTTCTGCATGTAGCATGGGGTGTCTTTCCACTTAGCACTGGGACTATGTCATTGCATGACTGACGTGCATGTGTGTTCTGCCTGCGTGCGGGTACTCCATGTAGGCATGCTCCCTTAGCCCTCCACCCCCCTGCACCCTAATTTTACCATGGCACTGGTGGGTATCATGTTGGAGTACTGCACTGGCCTGTTCAATGCTCCTGTGTACATGCACACTTCCCCCTGCCAACCTGCCAGACACATACAGTGGTGTACATCCTTTGTCCTTGATGCAGGGTGTCTCACTCAGACTGTGCAGATGGCAGATGATGCGCAGGGACATGAGTGCCCATTCATGGTCCATGTGCATTCCATGCATGCCCCTATGTGTCCTTGCCCAGATGATCATTGTGGTACGTGTCCAGGATGACATACATTTAATGGCATTGGATCATCCATTCCATGCCCACTCTGGCCCAGTCCTCCATCACGCACATGTTTAGGGTGTCACAGTCTGTGTGGGGCACAGGCCTCCCCCTGTTTCAGGACCCCTGACTGTGTTCAACTGGTGTAGTGGCTTCTGCACACATGGGTGTACTACTGAGGGTTCCTCATGTGTCCTGCTTACTGTCCCATTCTTATCTGCTGTGTTGTCAGTTGACTCAGATGATGCAATTGACGCTAGTCAACACTGTCTACCAATACACAGGTCTCTGGTCACCCTTTTGCTGCCATGCAATGCCTCCTGCATTTTCACTTAGGGGGGGGGGTGGTTTGCCTGTAGCCGTGCAACCCATTGCATGCACATTGCACGTGATGCCTGAACTTGCCCTTACACTGCCTTCGTGTTTATTGATTGACATCATAATTTTTTAATTAAATTATACATTTATGCAGGTTCTGCACAGATGTCAAAGCGAGCGCTCTACTCGCTGTGCTATCGGACCGGCTACCGGCTATCGGACATGTACTTGTTCATGTAGATAGTGGGTAACGTACACATGTTCTGCACTGCATCAACCCACTTCTGACCCGTGTTACACCGTTCTACATGCCTACTCACTGCTGCAATGTGAAAGTGACCTGGCATGTATGGTCAGATTTACATCCCTTCTCTGTCATGAATGCCATGGGCACAGGTGCATCCTGTGACACATGTACTCAGTATTGGAACTCCTTAGTGGGTGTTTAGGAAAGTTGATAGGTCAATCTGCGGCCTATACCAACTAGTATAGGGCGGAGATTGAATGTAGCCTGCCAATCGGGTCCTAATGGCTGTGGAGCTGCCTTCACGAGTGTATGTGTACACTTTCACATACATCAAAGCAAGCAACATTGTAGCTGTTTCCTTTGCTGTATTGGATGCTGTTCATGTTCACAATACAGGCGTATAGGAAAAGGGTGTTTTTGAACGCTTTCACATATACATATGCAAGCAGCTTCAACGTTGTTTAGTGCAACATTGCGGCTACTCACTTATGTGTGTGTGAAAGTGTTCATTTACACATGTGTCTTCCAAAGCTTTTTTGTTGACTGACTAATATGTAGTTGATTGACGTTGATGCTGGTGAGATTTTGGCATTGCGCACATCATGTTGAACTGGCATAATCCTGAAGGTGCACTATTGTGCAGTATGTTTACTCCCAGGCCCACTTAGCTAATATGGTGGGGCCTGGCCATGAAGAATTTACACACGGAATAATGGAATAGGGCACATTCATATCACAATGTGCTCAATCAGGCCCTGAGGGGTGTTCTGGAGGCTTCATGGCCTGCATCTCAGACTGTACTGAGTGTTATGGTCCCTCATACCTGGTTGCAGGCCCTTGCTTTGCTCGGGACATTCACTATATCTACATGGCCCATGACACCCGGTACAGGCCGAGCTGCAGATGGATGAAGCTATATTGTGATGATGGTTTAGTGATGCATGTGTACATGCATATTACGTGTGTCATTGTGTGTTTGGATTCACTTGCAGCTGTGGTCAATTTGAAGTTCAGACATATTTATGGTATGTGCAATCTCTTTGTTGCCATCTGTTCTTTCTGCCTGTGACATGTGCCTGACCGAGGTGTTATCTGATGGTGATATACTACATTTTCTATTGTGTAGGCTTTGCTATTTAGACACATCCATTTCTGCTTTTCGAATGTGTTTGCATATCAATGCAACCGAATGCATGCCATGTTCTCATTTGTGTGAGACATGTCTGCTTCATGTGTTGGCTGTCGATGTGATGTCTATGTGTGTGTGGGTTATCTGCTTCTGACATGTGTACTCATGTTTGTTTTTTCCACTTTTCAGATGATGACGCAATGAAGCCTGAGGATGGTGATGTCAGGCCAGACATAGGGTTGCTATCACACCAGCACCCTGGCACATGTGGGGGTCATGGGGTGGTAGACCACGAGAACCCACTTGTGCTCCAGACCATCGTGTCTAGGGCTGGCAATGAGTCTAGCCCGAATGATCACTCTGACGACAATGTCGAGTTGGATGCGTGTCATGTCCATTTGTCAATGGTGAGTGATTCTGATGTGGACAATCTTCTGTCTGCGACACCTGCACTGAGGGGCCAGACAGTGGTGGGAGCTCCGCCTGTGGTGGATTGGGATGCACAGACACACTCCACACCAGTTGCTGATGTGCCTGGGGCATCACATCAACGGAGGAATGTAATACTTCAGCCGCGGGCGGTGCCAACCCAACAAGGACCGCGGCTCCTTGGGCCCCGTGGGTGTCAAGCCCAGCAACGCAGTGGCCATGCGCCACCAGGTTATACGGAGTGGGAGCAAGCCATGGTTGCCAATTCTGAACACCAGGGGGCAGCAATTGATAATATCGCTCAGAGCATGAAACCTGTGGCCCAATGCATGCTCCCCCCTGCTAGGCAGGTGGATCTCCAGCAGCGGGCGGCACAGTCCATGGCCTGCTTGCTCAGTCTGGGCATGGCAGCCTCAGACAGGGCACGCCAGGCTGAAATGGTGTCTCTGCATCAAGCAATTGCTGCTAATGCAGAGGCACACAGGGAGGTCCTGAGGGATGACCATAAATCCCTCTGATCTACACTGGGTGTGCTCTTGATGTCCCAGAGGCAGCGGAAAGAGGAGAGGTTGGAGCAGCTTGAGAATACCATCTCGGCTGAGCTACCTTCCTACCGGGAGGTGTTCCAGATGTCATGCCAGGCCATGCAGGAAGAACTCTGTGTTACACATGCTACCCTGCAAGAGGAAGCACGCATATCACGCTAGGTTCTGCATGCTGACCTATGTGTCATCGCCGCACAGAACCAGGCTCAACGGTCCCGCAGACTTGCTGCCAACAAGGGGCTAGCTGCACATAGGCATGGTCAGGGTACTGTGCCACGTCCACCTTTTGAGTCAGAGGGTGACGAGGACGACGACTTATCTCCCACTTAGGTCGGGCCATGCAGGCGTTGATCCCATGGAGGTTTTTTTAAATCTCAACATCATCGCATGTGGGTGTTGAGGTGTACCCTGTACCTCCCCTCTCCTGGGTGCCTCTCCCCCCACTGGGTCATATGTGGCCATTTTTGATTTTTATAATTAGTTTAATTAGTTATTATAGTTTAAAATTGCTTGTCTATTGTGAATTCGTGTGACGGTTTGGTGCGTTGTGGTTTTTGAAAGCATCCGCTGTCTGTTCCAGCTGGGCTCTTCAAGCTTGTCTCGTGTATGTGTTTGCCGCTTGGGGTCCTGACTCACATATGCCACTCCTGCTTCCCCTATCCATGGGCTTGCAAGGATGGTTCGGTGTTACAACCATTTGCACAAGGGCATTGGACTTTCTTCATATCTGTGGCCTGTCTGCTGCTGTACTACTTGTGTTAACACCCCTAGTGGGGATTATGTATGTTTTCTCCACGGCATGTCTGCAATCAATTTTGGTGAGTACATAATTGATATGTCCATTTATTGATGTTGATGTATATTCTTTTCTTGCCTGTATATGTGATTGATGCACTTCATGCTGTAGACAGTAGCCTGTAACCTTTGGCTGTCAAAGTCACACTGATGGTGGGAGGAGGTCAGATGCAGGTCTCAGACATGGCCCAGAGACAACCAGCATGAAGACCCACACACAGGACACTTTCCAGCCTTATTAAAAGCTTCTATGCCCTTTCTGCAGGAAAATTATCCTCCAGGCTACCTTTCCCAGCAGATACGTGGCCAAGAACTACAGCAACCTGGCCATGTTGGGTGGTGCTGACATGCGCATGCATGCACAAGCAGAAGCACAGGGCTTGTGCTCAGACAACCGACAGAAGCAGATGTGTTTCCAGGAGCTCCAAGCAAGGTGAGCAGCACGAGGGGCCACACCACAGCTGACCAAACTCCAGGCCCCTTGCACATGCATGCTAAGTAGCACCAGTGCTGGGGAGCTTAGCCAAGCATTGGGGAAGAAGCGTACAGGACAGCTAAGCCGCGTTGAGGAACAAATGCCAAGTAGCTTTACAAGTTGTCAGGGGCACACGCAGGATGCATCGCCCATATCCTTGAGTCCGCCCTGCTCCATAGAAGCTGAGTTATTAGCGCAGTACTTTTCCTAGCCAGAAACTAATACAGCGCACGGGGGCACCCATCGACGCACAGACTTGAGTGCAGTGCATGTCATTTGCATATGCAAATTACCACGTGCGCTACCTATTGAAATAGGCAGCGCACGTGGCATTTAATGTTCGCTTCTAACATTTCTACCACATTAGCGAGACTAGCTGGCACCTGTGTACTGATTAAATGCCTCGCTGCTTACTTGCAAGGATTGTGAGGGAGGAGACTGGGCATTTCTGTCTGGGTTGCTGCGTTATGTTTCAACAAGCCTCTTGCGGCCTTGTTCTATCCATGAACAATGACGTACTAGTGAAGCAGAATAAGCAGAATAAGTTTTCAGCAAAGCAATTTTAACAGAAGGCAAGAGGCAAACGTTAGAGAACAAAAGGCGATTCTAGTCAGTTCAAAATGGCCACACTCTAGTCATGCTTATGGCTTCTAATACTAAACACATGAAGCGGTTGGTCTTCGGCCAACAAAGTACATTGCCTCCATCACTGCATCATTGAGGGGTGTCTATTTTTTCTCTGGACTGACACCCCATCCTCTATGTGCCCAGTCTTTTTTCCGATCCTTTCACCTTCTTGCTCCCCTTCATTGGAACACTCTTCCAATATCTCTTTGTTCTATCACTGTTTACTCTGTCTTTCGAGCTTCTTTGAAAACCTATCTTCTTCAACATCTATAAAGGATTGCTACCTGTATTTGATTGTTTAACTGCTCCCCATGTTTTGTACTGTATCTTGTTTCGAAAATGTTCAGCGCTTTGGCTTAAGGTGCTTTATAAAACACAAATAAAATACAAAAATGTTTTTTTAATTTTTTTTAACATTGTCTCATTGAATTGACTACAGCTTGTTAGGGATGGCATTAAGGACATGCATTTTGAATTGTTTTGTACTTATTGTTCCATGACACCAGGAACAGATATGTTATGCCCATATAGCTCGTGGATGAGTCATCTATTTAAGATGGATTGTTGCTTCTTTAGAAAGATGACCTGTTCTAATGCTTTTCAAATGTTAGCATAGGTGAGTTCAGGAGATTGACACATGTTTTGAGCTAGTTCTCTGCATTGGAAATGTTGCCAGAGATTTACATTTCCTATGCTACCAAGTGTGTTCTGGCACTGTTTGTGTCCTAAGGATTTAAAAATAGGTTGACCTTTCAATGGTGTTAACTATAGATCTCCAAAAACAACAATGTGTTTTCCTCCAAAGAGTTGTTCATAGTCCATTTTTAGGACTTCTTGCAATCTGAGGTGAATTAAAGCCAATATAAGTTTGGAAACAATGTTTACCTCATATATTAGGAGCTTTTAAGTTGTTTTAGAATTCTGCATAATTTAGTAGCAGCTTCTGCTGACAGTTTGTAGAATTCTAATTTATTTTGGTGTTCTACTGGAAGGAGCAGTAGTCAATGTAAAGTACCACCTCCTATGTTGTAGGCAGCTAAACCTGTGGGGGCTGTTAGAAAAGTTGAAGGGTTGTTGTTTGTTAAGTTTTGTAGGAATGTTCTGATGATGTTAATTAAGAATGTTTTTCCAAAACCAGTTTCACCACTTACATAGAGGAACAGAGGTTTACAATTTGACAGCTACAAGTTTTACTTTCATGCTTCAAACCATGTTCAATTTCTTCAGTCACTTCTAAGTAAATGGTAAATTGTTCATCATTTAGCTGTGATTTACTCACTGACACGTTTTCTTCATATTGTATATATTGATACATGGTATTTTCTACTTCAGTCATGGCTATTCCTGCTTCATTTAGAATGGGTAGTTCTCCAAGTGGTAACTACTCTGTGGTTTAAAAAGTTCCAGTAGAGCCATGTAATAAAGTTCTCTGTGTTGAGGAGTTTTAAATGATAATTTTATATGATTAATTAGGCTGGGTTTCCTAATTTGACCAGACTTCCTTCACAAGCTGAGACAACATATTTTCTAGCTTTCTCATCTGGTTTGACATTATTTTTGTAGGATTAGTTTTGGGCTATGTGGTATAGGCACATGTTTTCCAAAGCAGTACTTCTTTTTGGGTAGCATGTATCTAATACATTGTTTTATATAAAAATGTCCTGGCTGGCGGGATCATTTCTGGCTATTGTTTTTATTTCTTGGTAGGATTTCAGCACTCTTTTTCTGGATACAGCTGGACCAAGGCTTAGCCAGACTATGTGGTCAGATTTGCCATATAAGGCTGTGCCTATTAAACAGTCTGCAGCTTCGTAGCATCCACATTCTCTATGGGAGAGCATTTTATTCCAAAGCTGTACAGTTTTTGTGACAGTGTTTTGTCAGATGATATGTCATCCCAGAGGTCTTTTAGCTCTCTTTTTTCAGCTTTGGTGAGATAGGCTGTGACATGTCTTGCAGCAGCAGTGGAAATGTGTGCCTTATATTGTATATCTATGTTCGCCTTCTACAAGAGGGCAATAATTGCATTGTAATCATTGATGTACTTTGAAGCTTTGTTTCTTTTATTGTTGTATGTATTTTTAGGCGATTTGCCTTTCACACTGTGTCTAACAGAAGACATAAAGAGGTTTTCTGGTCCTTTTGCTCAAACTGGTCTAGGGATACCAAAGTGGTATTTGGGGAAGTATTTACCTTTGTTTTTATATCAACATTGGCAGTATTAGTCACACTTATGTTTTTGGAAGCATAACATTTGTGTATGTAGATCAGTATGTGTGGTTTCTGAAGGGATGTCACAGGATATGCATTTGTGAATAAACTGCAAAACAGTGGCATCACTGTCATGACCACATTTAGGAACATCTTTTATCTGCAAAAGTATGTGGATGTGCGGTGCTTTGATGATTTGGTGATTGATATTGTTTTCTACAAAAGAAGTGTTCCACTTCTCCGAGTGGAGGGGTACTTTTATTGCAGATGACGTGCAGCATAGCAATAAAGTGATGGTGAAAGTATCTTGATACATTAACAGGGTCAAGAGAACAGAGTTCTCCTGGTGTTTTTATGTCTACTTCTTCTTTATTTTGCTTTGCTATGCGTAATAAGTTGTGCAAGTCATCCCATGCATATTCTGCACAACTTAAAGCAACAAATCATGTGGGTGTGCCGAGGTTCCTTAGCACACAACGTACATCAGAGTGACGTTGGAACCAGTATTCCTTTGTACCACGCATGTAAATAAATATAAATAGAGGGCTGTGTGATTGTGTAATGGGCTGCTAGTTGTGGTTGGGAAAGTTAAGAGTAAATGTGTGTGCAGATGTGTGATGGGATTGGGTTAGTGCGTAAGAGAGTGGTATTGTGAATAAATAAGTAAGGAAATTACAATGTTTTAAGGATAATAGTGGGTGTTATAATTATGGTGTTTAGGTCATAATACCAAGAGTGTACA
Source organism: Ambystoma mexicanum (assembly GCF_040938575.1). Classification (NCBI taxonomy): domain Eukaryota; kingdom Metazoa; phylum Chordata; class Amphibia; order Caudata; family Ambystomatidae; genus Ambystoma; species Ambystoma mexicanum. The sequence goes on along the minus strand of NC_090937.1, from coordinate 895,885,160 downwards.
TGTTGAGCTGAAATGAGTAAGAGCAAAATACATGTTGATTTGAAAGGAATTTTGTAAGCTATGTTGCGGCTAACCTATACTGTAAGAGTAACAGAAAGAATACTACTACACTAATGCACTTACTTTGTAGGATTTGAAGAATAGTTTCCTTCAGGTTTTTGTCTTCCTGGAGGTTGTTGCTCACTGCAATTGCAAAGAAGATAATGTGTGTGTATATATGGTAATGTGAAAGTCATTTTAGCACATGAAGACATTATTTATGAATGTAGGAGGAGTTGTTTGGAAGAAGAGTTAATGACATTGGGCCCCATAAGTATGAGTATGATGGTAATCCTGATGGTGCTGCAGATGGGTTGCCATAAGATTCCTAATCGTTTTTTGTTCTCTAACTTCCCGGTGCCACCAGGACATTACAAGTCCCGTTGGCCTGGAAAGTCAGGTGCCAAAAAATGTTATTCCCTAAACCTGTGGAGTCCTATAGGACTCTATGGGAATGGGGACATGGGTGCACTGGCACTGTTGCTAATGGGGCCGGTGGTCCATTGATAAGTATACTTGATGAGGTCGCAGCAAGTAAGTGTGACATTTTTATACAATGCAAAATGGAAAATGCTGAGCATTTTAAAAGCTGTCCTTTTTGGGAGGCTGTACATGAAAGTAAAACAAAATTGTTTTGTGCATTTATAGCAGCATTGTACATAACTTTTGTATTAAAAAAAGAAATGGAAATGGAAGATATTTGTAGAACACTTTTAAGTGGCACTTGTGTGAAAGTGTATTATGTTGTCAGTACATGCATACTTGCCAATGTGATGCATTCCAATGTGTAGTTGGTTATTAAATGATGGTTCTTTTTTTGCATTGTGAGAGTTGTGGATGCTCTTTTTGCATTAGAACAGGTGATCTACACATCCCAGAATCCATAGACAAATGTAGGAGCCAATAAGCATGTACAGATTAGACAGGGGAATGTTAGCAAGTATGCATGTGTGTCAAAGTTAATACAATTGCACACACTCAGTGTTATTTCAAAATGTTGCACACAGCATTTCCATATGCTTTCACTTTTTTTTAAATGACACACAGTACTTTTGTAAATGTATACATTCATTTATTAGTTTTACTTCAAATGGTGCTGAAATAAATATTTTTAAATACATTGCATTTTGCCATTTTTCATTCCATGTACATGCCATGCTTTAGTAACATACATGCAGATTTCGTTTTGACTTTACATTGTGGGAATTTTAGTGTAACTTTGGAAGTGGGAGAAGTGGTATTAAACGTGACTGAAAGAAAGAAAAAATAACACTTGCTAGGTTATAGTGGGTCATATTGGCAAGTATGAATGTACTATCAATATATTGACTTTCACACAGGATCTGTCATTTAGATATACTGTCGAAATGTTTTAAATGTGGTTTTCTTTTCTTTCACACAAAAGACAAAGACAGTGCTGCTGGTGTTGGTAATATTTATTTTTAAACTGTTATAAAAATGTTCATTAAAATAAAATGTTGTACCCACACAGCATTATAAGGAACTGCCATTTGATATCAGGAGGTGGGACAAAAGAGAGTAGGATTATTGATTATGTTAATGCAGGGTAAGTGGCAGGAGTGGCCTGTTTATATGCATTTGTAAACGAGATGGAAATATAATTTGAAAAATATAGGCCTACCTGTACATTGTGTTGATGCAGATGTTTTTAAATCTGCAAATAGAAATCTTGGAGATTTTGGAAGTAGTTTTTGATGCAGGTGCTTGTGAGTAAAAGGTGACATGTACATCTGAAGTGTTGAACTAAGATGACAGAGTTAGATGTAGAGTTTTTGGATGTGATTGGTGGATGAGTGTGCGACTGTTTGAAAGTAGCCAATGATTGAGTGCTACAAAGATTAAAGTGGGAAGGGAAGAAGGGTCGCTCTGTGTTACAGGGTCCACTGACAGCACGGTAGTTCGCGGACAGGTCATACCACATCTGGGTCTTTTAAGAATGCCTGGCATGGAAAGGGGACTGTGGGGATTAGCCAATGAGGTGTTCTGGTTTTGGTTAATAGGAAGAGAGGGTAACAGCTCTTTTCATTGCTGTGTGTAGGGATGATGGCTGTGGTTGTTGCTACGAGAAGGCTTACTGTGTGAATGGTGGGAGATTCTTGTATGCTTTATCTGAAAAGGTACCCAGGCATTTCTGGTAACATTAGATTGGAGGTAGTGGAGGTTTCTTGGTATAGTGTGACTGGCCAAAACTGGGGGAGTATATTTACATTTTGCAAAAGTATGTCTCAATGTCAATGTACAGATTTAATTGTGGTGCATTGTGAACGACATACTTCGGGCTACATTAGTGCAATATCTTTGCAGATTGCATTGAAAGATATGCTGCAAGCATTAATGGAACTATTTCCACATGGAAATATTATCTTTTTCACAAATTCATGCTAGGACACCATTGTTTTTTGTCCCCAACAAGAAGGAGCAAGGGGCCTTGCAAACAAAGGGGTATGTACACTTTTGAATGGTGTTGGGATGACATGTTTTGCAAATGAGAATATTGTGCCGGATGGTGAACACAATTCTTTGAGGGATGACATGACTTTCACTGATTTTGGAAATCAAATATTTCTCTAAAACATTCAAAATGCACTCAGAAGGTTCCTGTAAAAATGATGTAAAGTGCATGTGAAAAGATTTCTAAGTAGTTGTAGGAAAAAAAACACTAAAAAGCCCTAAAAAAAATCAAAACTGAAAAATAAAATTCTTTTAAGAGCCACCATTGTACACTAAGTCCCTTATTCACAGTTTTTTCCAGTGGGCTTTACCATTATGAAACGCTTTTGTGAATTAGGCCATACATTTTTAAAGTAAGTGTAAACATCTCCACCCCCTTGAATTAGGCGTCTGCCCACGGACACCAGGGTAGTTTGCGGATGGTACGTGCCACCTCTGGGTCTTTTGGGGATGCCAGGCATGGAAATGGGGCTGTGCAGCCCAGGGGAGTAGCCAATCAGTTTTCCTGGTTTTGGTATACAAGGAGAGAGGCTGAGCGTATGAATTTTGGAGGAATCGTGGACCCATTGGCTGAAGGTGTATGCTGAGCACTGTCATCCTGGATTTGATGATTTTCAAGTAGAATGATATGGAGTGCGGGGCATGAAGTGGGTGGACTTGCTCCCATTTTGTGTACATATTGTCACACTGAAACATCCACACATTATCATTGTTCATTGTGGAGGGAACAGTTTAGTGTATACGACTGACATTTCATTGCAGTTTGAAATGAAGGAGACATTCGGAAAATTGAAGGAATTGTTCCTCAATTCAAGAATGAATTTTTTCTCGCATTGCCCAGAGACAGATGTGGATGTGCTCGAGTTCATTTGGTCCACAGATCAACTAATACATGATGTAGGAGTTCTGCAAAGGTAGGTTTTAGCTTGAAAAACCCTAGTTTGGCAAGAAATACAGTTTTAAACTGTGCAGGGGTACGGACACTGCCCGTGAACACTTTCGGCAGGGGCAGACTCCCCAAACTAATTAAATGTGTGCAGGGTTTGAGCGGACATGTCCTGACAGGTGCAGTGTACGGGGCGCAGTGAGATGAGGTGTGCATGCACGTCACTGTATCATTCACCAGAGTTTACACTATCCAAAATCACAAGCATCCAATAATCGGAAAATTATCTGTGTCAATCTTGACATGGATTATCAACATTTTGAAACTATAGAACAAAAAAGAACCTCAATAGCCCCTACACAGTCCATAGTTCCAACAACTATCATACACCAACCTTCTTCTGAACCATTGCTCCCTAATCCTACACACCTGGAACTTCCCCAAATGCAAACAGAAATTGCTCACCCTGTTTGTAATAGCATTGATTTTATGGACTTGGATACCTTAATGTTGACTATGCTTGATAAATTCCAAGCTGATCCGTACCCAAACAGAACAACCCTACTGATTGTGTTTCAATCAATTCCGGAGTTGGAAGCTATCTGTTCTGGGATATTAGATCCATTAACAACATTGACCCCCCTAATATGGATATTGTAGCCCTGGATGTACCATGAAATATTGTCAAAAACATACTATGACAAATGAGGGCAAAAGTACAATCTTGTGGGTTCTTAATGCAAGTACAGTCCTTTTCTCCATCTGAAAAGCCTAGCACAGCACAGACCCCAACATCCTCCCTTGCATCCACAGATTGCAAAGGTACCTGCAATCACAAAACCAATGACAATCAAGAACCTGTTAAGTCAAAACCACACACTTCTGACAACTCAAAATGGACTTTCTAAAGCCATCCAAAACAATTCTAGGCTTTAGAAATGCTAGATCCTTTCAAATCAGAATCTACAGTAATGTAAGCTCGCAACATGGAACACCAGAGGCTTCTCGCACCTCCTCATCCCCAAAGTGAAAGCCCTAACTGTGCACGATATTCGCGTCCTTCAGGAAACCTGGATCACTGGCCAACCAGTGTGGCCCAATTTTCTAATTTCCCATGCCCAGGCTAAAAAACCTCTAAAACATTGCCCATAAATTGGACAACTAGTTGCAGTCAAAATAGCCTCTAATATCCACCTACAACCTTGGGCTACCCCTTGCATGTGCATTCAAATTGTTAAGCTCTCTACGCAGAACCACTTCCACCCTTTATATCCATCCACAGCACAGCTAAATATATATTGGAATCCCGCAACCATCAATGATGAAATATTCTTATTCCATGTAGAAGCAATGCTAGATCTAATCTTACTCACTCCATCAGTTCAAACAACCATCGTAACAGGCGAGCTAAACACCAACTGTTTTAAAATAAACACAAAGAGCTTTCGAACTTGAGCTGATAAGTGGATGTCTCATGTGTCTACACGTAATTCTATCAATGCTTAACGGCAATATGACAGGAGACGAGCCAGCTGCATCAACCTGGTGAATAGACTATATATTTATTCCCCAAATGCTGTTTAAAGAATTCACTCCTTCTAGCTGATACCAAATATAGCTAGTGAACATGACATGTTACAACTACAGTGGGTTCCATATATATCACCCGCAAAGGAGTTCATGAACATTCCTCTTAAACTCAATCAAGGCAGATATCGCCTGATGTGGATATCTTATAAAACAAAACTATTAAAAACCCAATTATCTCTTCTATCATTTGAGACTTCATGCTCTCCTCCCATGTACACTGATTGCTTAAACTTGATCAATCAATCAGTTATAACTCAATGTCGTCTGATATTCAAACACAGTAATAGATTTGATGAAAAAATTCATACTTTAAAAACGAAATTCCTTCACAACATGAGCAAATTATCTCCGCTCACTGACACACAAAAAAGATCTAGACTTCAAACCTTTTATAGAAATCTGATTAAACAAATAAACTTTAAGAAAAAGCAAGATCATGCAGAACAAATGCTAGCAGCCATGTCAACCAAATAAACTGCAAACATCTGGCAACTCTTAAATGCTGCTGATGGCTGTGCAACAATTCTCTATTTTTAAACACTATAAGTGGACTATACATATTTTGACTCTTCTAAATTCAGGTTCCACAAATCACACTCATTGGCACCTACCCATACCCTATTGTAATCAATTCATCTTTGATAAGCTCGATATAATTATTCTGACTAAAAAAACTAAGCGCATCAAGAGCACCTGGACCTGATACTTTGTCTAATTCCATCTTAAAAGCAGATCCAATTGAGTGGTCAAAGATCTTGATGTTAATCTTTGCCAATGTCATTCGAACAAGGTCACTTCCCCCATCGTGGTCAGAAACAATAGTTATCCCAATATTTAAAAAAGGAAATCATAACAACCCTACCAATTACCGACCAATTGTGTTATTAGACATACCAGGGAAAATATTTGCACGCTTGGTTCTTTAAGATTTTACTCTCTGGTTTAATACCCATTGCCTATTAGATTTTCATTAGTCTGGTTTTATTAAAGGTATCAGGACCTTTTTAAATTTAACTATTCTTACTGCACTCAAGAAACAAGCTATTTTAACTAAACAGCCACATTTCTTAGCTTTTATCGATTGTAGGCAGCCATTTGACTTTGTGTCACAAGAGATTTTATGGAAGAAACATTTTACCACCAAATGTCCCCTATATATTTTATTCTTAATTCAACAGTTTTATGTAAATACCTCCATCAGAGTCATGCTGACCAGAGATGGATTATTCTTGATAAAATTCTAACTGACAGTGGACTTAAGCAAGGGTGCATATTGACTTCCATTTTATTTAACTTTTACATAAATGACATATGTAGTGCTTTTCAAACCGTTTAGTCAATTCCGCCAAAATTGGGACCCACAGAAAAGTCATGACATCTCTATGCGGATGACCTTGTGATTCTGGACAGGACTCCTATTGTCCTACAAAGGGAATTAGCCGCCTTAGACGTGTATGCAGCAACGAACCATCTTACCATCAAAACAGATAAATCAAATGCAATGGTATTCAACCATAATACCTCCCAAAACAAATACAGAGTCAACTGGACACTCTCTAAAATCTCCTTAACACAAGTTCAGCAATATAAATTCTTAGGCGTAAATGTGAACACACTTGTCTCTGAGATCCCATTTAAACTAGAACTCAGAGCAAGATTGAAGCTACCTGGGGCCCAAGGACTAGCTTTCCATAAACGATATGGAAAATTCTCTTATATGCCAGTAAGATTATTCTATAGACAAAAAGTAGTACCAGCCATTGCATACAGAGCACATACTAAACTACCAATAAATCATCCCAATTGGAATTTACAAGGGGGGTTTATTGGAAAAATAATGTATGTCTCCCCACGAGCACTCTGATTGCAATGATTGGATTTGAGATGGGCTTAATTTCTCTATCATCAGTGGTAGCATGGCAAATGATATCAGTCTATAGAAAACTACTCACTACAGAACTTAATCACCCTAGAAGTAAGTCGGCTGTGAAGGCAATTCTAGTCCCATACAACAAATCACCTCTTCACACATTGGAAGAGCAGTGCATATCCACCCTAGCAGAGGCCTACATTTCCATTGGTTTACTATTACACAACCCTGATAAAGCAAAAGTAAAGCTCTGGCATTGGGATGTAACATGGCAAACGTGTATGTCATACTCATCATTTAAAGCAGGTGCCTTTAAAGTGAAATCATTAAATGAAGTACCTGCATGTGTAAAATGTTTTCCTGACCCCAAGTATGCACAAGCAATTTTAAGAATTTGATTCATTTTATGGCCCACCAAAATGCAAGTAGCCAGATAAAACAAATCTTTAGCCTTAAACACAACCTGCAGATTCTGTAATTCATCACAACATATAGATACTCTGCAGCACTTATTGGGAGAAATAGGTTTTTAGTAGTGCAACTTAGCCATAACATCCCTTTAACAATGTTTTTTTACTGAATTTCATAGCTTTTTAGTAGCGCAACTTAACCATAACCTCCCTTTATCAAAGTTTTTTTACTGAATATACATTTTCATAGTGTAAATTTGATAGATGTTTACTACGATTCACTTACTTTACATATATGTAACATAGAACATACCGAACACCCCGCTAATGATTTTGATGTCCGCGACATCAACACTACCCAAACACTCAGGGGGTATTTCAATTATTTCTATCATACCATATAAACACTGCACAAGTTCAAAAATCAGCACATAAACACATTATATATAATAATAAATAAGCAGTGGAACCTACATATTTAACACATCAACCATCCATTTAAATACCATATGTAATAAAATGGATTATACCATAACAAAAAAGATATGCCTCCAACATAATTACCTCACAGAAACTGCAGAGCTAGAAGCAACAGTAGACCTACAAAACACTACAAATACAACTTACCAGAAACTAGTAAGTAAACTGCATTTTTCTTATATGTTTCTAAACGTTTTATATGAGGTACAGTACAATTAATATATTTTTGTTTTACACACAGAAATGTGCAGTACTTTGGAGTGGCTTGAGGACAATTTTCCACGTGAGTAAATGTCTGAAGACAGTGATAATAATGGTAGACACTTCTCTATATAAGCAAATTAATAATCATTACTTTATGTGTACTTAATATATATATAGATTTATTTTTAACAGACCATACAAACATTGAAAATATTACACCAAAAGACACATTGGAAAAGACTCTCGAATGCATGGAACAGAAAATAGACATGCTTAAGGAAAATTTCAATGGTTTGAAACAGTTGAAGGACCACATAAAAGAAAAATTTAAGTACCATTGTCCCAACTGTACCTGTGCCCCCATATCCATGTCCCAGTGAACTTTCCCCAAACCCTGAACACCAAAATAAACGTTTTGATGACACTTCCATCCCTTCATCCCCTCCCATCCATCCTCTCCAAAACCCTAATTCCCTTGTATTTGTATCAGTTTCTGCTTCCCCCTCTCTTTCATAAATTTTGTATATGTATATAATAAAAAAAAATGTTATGTTTCTTTTAATGAAATTCTCTGTGTCTTATTTTTCTGGGAAAAAGCAGTTAAAATGTCAGCGGACAGCGCGCCTGTCCGGCCTGTCCGTAATTAACAAAATGTATGTGTCCTAAGGACACTACACCTGTCCGTACCATTCGCAACCAAGATGGAACTGTTCTTAGAACACACCAGCTGTCCGGGATGTCCATAAATGAACAAAATGGGTGTGTCCTTAGGACACTATACCTCTCTGTACCGTTTGCAACCAAGATGGAACTGTTCTTAGAACACACCAGGTGTCCAGGATGTCCGTAAATGAACAAAATGGCAGCGTCCTAAGGACACTATGTCTGTCCGTAACGTTCGCAACCAAGATGGAACTGTTCATAGAACATGCACGGTGTCCAGGATGTCCGTAGTCAAATAAAATGGAGGTGTCCTAAGGACACTATACCTGGCCATACAGTCTGCAGAACATCTACACACATGCGCACCACACCCGTAAATCCTGCGAACATCGTGCCTGTCCGTAACTGTCCGTCTCACTTGTGTCACACTTTTAATTAATTTCAGGACCTGAACACTGTCCGTAGAACACCCGCACACAAGCGCACAACCGTTTCTGTGTATTTGGTGTCCTGCGGATACCCATTCCCTTCGCGGACGTGTTCCCGACGTCATCATGTGACCGCAAACATGCTGAACGTGTGTCCTCATTTGTGGACTCTGTCCGGTTCCCCAACATTTTAAAAGAACTTATTCAGACGATCCAAATTATTTTACAATACAAATTCACCATTTCACATGTCCCAAACAATGGCCATGGCCTTCCACAAACTTTTTTAACTTTTGAATGCCTATGAGTGTTCGATATGGTCGTGAAACGCACCCCTTCACCCCTATAAAAGGCCACACCCCAGAGCTGATCTTCATTGTACTTATGCTATTGCAGATTGACTTTTGCTGCCTTTGCTACTCTTGCTGAGATTTTCTCATCAACCCTAATAGCATCCATGGCTGCTGGTGCTACATCTGCCTCAGCACCACCCCCAAACCCTCCACCACCACCATCTCCCCAAGGGCCTGCAGAGGGGAACACGCGTGAGGATGTATAGAACAAGGATGAAGATGATGAAGAGAATGAGGTCGAGGAATTCCCTACTACCAGCACTCGCCAGGAGTCTTGGGTGTGGTGCTTGTTTACCGTTTATGGCAACATACCAAAAGCACGTGTGAACAAGGTCACCTGTACCCAGTGCAAATTGGTGCTGAGTTGAGGGAGACGTGATTCGTACAGCTTGGTACGACATCCATGAAGCGACACCTAACTTCGCTCCACAGTGCGGACATTCGCAAGGTTGCACCTTGTGATAAACGTAGTAGGTTGAATTCCTCTACAGCATCTTAAATTTCTGCTCCTCTCACCACAAAAGACACTCCTGTGGGAGAGCACATACCTCCAGTTGCTTCAAAGGCCATTTGCAATGCTATTGACTCTTACCTTTCGAGGGTCACAATATTGTGTATGTACTGTGATGCAGTAATCTGCAGGGGGGAGATTGTTCGAAGTGCTTTCGAGACTACGGTCACAGACCACCAGAAGACCTGCTACCTACCTAAATAAGGCCCACCCTACATCTTCCTCTCTCCACCTGCCCTTTCTTATCCCTGTGGTTGGTGTCCCTTCCTTACCCTCCTTTCTCCTCCTCTCCTAGTGTGTCGTGTGTAAAAAAGCAAAAAAATAAATGAAAACAAAAATCCAAAAAAAGGCTCTTTTCAGAGCCGCCTTTCACAGTTTAAAAATAGAAGTGTCAAATAAACAGTGCAGGGCCCGGTGCATTTTTTGAAAGTCCGCAGACAGTCCTAGGACAGATAGAATTTTGGCCAGCTGCCCTAGCAAAACCAATCCATTTTTCTCTGGGAGGAAGTGGTGGCTCTGAAAAGAGCCTTTTGGTGGTGTTTTTGTGTGTTTGAAAATCTTTGAATCGTCAACATCTACTGCAAAATAGATGACTATAATTCCAAAAAAGGTTGCAATGCATTTTGTACATTTTTCAAAAAAATCTGATTGCCAGCATATGTAAGATGGATTCCATCTCTGCGAAAAAATATATGTGCTACAAAATATAATATTTTCATTGTGAAAAGAGGACATGCCAACATCTCTTAGAAAGGCAAAAACTGCCTTATTAGCATTGCGCCTCGCTTTCTCCATTTGTGGACCAAATGAAGAAGACGCAGCCACATTTGTCTCTGCCCAATACGAAAAAAAATACTTGGGAATTTGGAAACATGTCCATGACCTTCTCAATTCCTTCTTTCATTTAAAATTGCAAATAAATTCCAGACACATGTCCTAAACTGTTCCCTCCACAATGAATCATAATTATGTCTGGATGATGCTCTGTCTCTAAAGTAGCACAGAGAGGTACCAAGTCCAGCCAATTAATTCCACGCACTCCATGCCAGTGCACTTCCACATGAGGGAATTCAAGATCTGCAGCTACTCCACAATGTTCTGCATGCACCTCCAACCAATGTATCCATGAGTCTCCCAAAATCCAGATAATCTGTTTTCGAAAACACACAGCCATAGCTATCTGTTCTTCTCTCAGGAAAAAGACGTTCTCACAAAATCTCTCCTTACACAACACACCCACTAAACTATACTGATCAATCCCTAGCTCTGCACATTGTCATTTGCATGCCTCTCCTCCCCATAATCCCCGTATGTAATATACGCTGTCCACAGACTACCGCCATGTCGGCGGACATATCGAAGATCTGAACGTGGTGAATATACATTTAAATAGTGTGCCCCATTTCCCCTTTGAGGTGGCTCTGAAAAGAGCCATTTTTTTGTGTTTTTTGCAGTTGTCTGACAGACACCTGTTATTTTGTATTTTTTTTTGGAGGGGGGTTCTTCTAACTTTACAACTAAAATCTTCACATAACCTTCTCCAAAGCAACCCTTACATTCCAAAACAGCATGGCATTTCCCAAAAAAGATAAAGAAACATTGGGCCTCATTACGAGTCCGGCGTTAACCGAGGCGGTAAAACCGCCTGGTTAACGCCGGACTCGTATTACCATTCCGCCTCCGTGATTCCCGGAATTACCGGGGCATCACAACCCCGGTTTTCCGGGAATCACGGAGGCGGAATGGTGTAAATCCCCATTCCCATTGAGTCCTATGGGACTCAATGGGAATCGGGATCATGGAAACACCGGCAGCATCTTGTAATGCTGCCGGTGTTTCCTCGTCCGCCTGCAGGCAGGCGGTGTTAAACCCGCCAGGTCAGACCTGGCGGGAACATCACCTCCCGCCTGCAGGGGTCGGGATCAGGTGGTCCGGAAACAACGGTGGTGGCGGGTTTACCGCCACCGTTATTTCCGGACCGCCACGGTCGTAATGAGGCCCATTATCTTCAAAATAAACAGCATTACTCGAATCAATATTCTCATTGTTACAGAAAAACATACCAGCTCTAAGCATGAAAGCACGCATGCCTCGATTGATTAGAAACCTAGCAATGTTTTGCTGAGGACAAAAAATAGAACTATTGTCCTATATTGCCCTAGGAGTAATCCAGAGAAAATTACTTTCGCATTTGGAAGGATTGTCATTACTGCTTGAAGCAACTGCTCCAAATCTGCCAAGAAAGTAGGGGCACTCACGTAGCCCAAATGGAAAGCACCATAGTGCAAAACTACCAGATGAGGACTGTTCATCCTACGCATATCTTCACATACATGGAGAATTGCCTCTACATTGCAATCAGCTACAGCGCTCCAGACCACCACCACTCCTTTAACATCGAAATTGTTTGCCACATGCCTGCATTGAGAATACAGCTGTACACCATACACAAACATATCTCCGAGCACCAACACCCTGACTTTCTCCACCTCTGCCATCTTCACTACACACACTCTCTTTATACACAAATCCACAACGTCAACATCTGATTGGGTGATTCCTACAGTTCCCTTTCCATACTGCATTTTCTGGAAAACCTTGGATGTGGCACGCCCTACCCGTGGACAGCAGCGGTGTCCGTGTGGTACGTAACTCTTAGCCAGACCTTTACACCTTTCCACATCACTCTCGGTGCCATTCCCTCATTGGATACAGCTAATCAGTCACACAACCATCCAATCACATCGAATCACATCCAAGACCTCTTCATCTAACTCCATCATCAGAGTTCCACACTTCAAGTGTACTGTTGATCACTCTGAGTACAAGTCTCATATCATTGAAAAGCACCTACTACAAAAACTACTGTACAAGTCTCGGAGATTTCTACTTCCAGCTCCATGCATATCCACATGCATGATTACAAACTACAGGTATGCATATTTTATTCAGAGTCCATGTACAACTCTTATGAATCCATATAAACAGAGTAATGCCACTAAACCTGCATAGCCTATACATACATGGCACCGCTCCCGATTTAAGCATGAGACTCTCGATTTTTCATAGAAAAATCGCACTATTTTTACTGTCTCCCGCATAACATATACATACATGCCAACCCTTCCCGAATTAGGCGCGAGACTCCCAATTTTTCGTTGAAAAATTGCACCATTTTCTACTGTCTCCTCCTAAATTAATGCTAATCCCAATGCAATCCTATGAGAAAAATAATTCTTCCCGATTTCTGTGCTGAAATCTCCCTCTCTGAGGCTCCCGATTGTTGGCATGTCTACCTATAAAATGAACTTATTGAAATTGTTCCCATCTACTATAATCAACTATCACTTCCAAACCTGTCTGCTATCTGCAACACAGCTTTAAAAAAACAAGTGAATTTCATGCACTTGAAATTCTACTCATTTGCAAAGCATTTCGAACTAACATATTGTAAATAAAATATAAATTCTGCACATAGTCAAATGAAATGCATGCATACACTATGTTCAGATATCAAACAAGAATACTACCACAAAAACAAAAAAAAATTAACGTCTACATTAACATCAGTGCTATAAACACACAAAATTATTAACAACTTTCTTTTACAATTGCAGTCAAGACCACCCTCCTGAAAATCAGCATTATTATTATTATTAATATTATTATTATTATTATTATTATTATTATTATTATTATTATTATTATTATTATTATTATTTAAACTACAAGCAACATATCCAAAGAAACCTGCTCATTCCACAATTAAAGAGTAAGTAAAATACTACCTTAATATTCTTACTGTTCCTCAAAGACACTGTGTGGTTCATTCATGTAATCTGCGCACCAAAAAAAACAGCGATTTCTGAACCATTCTGTCCACAAATCCTCATTTATTAAACAGAGATTAGTAGGCAGAATGGCAAACAAATCCCATTTTTTTTGGAACAGAAATAACATACTCAACCCTTCGAATGTTAGTACTACAAAACATAGAACTGTTTTATTTGTATACCATTATGTTTACTATTAATGCTTCTCCTCACCACTAGCTCACTTTCTACTCTCATCTGAACCGCAGTTTAGTAACACACAAATAGAAGAATCGCCTTCCCTGTACTACAAAACAAAGAACTGTTTTATTTTTATACCATTACGTTTATTATTAATGCTTCTCCTCACCACTAGCTCACTTTCTACTCTCATCTGAACCGCAGTTTAGTAACACACAAATAGAAGAATCGCCTTCCCAACTCATTGTAACTGCCCAATGCACAATCACACACCACCACATACATGTTTCCCATCATACTCAGACACTCATGCACACAGCACACATACATTGCAAAACGGCCCAACCCATACCTTCTTTTTTTTCAACAGACCCCAAAGAATGCCTACCAAAATGAAAGTCCGTAGAAAGCAAAGCAGAAATAGAGCAAATGAAAATAAAAGTATTGAAAATAAGCATCCATCTCTACCAGAGTTTATAAAAAATGGGCAAACAAAACAGTTAATACAACAATTTAGCGAAACAAAACAAGCTTCTAGTACAGAAACTTTGCCTCCTCTATCAAAATGTAAAACAAAACAAAAAATGCTTAACAAGAATTTGGCTACCACTACTGCTAAAACTGCTCCTATAAATCTTGATATGCTAGCAAGTAACCATACCAAAAAAGTATTTTAGCAAAAATGTTCCGCCACAGAGTCCTTCAGATTCTTATAAAAACAGGAGAGAAATCATGCACGACCCTTAAAACCTACCGCAGAAAGGAAGTTATTTATTTTAGTTTGAAACAGGATGAAACCACTAGCAAAACAAACTACTAAACTACAAAAAAAACTTCTCAATAAACGGAATGTCAACAAAAAAAACTTCTTAAATATCTGTGGAGATGAATGGAGCCACACCATGACCAGAGAACCATATTTTAATGAAGACGCATACAAACAAAACCAAGCAAACACAATTGCCATCCATAGCAGTGGATGAGGTTATGAAAAAATTAATAATACCATAATGGAACAAGAAATACTGCTTACAAAAATATCCCCAGAAAACTCAGAATTACCAACCATTCAACTGAACCAGAAGGTCCAGTATACAAATGGCCATGCACGTCAATGTGTAACATTCCCAAAAAATCTTTCACATCTTTACGCCATTTCCTCAATCAGTATGTGAAAGGTAAATACAAAATTAAAATGAAAGTGCTGCAAAATATGGATACCTGTAAGGTGTGCAAATACACAGCACTACAAGGACATTCATTAGCCTGCATTTCAGGACCTATTTGCAAAAGCACCTTCCATGATATCAAAATGATATCAACACATCATTCAGCTATAAGCAATCTTGGGCCTCATTACGACTGAGGCGGAACTGGTTAACGGGCTCCGCTAATGCAGGCGGACCCGTTAAACCGGTTTCGCCTCATTACAAGCTCCCCTCACGGGACCCGTTAAGTAACGCCTGGTCAAACCAGACGTCCTTACCGGGTCCCACAAGGGAAAGAGGGAGCAAACAACGGGCCGCTCGTAATCGGCCTGTTGTTTGCACCCTCTCCCATTCCCATTGAGCCCTATGGGGGCTCATATGGGAATGGGGAAGGTCTGGGCTGGGTTCCTGGAGGGAGGAATTACCGGGCCCTCCAAACTCGGAATGGCCTGGTAATCCCCATTCTGGGAACCCAGACCCGATTTCGGCGACAGTCATGCCGTCAATAGCGGCATGGCTTCCGCCGAAGTCGAAATGAGGCCCCTAGTCTATAAACTGTACTATGCTAAAAGTCATGCTTTAGAACTAGCCAATTTAAATAACACTCTTCTACATGGTACACCCAAAGACCTACAAGAAGAAATCGACTGTATCCAGCGAAGATATTTTGGAAGTGAAAGCCACTTACAAAATGCAATAGCTTTACAACAGACTAGCACCAATTCTGCACATGGCAACCTTCTACTACACACATACAAAAAAAGAAATACTAAAATTTAAAAGTACATCCCCTGAAGTACCAAACCATGTGTGTGTCTGTGTTGTTGCAGAACTTTTTACAAAAGTAACACAAAAACTATAGACATAACATACAAAATAGAAGACAATGAAGATTCCAAATGGTTTGAATTAGCAGAAAACAAATACGAAATAACTGACCCATTAATACTTTGCAGTTACTGCACTACAAAACTTGACAACAACCAAACTCCTTCACCTGCTATCACAAATAACTTGGAATTATTCCCACTACCAAAACTCCTGCAACAACTCAATTTATATGAGAGCATTATAATTCAAATAATGCACCCATTTCAAGCAATAATACGTCTCCAACCAAAAACAGCAAAATTACCTCCCTCTGAATTGGTGAAAGGCATTCATGGCAAAGTAGTTTTTTTACATTTAGATCTGAAAGAAAATGTGCACACTCTAGGAGCGCAACCTTCAATACAGCAATCTTTAATTGTCTTAATAAATGGTGTAACAACAAAAGACAAAAAAATTTGACAACAACTCTTGGACTTACATAAAGTTAGACAAGCCTTGCAATATCTAAAATACAATAATGAATACTACAAAGAAATAAATATTGAAAAAAACATAAAGGAAACGACTGAAATAATTCAAGCGTCACCAGAAACTCTTTAATTTGAACGTCTAGATCCTGCTACAGTATCCAATATTTTAGACCATTATACAATTCATCCATTACACTCTAGTGACACCATAGATGATGCACTAGAAACGTACCAAATGCGACAAACCAAGGGATCACCAATGAGCATATGGGAAAAAAGTATTGAAGCACATGCTTTTCCTCTACTATTTCCTACTGGCAAAGGAGGAAGGTACAATGATAGACCCACTCAGATAACAGCATCAGAATACCGCTCATTATGAATGTATTCTGAAGATCCCAGATTTAGACAAAATATGCAATACATATTCCACCTACTCTTTGAAAGTGAACTAGCAACTATATGTTACGGAGTTGCACACATATTGATATCATGAACCCACTAAATATGTCAGCTACGCAATTATTACAAAAAATGCAAGAAAAAGATGAGGTTTTACAATCAAGCATTATAAATCTGTTTGCAAACATGCGTAGTACGAAAGAGTACTGGTTCTGATATCACAGAGATGTACGTTGTATGATTAGAAACCTTGGCAGAGACATAGTGACCTTCATGCACAAATTGTACAATTTCAAAGAAACAAATGTGGCAAATATTGTTGTCGCAAATACAAAAACAAAGGGAAATACTACACCAAATGCCGCTTTGGTTTCCCTAGACCAGTTACAGAAACAGGTGAATTGAACAACTTCATGTCTTCAGCTAGACATAGTGTTAAAGGTAAATCACCTAAGAACACATATTACATAAAAAGAACAGAAGTATCAAAATAGATCAATGATTATAATGCAATAATTGCCCTCTTAAAAACAGAGCTTCAAGACCTCTGGAAAAAGAGTTCTCAAATCATATGAGGACATAAAAACAATAGCAAAAAATGATCCCAACAGCCAAGATATTTTGAAAAACAATTTACTAGACAAATACTACCCGAACAGCAGTACCACTTTGGAAACCATGTGTCTATACCACATAACCCAAAACTTTGTATACTAAAATAATATAAAACCCGATGAATAAAAAGGTAGATATAGAGTGACAGATTGTGAAGGCAGCTTAGTGAAACTTACCAAAAGAAGCTTAATTAATCATATCAAATTGTCATTACAAACTCCTCAACAGAAAGAACTATATTACATGTCTCTGCAACAATGTTTTAAACCATGGAGAAAAGAAGAAGAGATACTAGATAACTATGACTCCTATGAAGACGCTTTCAAAGCAAATGAAATCACTATCACCGATGTAAACTTCACGCAGTACAAAACAATGTTGCACAATGAACAGCAACACGAAGAAGAACTCAAGGCCCAAATAGATAAGGACACTCCCGACAGTAGTCAACCTTCTGTAACAGGAAGCCATGAATCACAGGGACAGCCACTAGTAGCAAATGAGGCAGAATTAGCTATGACAGAAGTAGAAAACACCATGTGTCACTATGAAGAAGACACAGAAGACTTAACTGTACTACAATCAAAACTAAACAAAGAACAGTACACCATTTTTGAAGAAGTAACAAAAGAAATTACACATGGTGTACAACATAAAAATAAAGAATGTACCTGCCAAAATTACAAACCGATACTACTATACGTCAGTGGTGAAACTGGTTCAGCCAAACCATTCTTAATCAAAATCATCAGCAAGTTCCTTCAACAATTGACAAACAACAAACGGTCAGCTGTTGTAACTGCCCCCACAGGTGTAGCTGCCTACAACATAGCCGGTGTCACTTTACACCGATTACTACTCCTTCCAGTAGAACACCAAAACAAATTAGAATATTACAAACTTTCTACAGAAGCTGCAATGGCACTACGCAGAGTGTTAAAACAAATGAAAACGCTATTAATAGATGAAGTGTGCATGGTCTCCAACCTAATGTTAGCTTTGATTCACCTCAGATTGCAAGAGGTACTTAAAACAAACTACGAAGAGCTCATTTAAGGAAAACAAATTATTGTTTTCGGAGATCTTCTTCAATTGACACCAGTGAAAGGTGCACCTATTTTTAAAACCTTAGGACAGAAACTCTTAAGTAAAACTGTTGGTAGCATAGGAAATGTCAACCTTTGGCAACATTTCCAATACAGAGAATTCACAGAAAACATGTGCCAATCTGCAGACCTCACTTATGCCAACATTTTAAAAAGTATTAGAGTTGGTGTACTATCTCAAGAAGCACAAGCAATATTAAAAACCCGGCACATCCATGCACTTTATGGCGATAACTCATGTGCTACTGATGTTATGGAACAATTAGTGCACAAAAATGTCAATTGTATGTCCTTAATGTCAACTCTTGCAAGCTGTACCAAATTCAATGAAACAATGTTGAAAAAAGAAATGCACCCAATAATTGAAATTTGTTCCACAGACAAACTGGACGTACATGGTATGACACTACCCATTGTCAACAAGCCACAGCAAGACTAAATACCTTAGAAAATTCTATTTCCACACAGCTGGTTTGGAGAAAATATTAAAATTATCCTTAAACTGTAGAGTAATGCTTAAACGTAAACTTGATGTGGAGAAAGGACTAGTTAATGGAGCACTGGGTACAGTTGTTGGCTTTCAAACATACCCACATGACAACAACATTCAGTTTGTCAATATTCTCTTTGACAAACTTTCAGAAGTAAAAAGGATAGGGCGCTCAACAGCTCGATTCCTTCTCTTCAAAGACATGTATGTACGCAGAGAACAATTTTCTCTAACTCTTGCATATGCAGTCACCATTCATAAATTACAAGGTCTTACCCTAGACAAAGCATTGATAGATATTGGTTACACAGTCTTTAAAGAAGGCATGAGCTACATAGCACTATCACGCTTACGTACACTTGACGCTCTATTTCTAATTAACTTTGATGCAAGTAAAGTAAACGCTGATATTCCTTGCATTTTAGAATACTATAGACTGCATTCAATATACACCCCCCATCTAAAAACATATCCTGTTCCACAAAAAGGAAAACGTTGTAAAAGAAAACTAATTCAAACAAAAATGCAACAGGATCTGACTGCAAATCCTCCAAAGAGAGTAAAATAAGCTATTACTTCATCAATTACCACAACCAAAGAAGAACCTATTACTCAAAGTAACTCAGGTACTTCTTCAAAGAAGCAACACAAACTCTGAAAAAATGACTTGGACACAGAACTATCTAGTCCATTCAAATTTTCAAATATAACTGGTGTAAATTGCTACCCAAATGTAGCAATGATTATTCTATTTCAACTGCCACCAATTGTTGACAACATTTACTTACACAGTATAGACCAACTGTGTTTGCAAATGTTAGTCCTTCATAGGAACGCAACAAACAATCCTGACAACACGTATAGTGTTCATGGAATAAGACAAGAATTGGATTACTGTGCTGGAATGGTGAAATTCACTATAAACTCACAAGAAGGTCCACAAGAATTTCTAATGTACTTACTACAAGTACTGGAAAACAAAAACATGGCTATAAATGAAATCTTCCAGATTTCATACATGTGGAAACATACATGCACTCTCTGCAACAATGTGACACAGGAACAAATCCCTAGTGAGTGCTTTGTGTATGTATCCATACCTAATTGTGAATCTGTTACATTTCAGCAACTTGTGCAAAATGCAAACCATGGTAGATTATGTACTACCTGCAATTCAGATAATCGCTCCACCTTACTAATACAAACACATAGTAACTACATAATACTAATGCTTCTACGATACAATGCAGATGGTACCAAAAACAATTGCAAGCTGACTGGATTCACACACTGTCAAGTATCACTTGGTAAGAAAACCTCCACAACAATAGGTATAATCTACCACACAGGAGCCACAACCAATGCAGGTCACTACACAGCATATATACAAAAGAAATGTGGATGGTTTGAATGTAATGATAGTACCATTACTCTGAAGCAGAGATTGGTCTGTATTGTGTAAGTAAATGTTGTCAATAATTGGTGGCAATTGGAATAGAATATGTACTGCTACATTTGCGTAGCAATTTACACCAGTTATATTTGATAATTTGAATGGACCTGATAGTTCTGTGTCCAGGTCATTTTTTCGGAGTGTGTGCTGCTTCTTGTACCTGAGTTAGTTTCAGCAGTAGATTCTTCTTTGGTTGTAGTAATTGATGAAGTATTAGCTTCTTTAACTCTCTTTTGAGGATTTGCAGTGAGATCCTGTTTTGTTTCTGTTTGAAATAGTTTTCTTTACAATGTTTTGCTTTTTGTGGAACATGATAGGTGTTTAGATGGGGGTGTATAATGAACGTAGTCTATTGTATTCTAGAATGCAAGGAATATCAGCATTTACTTTACTTGCATCAAAGTTGATTAGAAATAGCCTTTCAAGTGCACGTAAGCGTGCTAGTGCTACATAGCTCATGCCTTCTTTAAAGACTGTGTTACCAATATCTATCAATGCTTTGTCTAGGGTAAGACCTTGTGATTTATTAATGGTGACCGCGTATGTTAGAGTTAGAGAAAATTGTTCTCTGTGTACATACATGTCTTTGAAAAGAAGGATTCGGGCTGTTGAGCGTCCTATCCTTTTAACTTCTGATAGTTTGTCAAAGAGAATATTGACAAACTGAATGTTGTTGTCACGTGGGTATGTTTGAAAGCCAACAACTGTACCAAGTGTTCCATTAACTAGTCCTTGCTCCACGTCAAGGTTACGGTTAAGCATTACTCTACAGCTTAAAGATAATTTTAATATTTTCTCCAAACCAGCTGTGTTGGAGATAGAGTTATTTAGTCTTGTTGTGGCTTGTTGACACAAGGGTAGTGTCATACCATGTATGTCCAGTTTGTCTGTGGAGCAAATTTCAATTATTGGTTGCATTTCTTTTTTTAACATTGTTTCATTGAATTTTCAACAGCTTGCAAGAGTTTGCATCAAGGACATACGATTGACATTTATTTGTGCTAATTTTTCCATGACATCAGTAGCACATGAGTTATGGCCATAGGGTGTATGGATGTGTCGGGTTTTTAATATTGATTGTGCCTCTTGAGGTAGTACACCAACTCTAATACTTTTTAAAATGTTGGCGCATGTGAGGTCTGCAGACTGGCACATGTTTTCTGTTAATTCTCTGTATTGGAAATGTTGCCAAAGGTTGACATTTCCTATGCTTTGTAAATATCAAAGAATCAGGATGAGAGATCCTAAATGCAGCTTTGTGGTTTTGAACATACAACTTTATTTCAATCCAATTTGTCACAGATAATTTCTCAATTATTTACAAAACTTTCGATAAGCTCGAAAGTGACAACGGCCAGGTGTGATTATATACAACGGAAATACAGGAAAGTATCAACCTCTGAAATATCGAGGTAAAATTTCCACACAAGGGCACAGGCACAAATGACAGTTGGGTAAACCTACGACTGAACAAAGTGCACCCGGGACAGTAATTGGTCCAGGGGGTGATTAACAAAAAGTGTACACAACACTATCTACAGAACATACACAAAAGGGGTTTATACAGTTGTGTCACAGGTGATCGACACTGGAGTGTTTCGGCCATGGGGGGCTGGTTTCAAGCCTGTCATAGTGTTGGCCTTCATCAGGATGGACGCAAAATGTAATTCTGTCAGTTTTATCTCTGGGTGAGAGTGAAGCTGTGAGGATCTCAGGATATTTATGTGATTTAAGAATTATTTAATAAAGGCTGAATGATGCCATAATGATACATCAAGATGTGTATCAGTATACAGCTTACCTTCTGCTGGTATTACAGTGGTGATGCTGTGTATTTACAGTCCTTAATCGATTGCTGGACTGTTAGGTGCACGTTGCACTCGGGGACAGCCGTGGGTTCCTGATTGGTGGACTTGCTTCAGGATCCCGTGGGCTGGAGGAGGGCCTTGGTAGATCCTGACTCTAAAAAGTGGAAGACCCCATAATGTTAGCCTAACCCAAATGGCATGCTCATAGTTGCAATCGTGAATGCTAGTCTGACCTTGAGTAAGCCATAGAGTGTGTCGCAGCCAAATGTGACAACGGGTGAGGACATACTAAGATGGAAAATCTGATCATGGATGAGGCTAGCCAATAGATGGTGCTTGTGTGGGCCAGTGAATAAATCAGGTCTCTAGTGGAACAGGTGGGTATAGTCAAAACCTGGTTAGAGGGTGAGACCACAATGTTCAGTCTCTGCTTGCCATGGCGTTGAGAGCCGCAATGGATGGTGCTTGTGTGGACAGCATGTGTGTCTGTATCTAACAATGCAGTGGAACATGAGAGGTTGATGAATGTGACTAGAAGTGGTGGCGGTCGGGGCATGGAGTGGCTGTGCTCACGTGTACTGTAAAGAGCTCTGGGCCAGTGTGTGGTAATGTGGTCAGGTCGGGTGTGTCTCCCACAAGGGAGATTGGTCACATCCGCAATTGCGCTGTGCTGCGTCAGCTGAATGGAAATACACTTCAGAGGACATACTGCAAAATGTGCCGGAGCCACATGATAAGAGAAAACTACACCGGCACCCTACGTGAAGTGGACGTAGCCAGAAGAGCATGGTGTGATAGTGCCACAAAAAGTCAGCATCCGAATATGGGTCCACTGACAACACAAGGCTGCAAGTGCTTACCGTTAGCTTCAAGGTGCGGGCATCACGGAAGGTCCCACAGCATGTAATGGTTGCTGTGGGATTCGGGACGTGCACCTCATAAGTATCCGCCCATGGCAGAATGGGGAGCCAATCAGGTTGAGGGTGGGCGCGTCACTGATGTGTCGCACCGGTAGGTTGGAGCCAGGTCAATCCCTAAAGACTATTGCCCAAGTGACCTAGTACTGTGTCCAATCGTGGTCGGGCCGCAAAGCGAAAGTGAAAAGGTTGCCTCAGGTAATGGAAAAGGAGGAGGAGTGTCCAGAGGAGTGTCATGAACTACACAAGTCCCCGAGAGTCATGGGAAATGTAGTCGTGAAAGTACCTCTAATCTACCGGTGTCGGACTTTAGATGCTGTTAGGTCAAATGGCCTGGTGCACACACTAAAACCTGTTGGTGTATTGACAAGTTGTAGATGGTAGAGGGCTCCACGAGGAGAGGGATATTCCAGAGCAGTTTAAACAAATGCAGAAGTGGCAACCCTGTACACAAACATCAATGTCTGCACAGGAACGCACACGTGCTTAAAATAACGTTCTAATAAAACCACTGTATTGCACGTGGGTATTGCATGTATTACATATCTGTTTTAGTGGCATGCGTGTCCGAATGAGTCTAGAGTGGCACAGATTTAAAAATGATAGTTTATAAAGACTCATGGGAAGGTGCCAAATGAGGCCTTAGAGGGTGTTGGTAGGTGGTGTGACACTGGGTCAAACAGATCAATGAGGTGCTACGGTTATAGCGGTGCACCACCTTGATAGGTTTTATTCCCAGAAGGGCTTCCACTCAACAGTGAAGTTTAGACCATTTTTCACTGAGTCCAGTTTGTGCACCCATTTTTGTTCAAGTTTGATGAGGGCTAGGTTAATGTCACCTCTACATCTCTGCGGCTGTAGTTGTTGTCCACGTGAATTGTTCATGTGTGTGACCTTTCTTGCTGACGTGTTCAACCAAGGGTTTATCTTGTACCTGATTCTTGATGCATGATCTAGGTTCATTAATACTCTGTTTAATGGGCCTGATGTTTTTTCCGATGTAGATGAGGTTACAAGAACATCTGATGGCATAGATCACATGTTTGCTCTCGCAATTGGTGTGGTTCTTCATGTTCCATGTGAAATCCTTGTGGGTGACGGTTTTGCTGGTTTTGGTGTAACGGCAAGCGACACAGTGGCCGCAACTGTAATGTCCAACGACGGGAGGGAGGTTTCACAGAGTAGTGAGCATTTTAGTGGGTTCAAGAAACATGTGAACCAGAGTGTCTCTAAGGTTTCTGTTTATTTTTAACGCAAATATGTTTATTTTTGCTAGGCTACCCTCGAATTTGATCAGGTGCCAGTGTTTGTTGATTGTGGTCTTGATCAAGTTGCTCACGGGGTTGAAAGTGGTGACACAAACGGTCCTATCTATGGGATCCTTGGTTTTTGTAGTTAGGCAGACTGTGCGGTCGGTGTTAGCTGCTCTCTTTTTGGCCATTTTGATGGATTTTCTTGGGTAGCCCCTTTGTCCAAGACGTATTTGCAACTGTTTCGCATGTAGTTTGAATTTCTCTTTGTCCGTACAGTTCCTGCGTATGCGGAGGAATTGCCCATAGGGGAGATTGTATTTCAGTCCTTGGGGGTGATAGCTAGAGAAATGAAGGAGGCTGTTTCTGTCTGTTGGTTTCCTGAAGAGTTCGGTTTTCAGCAGGTCGCCAGACCGGTATCTGTGCAAATAGAGGAAATTGATGGCTTGAAAGTCTCAATTTATGGTGAACTTGATGTGGGTGTTCTGTAAATTAAGCCAGTGGTGGAAGACCAGCAGTTGATCCTTGCTGCCTTGGCAGATCAAGAGGACATCGTCGATGTAGCAACGCCATATTTTAATGTGGTCTCTGTAAGAGTTGTCGCTCTGGCAGTTGTGGTCCTCCTCGTATTGGGCCATGTAGAGATTCACTACATCCAGTGCAAATGTGGCTCCCATGCTCACGCCTTTTATTTGTTGATAGATTTGTTGGCCAAGCAGAAAAAAGTTTTCTCCCATGGCTATGCGAATGCACTCAAGAATGAAGTTCGCTGGAGTAGCAGTGGTGTCGTTCCTTTTATTGAGGCAGGTGGAAAGTGCTTGCAGACCTTCTTGTTGGGGGATTCCAACAGTTTTACGGCAGAATTTGTGCCCTAAGGTTTTAAAAATAGGTTCACCTTTCACTGGTGTCAATTGAAGAAGATCTCCGAAATCAATAATGTGTTTTCCTCCAAAGAGCTCTTCGTAGTCTGTTTTGAGTACTTCTTGTAATCTGAGATGAATCAAAGCCAACATTAGGTTGGAGACCATGCTCACTTCATCTATTAGTAGCAATTTCATGTGTTTCAAAACTCTGCGTAGTTTCATTGCAGCTTCTATAGACATTTTGTAGTAATCTAATTTGTTTTGGTTTTCTATTGGAAGGAGTAGTAATTGGTGTAAAGTGACGCCGCCTATGTTGTAGGCAGCTAAATCTGTGGGGGCAGTTACAATAGCTGAGAGTTTGTTGTTTGTCAATTGTTGAAGGAACTTGATGATTTTGAATAAGAATGTTTTTCCTGAACCAGCTTATCCACTGACGTATAGCAGTATAGGTTTGGAGTTTTGGCAGGTACTCTTTTATTTTCATGTTGTACACCATGTTCAATTTCATTTGTTACTTCTTGGAAAATGCTACGCTGCTCATTATTCAGTTTTTATTTCAGTACAGTGAAGTCTTCTGTATCTTCTTCATAGTGAGGCATGGGGGCTGTTTCATGGAATTTTTTCACTGAAAAACGAGGATTTGTGTGCCATTCGGGCCACAAATCCCCATTTGTTAAACAGGGATTTGCGGGCAGAATGGCACACAAATCTCCATTTTTCAGTGCAAATAATTCCATAAATCAGCCCCTTAGTGTTTTCTACTTCTGTCATAGCTAATTCTGCCTCATTTGCTATTAGTAGCTGTCCCAGTGTTTCTTGGCTTCCTTGCTACAGAAGGTTGACTACTGTCAGGAGGGTCCTTATCTAGTTGGGCCTGGAGTTCTTCTTCGTCTTGCTGTTCATTGTGCAACATTGTTTTGTACTGTGTAAAGTTTACATCTGTTATAGGTCTTTCATTTGCTTTGAAAGCGTCTTCATAGGAGTCATAGATATCTAGTAACTCTTCTTCTTTCCTCCATGGTTTAAAATGTTGTAGCAGGGACATGTAATATAGTTCTTTATGTTGAAGAGTTTTATAATGACACTTTGATATGATTAATTAAGCTTTGTTTGGTAAGTTTCCCTAAGCTGCCTTCACAATTTGTCACTCTGTATCTACCTTTGTTTTCATCTGGTTTTATATTAATTTTGTATGTGAAGTTTTGGGCTATATGGTATAGACACATGGTTTCCAAAGTGGTACTGCTGTTTGGGCAGTATGTGTCTAGTAAATTGTTTTTCAAAATGTCTTGGCTGTTGGGATCATTTTTGGCTATTGTTTCTATGGGCCTCATTACACGGAAGGCGGTAAGGGTTTACCGGTACCGGTAAGGGCACCGGTACCGGTAAACCCTTACCGCCTTACTACGAGGTCCCTTTGCGGGTCCTCCCTTAACGCCTGGTTTTTCCAGGCGTTAAGGACGGGACCCGCAAAGGGACCTCAGAACTAATTACGGTACCGCAATTTGCGGTACCGTAATTAGCACCTTCCCCATTCCCATTATGCCCTATGGGGCAAAAATGGGAATGGGGAAGGGTAAATGGGGATTGGGGAATTACCACCCCCGCTCACCTTGGAGTAGGGCGGTAATTCCGCCATCCACCAAGGCGGACTCGGTACGGTACCGGCAGCAACCATGGCGCTAATAGCGCCATGGTTACCGCCTACCGTGTAATGAGGCCCCATGTCTTTGTATGATTTGAGAACTTTTTTTCTAGATTTAGCAGGACCAAGATTTAGCCATAATATATTTTCAGATTTTCCATACACTGCAGTACCGTTTAAACTGTCTGCAGCTTCATAGCAGCCACATTCTCTATGAGAGAGCATTTTTAAGCCTAAGCTGTACAATTTCTGAGACAGTGGGCCTCATTACGAGTTTGGCGGTAGCCATGGAGCTATTAGCTCAGTGGCTGCCTCCAAACCGTGCTCCTTTTCCAGGTTCCTGAAATGGGGACTTACCGGGTCATTCCGACATAGGAGACACGGTAAGTCCTCCTTGCAAGAACCATTCCCCTTTCCCATTTGAGCCTCCATAGGGCTCAAAGGGAATGGGGATGGAGGTAACAACGGGCACATTATGAGTGTCCCGTTGTTACCTCCTTCTTCCCCTCGCGGGACCCCGAAAGCACACCTGGTTTTACTAGGCATCCGATCAGGGTCCCGCAATGGGAACCCTGTAATCAGCCCTGAGGGAATGAAGGGGGCCTTTCCAGTACCGGCCCCCTTCATTCTGTGAGAGCAAGCCTTATAATGAGGCCCAGTGTTTTGTCCGATGATAGGTCATCCCAGAGGTCTTGAAGCTCTGTTTTTTTTCTTCTTTGGCTAAGTAGGCTGTAACATATTATGCAACTGCAGTGGAATTGTCTGCAATGTACTGCACAATTATGTTTGCATTGCACAAGAGGGCAATGATTGCATTGTAATCATTGATATATTTTGCTTCTTCTGTTCTTTTTATGTAACATGTGTTAGGTGATTTACCTTTAACACTATGGGCCTCATTAGGAGTCTGGAGGTAACCATGGTGCTATTAGCACCATGGCTGCCTCCAAACCCTTACCGACTCCGCCCTGGTGAATGGAGCTATTACCGCCCCATTCCAAGGTTGGCGGGGACGGTAATTCCCCATTCACCAGGGCCCTTCTCCATTCCCATTTGAGCCTTGGTGGCTTTGACTTGGTGACACAGAAGTCTGCCTGGGAGTCATCCTGTGCCAGTTCAGTCGACAATATGGGCCGGGTCCCTGAGCTGGGATGGTGTCAGCTGCATCTACCCGACCCACTGGGGGTGGTCATAGGTGTCCCTGATTGGTCCTCCACACACTGGCCTCTTTGGCCACCATGCACATCCTGGCCATGTCCCCTATCGCTGACACCTCTTGTAGGTCGGCCACCTTTGCCTCCCTTACCACTTGGTCACCTCCCAACCATGGCACTGATGTTCTTGTGTGAATGGGAGGTGCAGTTAAAAATTTGTCCTGGGCAATTGGAGTGAAAGGGGCAGGGTACTAGATGGAATACGTACCCTAGTGCACTAGCAAGGCTGTCTGTGACCCCTGGGGGAAGATGACAGGTCACGCACCGCTCAGGCACCCCAAAAACAAAATTTAACATGCACACGACCCCTGGTAGCCCACGTGCGTGGAATAAAGAACCCGCACTACGCTGTGGCACCCAGAAACACAAAAATGAGCATACGCATGGTACACTCAGGCTGCAATGACCTCTGAATGGGAACGCGACACACGGGGCAACCGCAGATGAAAAATATGTGCGCGACTCACCGTCTGCCTGGAAAAAGAACGTGAAAAAGACATGCGTGTGTGCATTGGCAACACCCCCACCAAAAGACGACTTTAACGCTGTATACAAGGAGTACGAACTGGAACCGTTGTGAAGTAATTGCGTGTGAACCTACAAGAAGTACAAGAATCACCCGCTCGCTCTCCACAAAAAGCACGTACAAGAAAATGGCATCCTACACACACCTTTTGACCCAGCCCACACGTGCGATGTCACTTACACGCATACGCAGTAAGGGCCTTTCCTCCAATTACACGCAGTGACACCCGGGTGTGCCGTTTTTGCATGTGTACTATCAACATGCACCCATGTGGAGGGAAATGCCTGCGCGTCTTACATCACAGACGCGCTTACGTGCTAAGGGCCTTTCCTCGAATTACATGCTGACGTGCAATTTTTTCACGTGCCAAATCACTCCGTATCAAGCTGACCATGCGACAACACACGGAAAACCACGCTCCTGCCCAGAAGGCCATTTTCCTGCCCCCCAGAGCCCTGAGCACACTCCCATCTGCCATCTGCTGCTGCCTGCCCGGCCACAAGCCCTGCTATTTGGTGCCTGCACGTCAGCCATCTGCAGGGGTCCAGTTGCTGTGACCACCCCTGCTGGAACAGAAGACTCCCGACTTGTATTCCATCGCTCCACAGCCCAGCCCCAGGACCCAGTTGCCCAACCACACCTGCTTCGGGGGTTGCCATGTCTGACACACCACCATCTGGCACCAGTGGCAACCCCCCAGCAGAGAGGCAGAGGGCTGCTAGCTTCAGTGCCAATGAAGTTGGTATCCTGGTGTAGCAAGTCCTGGGGCATTATGATGCCCTCTTTGGAAGTTCACGTGCCGACAATGAAGGACGGAAGAGGATCTGGAAGGACATTGTGGCTGCAATCAACGTGGAGGGGCTGGCAGCTCGCGACATGCAACATGTCCGGAAGTGCTGGGAGGATTTCAGGTCCAGGACCCTCAGCAAAGCCTGGTGCCTCTTGAAGGCAAAGCATGCAGAGGGGTGCCGGGTCTGCCTTACCAACTTCCAGATGAGGGTCGTGGAATGCATAGACCCAGCACTCCACCTCCAGATCCTTCAGAGTCAGAACCGTCCGGAGTCGAGCGGTAAGTGTACATGCGTACTGATTGGATGCTATCATGTTGAGGTGTGGCAGGAGTGTGCAGGTTGGACATATGTCTTGGTAGGCCCATGTATGGATGTGTATGTACAGGGACATGAGCCTGCCGCATGTGAGTCCAGTCATGTCTGAAGCACATCAATGGAGTATGTGTTCAAATGCATGGTGGCCAAATGCATGTGTGGGTGCACACATGTTGAAATGTCTGTGTATGTGCTGTGGCATGGTTGTGGTGTGACACATGGATGCTGGTTCCACCTTCGTGTTTGTGCACAATGTGCATGTGTGTGTATTTGACATGTGTGCCACTGTGATACCCATGGATGCATGTGACACTGACATGTAGGAGGCTGAATGACAGTTGTGCCATGGATGGCGATGTTTTCACTGCGACAGGTGTTGGAGATTTACAGATGCATGTATGTCTGGTGGTGTGTGTGCATGTGTTCGGCACTCCCTGTGTTGCATGTGACGTTAGGCTAACCTTCGGATGCTCATCCTGTTGTATGTGTATGGATCTTGCT
This sequence comes from Ambystoma mexicanum, assembly GCF_040938575.1. Classification (NCBI taxonomy): domain Eukaryota; kingdom Metazoa; phylum Chordata; class Amphibia; order Caudata; family Ambystomatidae; genus Ambystoma; species Ambystoma mexicanum. The sequence goes on along the minus strand of NC_090937.1, from coordinate 895,854,836 downwards.
GCCTGCTGCAACATTCCTGTTAATTTGTGCATGTGTGTGGGTTGAAATGATATGTGTGTTGGGGAGTGTGAAGCCATCTGTGAAGTTTGACACTGCCACTCATGTGCAACTGTCATGTGTGTATCAGACCATTGTACAGTGCCCTGATGCCTGTGTTCTGTCTCTCCCTGTCTGCAGCATCAACTGATGAAAAGGGCGGAGGCGGTGCTGTGGAGCACAGCGGCAGGGATCTCACCACCAGTTGGAGAAGCAAGGCCCAGCTCCCTTCCCAGGTTGTCATCTTGTCGGGGAGTGAGGAGTCTGGTGCCATGTCCGTGGCCGCAGCTGCCGAGGGTAGGTCCAAGAGTTGAAGGTCGGAGGTGGACTCCTTGGCAGCAGAAGGGGCAGCTGAGACCCCACAGGGACCTATGGAGGAATGTTAGGCGGAAACCTGTGCAGTTCCCTCTGGGACCACTGCAAAAGATTTAGGACTACAGGTGTTTGGCAGTAAACCCACTTGGTAGCAGTCTGTACCACACAGATTCACTGTTGGTAGCTGCGGCTGAGAAGTCAGACCTCTCTCAAGAAGAGTTAAGCAGTATGTGGAGTATACAATATAGTGCAATTCTTCACCGTAAGACAAGCAAACACGTAACAAGGCTTCAGTGTAAAGATATTAAGGTATTTATTTATAACGGAACATCTATGAAAAACACTATGGCACTATCACGGCAAACAAGTCAAATTCAATTACTCTACCAAGAAGAAACGATCAAACCCCCTAACAATATTTTGACAAGTCTAGGTTCTACCGGCACCACTTATTTGCAGACAGAGCTGTATGCCTCAACCTAGATGGCAAACTAATATTAAGTAGGACGGGAGAGAAAAATAAGCAGGTTACGAAATCAACACAGTTCAATACTTCACGGGAAAAATGCAAGGCAAGAAGGCAAGAATCACAATAGATCATAAAGTTCAGAGGCCAGGCCCACTCGGAGAGAGGCAAGGCGATATGTCCCAAAAGTCTCTAGTGGAAATGCGTTTGAGTCTTTGTAGCAAATTGTTATTGGAAGATTGAACCAGTTCAGAATAATACGTGAGAAAGCTTGGAGGCGACCCAACGGAAAGGAGAGGATTAAGACACCTCACTCGAACCGATCGAAAGGGAAGCCAGGCGGACACGGTACCTTGTTGTGGAGGGCAGCTCCGGCGGGGGCAGTTGTTCCTGGTGGTTGATGCACGTCGGGTCTTTGCCAAGAGTAGAGATGATCTCGTCGTCGAAGAAAAGTGAAGTCTGGTGCACCACCAGGGAAGAGACCAGCCGCGGAGTGCTCCGTCACAAGGCACCACCTTTTGGTTGCGGTACAGGGGAAGTGGCTATCCGGTTGCAGGGGTGCTCTGCACGGGCAATTCAACCACCGTGTCCTGAGGCGAAGAAAAAGCAAAGGGGACTGGTTGTTCCCACCAGTCAGGGGAAGAGACTCTCCGGCAGGGAGATCTCCTCTGTCGTCGGGAAGTGGTGAGTCGGTTCAGCAGGGCTCCACCGGAGGTGTCGTCGTTGCAGGTCGGCTCAGCGTTACCCTCGTCGGATTCTTAGGTCCTGTGGTGACTTCTGAAGATCCAGTCCCAAAAGCCCTGCTTTTATGCAGAAAACCCCCATTCATTCAGCCTAGCTGTCAATCAACACATGCTACGTGGTGAGCGGGGAGGCTCACCACTTGGGCCAATCACACCAGAGTGCGACCGGAGTTGGCAAGGCAACTTGGTCCAGGGTGCCTAAACCCCCTCCCACACCCCTCTGGTAACCCAGACAGAATGGCACCACTTTGGAGGGTCTCTGTACAGAGGCCCGCCAAAAGTGGAACAAAGGGCTCAACCTTTGGTTTAGGAGTCACAGAGACGAACACAGATGCCATTTTAAAAACCGAGTTCTGGCAGAAAATACCATCCGGTAAACTTATTTAAGATAAGTAGACCGGTGGTACGTTAGAGATTAACGAGGAAAAGTATCAATCTCCAACAATGGGACGAATCCCATAGAGTTATGTTCGGGGTCGAACATAACAAGTAATTTCCACTGCCACCAGCCAAAACTCGACGAGGGGGGACGGGACATTGCCCCCTCGAGTAACAGATCCAGGAGTAATCGAATTACCCCTACTAGCACGTCCACAATAAGATGGTTTGTACTAGCTCTGTTAGTAAATTTAGGTCTAGTAAAGCCAATGGTGACTTTACATGCCCGGGGAGACAGTAGTCAGTCCCCGGGTATGGAGTCTATGGTGGAGGTCCGCTAGGACGCCCCCGTGTTACGGCACGTAGGGTGCAGTGTAACACACATAGCAAAACATATGAGACCCTATGGAGTAAAAGACCCCATAACCCATAGAACACATTGACATTCAAAGGAATTACACACATTCATGTCCAAGAGTGGGAGAAAAAGAGTCTCACTCTTGGCAGGATGGAAAAAACAAACTCCAGAAATCCAGCAAAGCTGCTGGGGGACTCACTAGGTTAGGAAATTCAGCCTAAACAGAGAATTCTCCTTAACAAGGAAGATGGCACGGGGTCATTCAGGTTGGTTGAGGAAGAGGCCGTGGAAGGGCCACACACAGGATCTGGAGGGGATGATTCCACTGGTGCTAGTGGTGCAGTCCAGGGGCAGGAGCAGGAGGCAGCATAGGCAGCTGCAGAGGTGCCTGTGTGTAATCCTGTCCCCGATCCTGTGACTGCATCATCCTGCACCAGCAGGGATGCCTTTGTGGCAATCCGGGACCATGTTGAGCCTGTCCTGGCTGGGGTGGCGTTGCGTCAACGTGGCATCCGGGCTGACGTGCAAGGTTCTCCTGAGGACTCTGCACATTATTTTGGATGCCTCATTGACAATGTCGACCTACTAGGACGGGTCACCAGTGCTGGGTTCCTCTGTCTGCTGGACCTTGTACCGACCCCCTCCTCAACTGAACCCCCTATGCGCCAGTCGTCCTCTGTGCCATCTTCCGGCCCAAGTATCACCTGAGCACCCATCTTCCGGCCCAAGTATCACCTGAGCACCCTCTGACCCAGCGGCCAGGCTGGTGGGGGACACATCCCTGCCACAGTCGGGAGTCGGAGGTCCAGCAGGGATGGCCACCCCAACAACTGTTCCCCAGCAGGAGGAGGACGTGTAGGCATCAACAGGCAGGGCACATGCACAACATCAGCAGGCTCAAGGTGGGAGCGATGATGTGTGCCAGCAGTTGGGCCGGCAAATAGATGTGGAGCGGCGGCGGGCAGAAGAGGCATGGCTCACTATGGTCAGGGCGGAGAACTCCACAAGTGTGCTCACAAGTGCATGGTGCCATGTGGGCTGCCTGAAGGGCATGGTGAGGGTTGTAGAGTAGTCCCCTGTGGTGTGGGCTGCCTGTAGGGCATGGGGAGGGGGAAACCGCACACCCGGGAGGGCCCACGATGCCAAATAGCGTGTGAAACTCCCCGCGTACACCCCAAATACATGTACTCGGCTCTCACCTGGAGTATCACATGTGAAATTTCCCACGCACCCCCGAAATACACTAGCCCGCTCTCGCCTGGAGTATTGCTTGTGAAACTTCTTGTGCACCCCCAAAATACACGTACCCCTCTCGCACAAGGCCTATCGCGTGTGAAACTTTATGCGTACCCCCGAAATACACATACCCGCTCTCGCCTGGAGTATCGCGTGTGAAACTTCCCGCGTACCCCACAAAAACACATACCCCTCTCTCCGAAGGCCTATTGTGTGGAAAACTCCCTGCGTACCCCCCAACATACACGTACCCACTCGCACAAGGCCTATCGTGTGTGATACTCCCCGTGCACCCCCCAAATACACATACCCCGCTCTCGCCTGGAGTATCGTGTGTGAAATTTCCCATCTACCCTCCAAATACACGTACCCCGCTCTCGTCTGTAGTATCGCGTGTGAAACTTCCTTCGCACCCCAACATAAACATACCCCAGTGGCCCAAGGCCTATCGTGTGTGAAACGCCCTGCGTATCCCCCAAATACTCGTCCCCCACTATAGCCTGGAGTATCGCATGTGAAACTTCCCACACACCCCAACATACACGTACCCCGCTTGCACAAGACCTATTGCGTGTGATTCTCCCCGCTTACCCCCAACATACACGTACCCCGCTCGCCCAAGGCCTATCACGTGTGAGACCCTCTGCGCACCCCCGAAATACACGCAGGCACCCCATCCACACTGGGCATGCCCCACAGCAGCCTACTCACCCTCCGCATGCCCCGCAGGCAGCCCATCCAGCCTGGGCATGACCCACAGGCAGCCCATGTCATAGGGGGGTGCTTTTTCTACGCAATTTACCTGGTGCGAGTGAGGTACGCATATTCCGAGGGGTGCGCCAGTACATTTTCACGCTTTTGGCTGCTGTGAGCGGGGTGTGCGTAGTATTTTCACATGATTACAGTGTACCGGCCCTGTAAGCTGGTGCAGGATTAGCGCGCCCCTTTTCGCTGCATTGGGGATTTCAATGCCTTTTCCTTGCGCATGGGGCGTTCTTGGGGGCGTAACTGATGCTGCGGGATGTTCTCTGCGCCAGCGCTCAAAATGGCTTGGTAATTCCATGAATACGCTGTGCGCCAGAATGATGTTTAGAGCACACGGCTGGCGGACGCTGGCGCAAGCTCCCTCTCTGCGCTGCCCGTGTGCGCTGCCTCTGCGCTGAAATCTATGAATTACCCCCTAAATTGTTTACTTGACCTGTTGCTGTAACTGGTCTAGGGAAACCAAAGTGGCATTTGGTGTAGTATTGCCCTTTGTTTTTGTATTTGCAACAACAATATTTCCCACATTTGTGTCTTTGAAATTGTAAAATGTGTGCATGAAGATCACTATTTGTTGTTTCTGAAGGAATTTCACAAGTGACAAATTTTTCGATAAACTGTAAAACAGTGGCATCACTGTCTTGACCAAATTTAGGAGCATCTTTAATCCATAAAAGCATGTGGATATGTGGTGCTCCTCAGGCTTGCTATTCTTTTCTTCAAAAGAAGTGTAGCAGTTCTCCAAGGGGAGGAGCAGTTTTATTACAAATAAAGTGTAGCATAGCAATGAAGCGATGATGGAAATATCTTGAAATAGTAACAGGATCTAGAGAACAAAGTTCTCCAGGAGTTAGTATATCTATGTTTGTTTTGTTTTTGTTTGATATGTGTAGGAAATCATGTAAATCTTCCCATGCATATTCTGCACAACTTAATGTAACAGAACAAAGAGGGTGGGCCAAGGTTTCTTATCATACAACGTACATCTCTGTGATGTCGGAACCAGTACTCTTTACTACCACTCATGTTTGCTAATGGATTTGTAATGCTTGATTGTAAAACCTCATCTTTTTCTTGCACTTTTTGTAGTGATTGCGTAGCTGACATATTTTGAAATTGGGTACCTGATTTCAATGTGTGTGCAACTCCGTAGCATAGAGTTGCTAGTTCACTTTCAAAGAGTAGGTGGAATATCTATTCCACATTTTGTCTAAATCTGGGATCTTCAGAATACATTCGTAATGAGCGGTATTCTGAGTGGGTCTATCATCGACCTTCCTCCTTTCCTAGTAGGAAAGAGAAGAGGAAAAGCATGTGCTTCTATACTTTTTTCCCATATGCTGATTGGTGATCCTTTGGTTTGTCGCATTTGGTATGTTTCTAGTGCATCATCTATGGTGTCACTAGAGTGTAATGGATGAATTGTATAATGGTCTAAAATATTGGATACTGTAGCAGGATCTAGAAGTTCAAATTAAAGAGTTTCTGGTGACTCTTGAATTATTTCAGTTGTTTCATTTACGTATTTTTCAATATTTACTTCTTTGTAGTATTCATTATTGTATTTTAGATATTGCAAGGCTTGTCTAACTTTATGTAAGTCCACGAGTTGTTGCCAAATTTTTTTGTCTTTTGTAGGCACACCATTTACTAAGACAATTAAAGATTGCTCTATTGGACGTTGAACTCCTATAGTGTGTACATTTACTTTCAGATCTAATGGTAAATAAACTACTTTTCCACAAATGCTTTTCACTAATTCTGAGGGAGGTCATTTTGCTGTTTTTGGTTGAAGGCATATTATTGCTTGAAATTGATGTACTGTTTGAGTTATGATGCTCTCCTATAAATTGAGTTGTTGCAAGGGTTTTGGTAGTGGGAATAATTTGTTTGTTATTTGTGATAGCACGTGAAGGAGTTTGGTTGTTGTCCAGTTTTGGAGTGCAGTAAATGCAAAGTATTAAGGGGTCATTTATTTCATATTTGTTTTCTGCTATAAGGTAGAGAGCTAATTCAAACCATTTGGAATCTTCATTGTCTTCTATTTTGTATATTATGTCTACAGTTTTTGGCTACTTTTATAAAAAGTTCTGCGGCAACACACACACACACACACACACATGGTTTGGAACTTCAACGGATGTACTTTTAAATGTTAGTATTTCTTTTTTGTATGTTTGTAGTAGAAGGTTGCCATTTGTAGAATTGTTCCTAGTCTGTTGTAAAGCTATTGCATTTTGTAAGTGGCTTTCACTTCCAAAATATTTTCTCTGGACATGCTCTATTTCTTCGAGTAGGTCTTTGGCTGTACCATGTAGAAAATTGTTATTTAAATTACCTAATGCTAATGCTGGACTTTTAGCATAGTACAGTTTATGGACTAGATTTCTTATTGTTAAAAGATGTGTTGATATCATTTTGATATGATGGAAGATGCTTTTGCAATTAGGTCCTGAAATGCAGGCTAATGAATGTCCTTGTAGTCCTGTGTATTTGCGCAATCAACCCCACAGTGTGTTTGAGTAACGGTTAGAATATTATGGTAGTTTGTTTTGAATGAGCAGGTTTCTTCTGAGTTGTTTGTACTTCAAATGCTGCTGCTTTTCAGGAGAGTGGTCTTCACTGCATTTGTAAAAGAAATAAGTTAGTAATTTTGTGTGTTTATAGCAGTGATGTTAATTTAGACGTTTATGTTTTTGTAGTAGTATTGTTGTTTGATAACTGAACATAGTGTGTGCATGCAGTTTCCTTTGACTATTTGCAGCCTTTATATTTTACTTACAATCTGTTAGTTGAACATGCTTTGCAAATGAGTATAATACTATTTGTATAAAACTCACTTGGTTTCTTAAAGCTGTGTTATTGGATGTTAGGAGATAGAAGAAATAATGATATACTTATGTTGCCATTTTTATAAGGTAAATGGCAGAAACTGTGTAGAAAAGCATGGGATGTATGCCTTTGTGAAGGTGTGGCTAATAAAGCAGAAGGATGTGTTGTACAGGCAGCTGTGTTATTTCAGCTGGGAGCTTTTCAATGATAGTGTCTATCTGTGTGAGTGTATAAAGATGCATGAATTTATCCTGGCTGTGTGTAATTTTATAATACACTACTAAGTGTTTTTCTACAATTATACTGTTATTTCTTCCATCTTTTAATGTTATATTTTTGTAGATAGCTGTTTGTGTAAAATAAGAATTTAGATAGCTGACAGGTTTGGAAGTGACATTTAACTATAGCAGATGGGAAAAATAATAGTATGTTTATTTTATATGTTATACAGGTTAAGGGGCAGTTACTCTATTTATATGCATTTATAAGAGTTGAACATGTACTGTGCATAAAATATGCATACCTGTAGTTTGTATTCAGGCCTGTGGATATGCATGCAGCTGCAAGTAGAAATCTTGGAGACTTGTAGAGTAGTTTTTGTAGTAGGTGCTTTCCAATGATATGAGACTTGTACTCAGAGTGATCAACAGTATATTTGAAGTGCTGAACTATGATGATGGAGTTAGATGTAGAGGTCTTGTATGTGATTGGTGGATGGTTGTGTGACTGCTTAGCTGTATCCAATGAGGAAATGGCACAGAGAGTGAAGTGGAAATGGTAGAAAGGCTGTCTAAGAGTTACACACTCCGCGGACACCGTGGCTGTCCGAAGACAGGGCATGCCACATCCATAGTTTTCCAGCAAATCCAACATTGAAAGGGGACTGTAGGGATTAGCCAATCAGGTGTTGAGGTTGTGGATTTGTGTTGAAAGAGGCTGTGTGTAGTGAAGATGGCAGAGGTGGAGAAAGTCAGGGTGTTGGTGGTTGGACATATGTTTGTGAATGATTTACAGCAGTATGCTCAATGCAGGCATGTGGAAAACAATTTTGATGTTAAAGGAGTGGAGGTGGTGTAGAGCATTGTGCCTGATTGCAATGTACAGAGAATTGTACAAAATTATGAAGATATGGGCAGGATGAACAGTCCCCATGTGGTAGTTTTGCACTGTGGTGCTTTGCATATGGGTTATGTCAGTGCCTCTACTTTGTTGGCAGATTTGGAACACTTGGTTCAAGCAATAATGAACATCCTTCGAAATGCTAAGGTTATTTCTTCTGGATTAGTACCTAGGGCAATATGCAACAATAGTTCTGGTTTTAGTCCTCAGCAAAAAATTGCTAGGTCTGCAATCAACCAAGGTGTGTTTGCTTTCTGCTTAAAGCTGCTATGTTCTTCTGTAATAATGAGAATATTGATTCCAGTAATGCTGTTTATTTTAAAGAAGATGGCATTTCTTTATCTTTTATGGGAAATGACATTCTGTTTTGGAATGTAAGGGTTGCTTTGGAGAAGCTTATGTGAAGATTTTAGGAGTAAAGTAAGAAAAAAAAAGAAAAAAATACAAAATAACAGGAGTTTGTCAAGCATCTGCAAAATAAACAAAAAGAATGACTCTTTTCGGAGCCAACCTCAAAGGGGAAATGGGGCACACTATTTAAATTTAAATTCATTACGCTCAGATTTCTGATATGTCTGCGGACATGGCAGTAGTCTGCGGACACCGCATATTACATATAGAGATTTTGGGGTGGAGAGCCATGCAAATGAGAAAGAGTAGAGCAAGGGATTGGTCAATAAAATTTACTGGGTATGTTGTGGAAGGAGAGAGTTTGTCAGAAAGTCTTTTTCCTGAGAGAAGAACAGATAGCTATGGCTGTGTATTTCAGAAAACAGAGTATCTGGATTTTGGGAGATTCATGGATACATTGGTTGGAGGTGTTCCACGCTGCGGAGTAGCTGCAGATCTTGGATTCCCTCATGTGGAAGTGCACTGGCATGGAGTTCGTGGAAAGAAGTGACTGGACTTGGTACCTCTGTGTGCTACGTTGGAGACACAGCATCATCCAGACATAATTATAATTCATTGTGGAGAGAACAGTTTAGGACATTTGTCTGGAATTGCTTCGCAATTTGCAATGAAAGAAGGACTTGGGAAGGTCATGGACATGTTAACATATTCCCAAGTCATTTTTTTCTCGTATTGTACAGAGACAAATGTGGCTGCGTTCTTCTTCATTTGGTCCACAAATGGAGAAAGTGAGGCCCAATGTCATTAAGGCTGATTGTGCCTTTTTAAGAGATGTTGTCATGTCCTCTTTTCACAATGAAAATATTATGTTTCGTAGCATATACATTTTTCACAGAGATGAGTCCATCTTACTTATGCTGGCAAACAGATTTTTCTGAGAAATGTACAAAATGCATTGCAACCTTTTTTTGAATTGCAGCCATTCATTTTGCAGTAGGTGTTGACCATTTGAAGTTTTTCAAACACAAAAAAAACACCAAAAGGCTATTTTCAGAGCCACCACTTCCTCCCATAGAAAAGTGCAATGGTTATGATAGGGCAGCACCCCAAAAAAAGAAATGTCTGTGAACTGTCCACGGAGTTCTAAAAAAATGGACATGGCCTTGCACTATTTATTTGTCACTTCTATTTTTAAACTGTGAAAGGCGGCACTGAAAGAGACTTTTTTTGTTGTTTTATATTTTTTTGTTTTTTTAAACTCAACACACATGGAAAGGAGGGCAAAGGAGGGTAAGGAAGGGACACCAACCACAGGGATAAGAAAGGGCAGGTGGAGAGAGGAAGACGTAGGATGGGCCTTATTAAGTTAATGGTCAGACCTTCTCGTGCTCCTTGACTGCAGTCTCAAAAGCACTCCAAAGATTCTCCCCCCTGCAGAGTACTGCGTTTCAGTACATACACAATATTGTGAACCTCGAAAGGTAAGGGTCAACAGCATCATGAATGGCCTGTGAGGCAGCTGGAGGGATGCACTGTCCCACAGGAGTGTCTCTTGTGGTAACAGGAGCGGAAATGGAGGATGTTGTAGAGGAACTCAACCTACAACGTTTATCACAATATACAACCTTGCAAATAGCCCCACCCTGGAATGACCTTAGGTGTCGCTTCATTGATGTCGTAACAAAGCTGTACGAACCAGGCCTCCCACGACTCAGCACCATGTGGCACTGATAGCAGGTGACCTTATTCGCACGTGCTTTTGGCACTCCACCAAGAGTGGTAAACAACCGCCACATCCAAGACTCATAGCGAGTGCTTGTATTAGGGATTTCCACTACCTCATCCTCCTCCTCTACATCCTCACGCCTGTTCCCCTCTGCAGGCCCTTGAGGAGGTGGTGGTGGTGGAGGGGTTGGGGTGATGCAGAAGTAACACCAGCTGGAGCAGCAGCAACCATGTATGCCATCAGGTTAGATGATGGAAAAGCAGCAAGAGCAGCAAAAGCCACAAAAGCAAGTCAATCTGCAGTAGCAAAAAAGACATAATGAGGATGAGCTCTGGGGTGTGGCCTTTTATAGGGGTGCAGGTGAATGCTCCGCGGACAGCCGCGCGGTCCGCGGACAGATGGAACACCCCAAAAAGGCTCAAAAAGTTCCAAAAAGTATGTAGAACGCCAGGGACATTGTCTAGGACATGTGCAATGGTGAATTTTTAATGTAAAATACTTTCAAAATGTTCAGGGACCCAGACAGTGTCTGCAAATCAGGACCCACGCTCATCGTGGGTGTGGTCACATGATGACGTTGCGGACACATTCGCAAAGGGGAAGACTTTCCGCAGGACACCAAATTCGCAGGAACGGTTGTGTGCATGCGCACGGGTGTTCTACAGAAGTGTTCGGGTCCTCAAACTAATTTATAGTGCGACACACGTGCGACGGGCCGTTACAGACAGGCGCAATGTTCGTAGGACCTATGGGTGTGGTGCGCATATGCGTTGATGTTCTCCGAACAGTACTGACACTCCCATTAGAATCACAAACAGTACGAACAGATATTGTGTCCTTAGGACACCTCCATTTTGGTTAATTGCGGACATCCCGGACACTGAGTGTGTTCTAAGAACAGTTCCATCTTGATTGCGGACAGTACGGTCAGGTATAGTGTCTTCAGGACACCTGCATTTTGGTTAATTGCAGACATTCCGGACACCGAGTGTGTTGTAAGAACAGTTCCATTTTGCTTGCGGACAGTACGGACAGGTATAGTGTCCTTAGGACACCCCCATTTTGGTTAATAGCGGACATTCCGGACACCCACGCTGTCCACAAACACCCCAACTGCTTTTTAATAAAAATAAGACACAAAGGACTGAATTAAAACACACATAATCATTTTTTTTTATTTTAAACAAATATAAAATGTATGAAAGAGAGGGGGAAGCAGAGACTGACACAAATACAGGGGAATTAGGGGTTTGGAGAGAATGGATGGGAGGAGATGAAGGGATGGATGTCTCATCATAACGTCTTTCTAGGTACTGAGGGTTTGGGGATAGTTGACTGGGGCATGGAGAGGGGGAACAGGTGCATGTGGGACAATGATATTTTTTTTTTTCTTTTATGTGATCCTCCACAAAATGTTTTAAAACATTTAAATTTTCCATAAGCTTATCAATTTTTTGTTCCATGCGCTGCAGAGCATTTTCTAAAAAAAAAAATGTGTTAAGTACACATAAAGTAATGGTTATTAATTTGCTTACATAGAGAAGTGTCTACCATTAGTATCACTGTCTTCAGTCATTTCCCCACGTGGGAAATTTTCTTCATGCCATTCTAAAGTACTGCACATTTCTGTGTAAAAAAAATATATATTACTTTTAGTGTACCTAATACAGAAAGTTTAGAAATATATAATAAAAATGAAGTTTACTTACTAGTTTCTGGTATGTTTTGTTGTTACTGTTGTCTAGGTCTAATGTTGCTTCTTGATGTCAGTTTCTGTGAGGTTATTACATTGGAGGCATATCTTTTTAGTTTTGGTATATTACATTTTAGTACATGTGCTATTTAAATGGACGTTAGATGTATTACATATATAGGTTGCACTTCTTATTTATGATTACATATAATGTGTTTATGTGCTGCTTTTTGAACTTGTTCATTGTTTATATGGCATAGTAGAACAATCTAAGATGCCCCCTGAGTTTTTGGGTAGTGTTGATGTTGTCTGCGTCTGTCTGCGGACATACGCACAGTCCAAGGACATCTAAATCACTAGCAAGAGGTTCAGTATATTCTATGTTAAAGTAATAGAAATCTAGTAAACATCTATAAAATTTACACTATGTATGTTTATATTCAGTAAAAAAAAAACTTTGATAAAGGGAGGTTATGGTTAAGTTGCGCTATTAAAATCCTATGAAAATTCAGTAAAAAAACTTTGTTAAAGGGACATTATGGTTACGTTGTGCTACTAAAAACCTATGAATTTCAGTAAAAAAAACGTTGTTAAAGGGACGTTATGGTTCCAAGTAAAACTGAAAAAACCCTGAAATTCGCTATTTATGGTAAGCTAAGCAACCATAACTCGCGCCACCACCGTGCAATGCTAAGACTAACACCCAGGACATCAAAGATGACATCACAAATGTGCTTATCTTACCATAACTAGCGAATTTCAGGGGTTTTTCGGTTTTACTTGGAACCATAACGCCCCATTAACAAAGCTTTTTTACTGAATTTCATAGGTTTTTAGTAGCGAAACGTAACCATAACGTCCCTTTAACAAAGTTTTTTTACTGAATATATATGTATGTATTAATATATATATATATATATATATATATCTGTGAAAGAGTTGACTTTTTTTAAATATAAGCATACCTGCACTATGTCCTGTTTGATGCAGATTGTGTTGAATCTGGAAATAGAAAACTTGGACAGTTTTACAGTTGTTTTTTTTGGAAACTCCTTTGACTAACAGGAGATACGTATTCTCAGAGTTCAAGTGTACATCGGAAGTGTCGAACTTAGATCACAGGGTTAGCAGTAGAGGTTTTGTATGTGATAAGTGGATGCATATATGAATCTTTGAACACTGCCACTAAGGGAGTGTTCATAAAATGAACATGAAAGGGGCAGAAGGGCTGCCCCTGTGTTATATATTTTTTATTTATTTACATGTTTAAAGTGCTCACACAGCCTGCAGGCATCGAGATTTACTTTTCTTCTCATGGTCCCTTAAGGGGTTTACATATTGAGAAGCTGTCTTCTTATATCTATTTATGAGAGCCTCTTTTACTCTATCCCAGGTATTTCTTTTAGCTACATTTAAATAGAAAATTACTTTTCTGGTAGTCTCTCTTGGGAAGCCTAAAAAAAATCCAGGGTGTTTTATCACTCTCACTCAGAACAAACATTTTACAATTGTGGTCAAAGGTTTTCAGTCATACAACAATGTAACTTTCCATATCATACTGACTCACCAGTCCTGTGATCTTTGGAACTTCAGGATCAAGAAGACTGTGAAACAGATGAAGTGTCCAGAAACCTGTCTTTGACAGATAGGTTATATGTTCTCTCATTTTCCTAGAGGTGCAGGTTGTGTTTCCATAGGAGTTGCCTTTTATAAAGTTTCAGAGGTGTTTCAGTGGCCATGGTATGAGGTAAGGTAGAGACAGGAGAAGGGGAGCGGGGTGAACTAACATCCTCCTCATAAGAACCCTCATATTCATCCTCAGAGGAGTCTGGACATCTGCCTGAACCCTCATCATCCTCTCTTTCATCAGTACTCTCAGGAGTGGACTCAGGTGAGGGGCCAAACATTTTGTGGTCCCTCAACCCTTGTAATAAGTCTAGGTTACTTCATTTATCAATGAGGCCACATATCATACACATTACAATCAATTCTTGCAATCAGACATTTATGTAGTCCTCAGGCCTAAAGCAGGCCAGGGTGTTGGTTTTTGTGTTAAATACAATAAGCACATTTCACTTTGGCTACCTACTGGATGGTTTCCTTTGGACACAAAGTATCTCAATAATCTCTACATTTATCCCATTTATCCCATCACATGCCAACCGTGTTGGGACAGATTTTTTTAAGTCCAACTAAGGGCTAACCATTCACCTGAGGCAGTACAAGATTCCACTCATAGTCAAAGGCTGTAACACCTGAGTTCAGGGTAGCGTAGACCGAGCAGCCAGGCTTATTTTAGGAGGGAAAGAGGGCTGTAGAATCAATACAAAGAAATGGTATTACACATATGGCACAATGAAACACTTACACACTATTTGTTGTAAAAAGAAAGGGTTTATTTTATAAACAAGGGTAAGTAAGTACTATCAAAAAGCATATGAACACATTATAAAAACACAACATTATGCTTTAAATACACAGATCAAAGCTCAGGCCTTACTTAGAACACCTAATAGTATTTCTAGCTAAGTCAGACATTTGTATACACATTCAGTATAGGGCACAACTCTTCTTGGAGAGTATATCCATAGATGACTTTCTGATTACTTTCAGTAATACAAGGGTAGTAGACCCTGTCAGCTATGCAGTGACACTCACCAATGAAATCACATAGCCAACCAACTTGCAAATATACTTGTCTGAATAGTGGACCACAGATTTAAGGAACACTATATACCTCTACTACTTTTGTGATGACACACATTTATACTAGGTGAGTAAGACATGAGTGGCGTAATATACAATTACAGCTGTTTCCAGATCAGTGGCACACAGGCTAAGATAAGCAAGAACTATTTACACTTTACAGGCAACCCAAAATCAGCTACCCCTAAAGGAACATTGTTCAGGAATGGCACACAGCTATTCTAGGAAGGTAAGAACACCTGTTGTAATATTCTATTACAGAAGCATTTCAAGATCAGTGGAACACAGATTGAGATAAGCAATAACTATTTAACTTGTTTTAGGATGGCACACAGCTAACTCAAGGTAAGTAAAACCTATATACTTTTTAAAGGGGCTATCAACAACTTAAAGTTAAGTATAATCATAGGTAGACTTATTCTGGACAGGCTAACAAGTGAGGGGAAGCAAGACCCAATTGGGGACACTCATTTCCTAACAGGAACAGTAAAGTGAAGCCAACAACATTACTTTTTATTGATTGATTGATTGATTGATTGTTTATTTATATAGCGCCTATACACAATGTGTTTCAAAGCGCTTCAAGGAGGGAGGGAACATAGGAAAATACAGTTACATTCAGTAAAAGTCCTTGAAACAATACAGAATGTGAAAAATAACTATCATAATAGGCCTGTCGACATTTCTGTAAGGCAAGAGGTCATGGAAAAGAAGGAGAACAAAGCAAGCAGTAACATTACTATGTCTGACAACAATTGATGTAATGCAGGTGGTATACAAGAGGGGGGTAGGAGGGGGGACGGGGGATATGAGTTGTCAAAAGAGAAATTATATTGTGCCTCCTATTGCAATAAATATATGTATATTGGCCTACTCCAAGCTGCTCGAAAGTCGCTTGCGAAAGAATCTGTGTTGCAAGGTCCTGACCTTAAATCAATGTAAGCCGCCATTTTAGGCCAATCTGCCATTTTAGGATTCGCTTTGTAAAAGTCACCCTGTGAGTTAAATGGTCATTCTAAAATACAACATGGTCGTCTTGACCTCTGTACCTAGCTAATATGTAACTTGCCTGCAGGCCACTTGTTGGGGTCGCGAACTGAGACCTTGTCTTTCATTGACCTGTGTGTAAAAGGATTACTCGTGCAACGAAACTAATCCACGAGCATATGTTGAAACAATGTATTCAAATACTGAACGTAGAACACTTGTTTTACTACATTCTATTAATGTTTGAGAAGGCCTGTATGGAAGATCTTAGAATACACAGTTATTGCGTAGGGTTGTTGATACATGTATTAAAGGCAAACCAGTTATATGCGGTGATTCGAGACTTGGCACGAACCCTAGATCAGTGTTGTATTACATGGAATATTAACCCAAAGTAGGGCTGGACATCGTGCCCACCAAGTGTATAAAAAGCAAAGGCATTCTAATGTACAACGTCTCTCACTGAACACACTGAACCAAGCTGGAGTTTGTTGTGTTGTACTGAGGGCCGATAGCTATCTGATTTTGCTCTGTTTTTGTAACTGGATTCAGTATAAAATAAAGTACTTTGTATGTTTCTTTGTAACCCGTGTTCAGTGTATTTCCTTTTGGGGTACTCAGCCTCGATATTTTGATTCTGTTTTCACAGTTGGCACCCTAATAGGGACCCTCAAGATTAATTCCGGATTGTTGAAGGACGACGCAGGCTATCGGACCGGGATCGGATGGTGTGACAAAAAGGGGCCCCACTGAATGAGACGTGACACCTCAGCAGCGCTGCACGACCCGATCCCTGGACGATTAGCTTGTGGTCTGAGACTGCATCTTGAGGAGGGTCCACTTATCGAGGTGGGCAGATTTGCGGAAATCACCAGACACGAGGTAAGATTAGTTAGGTAAGATTCTTTGAAATCCGATCGGACCTCCTTAGGTTTGTTCAGGTGAGTCGTGACACAACTCTTAATTCAACCCTGAAAATTTGAATTTGGCGCATAGTATCTGCAGACACAATTATTGACCAGGTAACACCAATAATTTGATATGCCTGGGAAATTGTCTACCTGCTTCAGGACATTGTTCCGCAGCGATAGACGATCTTTGGAATTTAGCCGTCTGGCACCACAGGGTCGCCGGCATGTACTATGTACTGTAAGCATGGCATTGGAAGTATAGTATTTAATGACATTTGGCACAGACAAACCAGACATGCCTCCGAACTTCAGTGGCCAATCAATGGTAGTTTCGAAATCCCTCGTATTGAGTATTTAGAGTCAATTCTACTAAAGAAAAAGGCTAGACCTGCAGCATTTGATGTTTTGCAGAAATGGAAAAAAGAAGCGTTGCAGCAACTTAAAAGTAGAGAGAAGCATGCGCGCCGTCTTAAGACGAACACCGAAAAAGCATTATTGTATGACCAAATAAACATTCTGAATCGACTAGAAATATGGACAGGGCTTTCTCAGTTGGAATTCAAAAAATATATCCGTCCAAAGACCTCCATGCTTCTGATGAATTTATAGATAAATTATTAAATGAACGAAGGCCTGGTGCCTCTGCGCCACCTCTGTATATTCCTCTTCCTGCTGCTTTGCTTCTTCCATCTGTTATTCCTGCTCGACCTACTGTTGTTCCTGTTGTTCTTGCTCCTCCTAATGTTCCCCTTCCTCCAGCTCCTCCACCTCTTCTTATCGCACCAGTTACAGTACCTCCATTGAATTTGCCTGCTCCCTCTCTTCCAAGCGGTCCTGAGCTGCTTGTAATCGATCGAGGTGCATGGTCAAAGGTTGTTACTCGCAATACTGTAACACCGGAGAAGAAACATGAGTTAATTGCATGGGCTAAGCATTGTATGGAGAAGGATGATCAAGCTAGTGTTTTTGCCACACTTTGTAATATGGATATTTTTCCTGAGAAAAATGTTTTTAGTGAAGGTTTACGGATTCAGTTATGTATAATGTGGGGAAAATTAAATAATGCGGATCTCCCGCAAGGGTTAAGGGATCTAAATACTTTAGCGTTTTCTAGAGACACTGTGGAGAAGGTAAATGAGCATTTTGAGAGGTTATTTGGGTATAGAAAGGAGTTAGAAAAGTTACAGAATGAGGATGACTAGGAGGAAAATATGTATGTACAGAAACGGTTCCTTCCTTGTCGTAAATCGATATCTGAGGAAGCACGAATTTGTACGAAAGATGCACTTAGATGGATTTCGGATATGTCCAGTTGAAGTATATGACACATATAGTCAGTATACGCCAGAAATGCAGAGGAAAGTGATACAGGTAATGATAGAGTACCTACAGGATGATTGTGTAAAAAGAAAGATTAGTTGTCCCACAGAGTTATTGAGTATTTACAAGAGAGCTTTTTCACTTGACACTTCTTCGACTGCTTTAGCGCTCGACTTAGCTCTTTTGCTTAGTAAGCGTTCGGAGTTACCTACTTCTCAGTTGCCTATCAGAGAGGTTCCTCCGACATTTGTCCCGAAGGTTGAGATTGCGGCCGATGCTGCACAGGGTATAGTCGCTGTGGACATTCCTGCACATTATGTATCACAGTTCGTTCACGTCCCGTTCTCAAGACAGGAAGTGAATACTATTAGGCAATCCATTCCTGATATTATGAAAAATCCGACAGGATTCTATAAAGAAATAGAGTCCGTCTTGCAATCCTTAGGTGATATCGATTTGTTATTCCCTGTACTCCTGCCCGTAGATTTGTGGAAGCAAGTTAGAACTATAGACAACTTACCAGGGTTGGGAGATACATGGGTGAATATAACTAGACTCGATGGATAAAGGCCAGCTGGTGAAAGACCGACTCAGGTGATACTAACTTTGCCTGATAGAATTATTGCAAAATTAAAAACTATAATTCCAGAAAAAAGAATTATATGGGACAAACTTACGGCCTGTGTCCAAGGAAAGTCTGAGGGTGCTACCGAGTTCTTTAATTGGTTCAAACAGGTATTCTCGGATTTCAGTGGACAACACCTAGGCACAGACTCTGGGAAAAGGTTGTTTGTGGACAAATTTGTGCGTGGATTGCTGCCTGACATCCAGTCACAAGTTATTTCTCCTGAGAGCGCTTGGCAGGCGAAATCACAATCAGAAGTACTGCACATGGCTCAGTACTACGAGAACCGTGTCAATAAAGAAAAAGATAGGGTTGAAAAACAAAAAGGCGATTTGAAAACTAAAGTGCTATTGCAGCAAATTGTTAGATGCCCCAGATGGGGTAGTTCTCAGGATTAGAGGTCAGTATGTCCCGCAGAGGAATGTGCCCTTGGGTCCTGTGAACATTAACCAGTGCGCTTATTGTCGTCGAGAGGGTCTTTGGCGATCACAATGCCCCGTCCTTCAACAAAGGTCAAATAATACATTTGGAAATATGGGTAGGCGATCCAGAGGTCGCCCAGGTGTAGGGGGCCCTGGTAGAGGTCATTTTGCACAGGACCCTCAGCAACCTTTCTCGCAGGACAATCAGAGGTTGAGTGTGGACAACTGGAACATATTTGATCATCCTTCCGCTGCATATTTATCTGAAGAGCTTCCTTTCGATGGCATTCTGTTTCGTTAGGATTGCCCGAAGCAGGGTTTGGAACCTACACCTATTCCCTTCAATCAGAAAGGTCCCTACATTGAAATGGTGGTGGGAAATAGGAAACATCAGTTTTTGATAGACACTGGAGCACAGATGTGTTTCATTGATCATTCACGGGTTCCAAACATTCCACTGTCAGGGCAAACCAATGTTTCTGTAGGGTTTTCTGGTACATCAGTTATTTGTCTGGTTTCTATGCCTGTACCTATTTCTTTGGGTCCCTTTACAGACAATTGTCCATTTCTGTTGACTTCGGATTGCGGAGAGAACTTGCTGGGGTTGAATCTGTTTAAATAATTAAATGCAGTGATCTATTGTTCTTCTGAGGGAGTACGCTTGACGATTTCACCACAGCAATTTTCTGTCTCACAATTCTTGACTAGGCCTTTGCCTCCAGAATTCATTAATGTACCAGAGAGCTTGTGGGCTGTCGACGACAATGATGTCTGTGTTCTACAGATTGAACCTGTCAAGATAGTTTTGAAACATGGAATTGAGCTGCCACGCATTCCCCAGTATAAGATTTGAGTTGAGGGTGAGCGAGCTTTGAAATGCATTGTTTCCGATTTTGTGCATCGTGGGGTGATTGAAGAAATTTCAGGAAGTTTGTGTAATAGTCCGATTTTACCCATGTACAAGAAAGGCGATAATGCAATTACATTCCGTTTCATAATTGATTTATGTGCCATTAATAAAGTCGTGGCTCCACAATTTCCAATTGTGCCTGATGTAACGACAATCCTAACCATGATTCCAGCAACAGCTACTTACTTTAGTGTGGTGGATCTAAAGAATGCTTTCTTTAGTATTCCTATACACAAGGATAGTAGATACTTGTTCGCGTTCACCTTATGGGGACACTCGTTCACATTTACTCGTGCACCTCAAGGGTACACAGAGAGTCCTAGCATTTATAGTAGGGCTTTGAAAGAACAACTTGATACCCTTGAATTGCCCTCTACCTGTACTTTGCTTCAGTACATTGATGATTTGCTTTTAGCTGCTGACTCTGAGAGTGCCTGTAAGGAGAGCACTGTGTTATTGCTTATCCATCTAGCTAAGCATGGTCACAAAGCTTCGCTTAAAACATTTCAATATTGTTGTCCGGAGGTCGCCTATTTAGGCTTTCTCCTGTCAAAGGAGGGAAGAATATTGACACCTGAAAGAATAAAACACATTTCTGGCATGTCTGTCCCAAATACACAGAAGGAAGTTAGAGCCTTGATAGGTATGGCTTATTATTGTAGGTTGTGGATCCCAAATCTTTCACTAGTGATCAAACCGATGTTGGCTTTGACGAAGAAGGGTAGAATTGATTTGAAAGATACTCCTTTGGAAAATCCGCAAGGAGAGCTGTTTTGTGATGGCTCCTGCTTTAAACTTCCTGATGGTACATCCACAGCTGCTTATGCAATCACTACATTAAGCATGGTTGTGGAAACTAAGAGAATCACGCATAATTCTGCGCAGGCCACAGAGATTATAGCATTGACCCGAGCTTGTGAACTTTCCGAAGGGCTTGCAGTAAATATATATACTGATAGTCAGTATGCCTTTGGGGTGGTTCACAACTTTGGGAGACTTTGGTCAGAGAGAGGGTTCCTAACTTCACATGGCACCAAAATCCAACATGGCTCCCTAATAGTACAACTACTCTCAGCTCTTGCGCTCCCTACTCAGTTAGCAGTTATGAAATGTGCAGCACATCGAAAGATTACAGATGATATAGGGAAAGGGAATGCTTTCGCTGATCAGATAGCTAGACAAACTGCTACCGATCCCCATACGGAGATGTATGTTTCAAGGGAGAGTGTAAATGCTTATGCGATGGATGAGGGTGTTGGGTCTGTACGGGATATCCAAGCTGATGCCCCGTTAGAAGAATCCAAAAGGTGGGCTGAAGGCTTGGGGAAACTTGATGATGACGGGTGTTGGGTGGATATAGTGGAAGGGAAATGGCTACTCCCTGACGTGTATGTAATGATGATGGTCGTCATGGCTCATGGTCCTATGCATGTATGTGCCCAGAAGATGACAAAAATGTTAGAGAAAGTTTGGGTAAATGACAAGATTTCGAAAATTGCCCAGCGCTACGTCCAGGATTGCATGATTTGCCTACAACACAATGTGGGAAAGGGGACAGTAACTCCAAGGGGAAGTTCTGGGCCACCCTCTGTCTCCTTCGAAGTGATCCACTTTGACTTTATTGAAATGGAACGATGTGATAATAAGAAATATGTGCTGGTGGTTATCAGCGCCTTTAGTAAATGGGTTGAGGCTTTCCCTGTTAAAGATGCTACAGCTATGACTACTGCAAAAATCATGTTAAGGGAATACTTCCCGCTGTTCGGGCTACCAAGAGTTATCTGGTCGGACAATGGTCCACATTTTGTCGCTGCTGTAATTCTGCAGATATGTACGGCATTACGAATTGACAAACGGTTCCATTCGGCCAGACATGCTGAGAGCGCCGGACTAGTAGAAAGACACAACGGTATCATTAAGAACAAGCTCGCTAAGACGTGTGCCGGCACCAAACTAAAATGGCCGGACGCCTTACCGATCGTGTTGTTATCCATGCGTACAACCCCTCAAACTAAGACTGGGCTCTCTCCATTTGAGTTGGTAATGGGGAGGCCTGCAAATATTTGGAACCTTCCTAAATGCAATTCATTGAGAAATGTTGAAAATGTATTACTTTCAGATTATTGTAGTCAGTTGACTAAAAACCTGTATTTGATTTATCACCATGTGCGAGAAGCTTTACTAATGCGATGGCGAGGGCCCAGGCCACAGCATACGGCCTGGAAGCTGGGTGCTCGTCAAATCGTTTGAGCACTCCTCTTGCCTTGTGTCTCGCTAGCGTGGGCCATTCCAAGTCATGTTGGTCACCCAGACAGCGGTGCGGGTCACTGGGAGAAAGAACTGGATTCACGCGTCCCACGTCAAGAAACTTCCTCACCCTGTGCCACACGTTACAGAAGAAACAGAACCCCTCGCTGATACTGCAACCAACGATCCCAAAGCAGTAAGTAGCACTGAGAGTGTGTCGGAGAATCTCTCTGAGCCCGTGAGGCTTGGGGAAGCTGCCATTTTGTCTCCACACTCTCCAAAAGTTTTGCATCCGGAAACTGATATTTCAAATTCGGCACCACCACTTGCTTCCGACACGTTGCTTCCAGCAGGAAGTGATGACATATTGTTTCCGGATCAATCAGTACTGGGAAAAGTAAGGTACAATCTACGTGTGTGCATCTGATAGACTTACGGCACGGTTCTGCTGTGCATCTGATAGACTTACGGCACGGTTCAGCTGTGCATTTGAAGAAGAAAAGGAACATCGAGGGCTTGTTTTTGCCCAAATTTGAGAAAGGGGATTCTGTTGGCTAGGGTTGTGGAAGGACTAAGAAGTCGCTCGCCCGGGAGGTCACCATCAACAAACTTTGGAGTATCCGTTTGAAGACTACAATGCCTGCTACTGCTACCGCTCGTATGGGACTTGTAAATAAGGGGGTGACCAACCGGGACAATGGACAAAATGCCTGGGCCCCAAAAATGTATTGCTGTATTTTTATAATGATATTTGGGTTTTTAATAGTCGCTGCCTTAGGATTGTGGTACCTTGAGAAAACTCATTCTTTAGAACTTTTGTTGCCTAGTGAAAGTACACCTATTGTTCCTACTCCCTTTGTACATTCACATACTCTATCCCCTAGGGATTCTCAGAACAGACAAAGGTACCACAATAACACTCTACTGCTTATCATGAATGCTACGCATGCCATTTTTAATAAATCTAACTGTTGGGTCTGCTCACATTTACCGCAACACGGGGATAAGGGGCTAGGTTGGTATATTCATCCTTTACCTTTGACAACTGCTTGCTATGCTTCTCTTAGAGCACTGTTCTTTGGCCGGTGGAATGATAGCATCTCAGGGAACTTTGATAGCACCAATTTGAATAGTTTTGAGAAACGTGTTTTAACTCCCCTGGGATGCTCGCTTTTCGCAAACAGGAGTAAACCGAATGTTGCTTCTATTAGGCCTTCTGATAAACTGTCTCATCCTTTCCAATCTTTGATTTCCTTTAAGATGGCTCCAATAGGCAATAAGGATGCCATGCCTCCTTCTTACGCTGTTAATCATAGCCCCGATTCAGTTTCTTTTTGCATACAAAGGAATGGAACTCAGTCAATGGGAAATTTTCTAGGTTGTGCCAACGTTGCAAATTTGACTGAGGAAAACAGACCTTTGAACGTAGGCGAACCTGTCTACTTTGTCTGCGGTAATGTAGCATTCCCATGGTTGCCCAGCGATTGGCAGGGAACCTGTTATTTAGGGATCCTATTACCTGGGGTGTTTATAACTAGTGCAAGAGAAGTTTGAAAGGCTCATCCATGGCGAGACGAAAATGGTGACACCCAAGCACAAATCTTGGGAGATATAGCTAAATCAGATGTGCCATTTTGGGGGCAGATAGCAAATTCAGAAGATATCAGAAAACTAGCGAGAGTACCGGAGAGAACCATCAACCGGACCACGGACATACTCTATAATATGACATTAGAACAAAAGGCGATAAGATTAGTAGCACTTCAAAACCGAATGGCATTAGATGTCATTCTGGCTGAGCGTGGTGGAGTGTGTAAATTAGTGGGGTCCGTTTGCTGTGTTTTCGTGCCAGATTCCTCCCCAACTATCTTCAAGGCAATACAGAATCTGCACGTCCTTAGTTCCGAAGTGCATGTTCCCGAGGGGAGTGGGATCTAAGTTCTGGGACTTCTTGCGATCTTGGGGTTGGAAGGTACTTTCGGTCTTGCTAATTATTTTGGGAATCCTGTTGTTTCTTTGTTACTATATTCAGTGTCTACCTGGTATGTTTTCGATGCTAGGGGGATGTTGCGCGCAAGTGATAGGTTCGATAGAACATAAAGTGTATGCCCCGGATAAAACTTCCAAAGAATATGTGTTGAAAGATATTTTAGCAAATGACCTAATGGCAATAGATATTTCTGATAGTAATTCAGGGTGCATGGACGATGATGCATGGAGTTATTAGCAAGGAGATCCAAAGTAGTTTTTTGCACTTGGCATAGGCCAAAAGGAGGGTTTGTCAAAAGAGAAATTATATTGTGCCTCCTATTGCAATAAATATATGTATATTGGCCTACGCCAAGCTGCTCGAAAGTCGCTTGCGAAAGAATCCGTGTTGCAAGATCCTGACCTTAAATCAATGTAAGCCGCCATTTTAGGCCAATCCACCATTTTAGGATTTGCTTTGTAAAAGTCACCCCGTGAGTTAAAATGGTGGACAATGTCATTCCAAAATACAACATGGCCGTCTTGACCTCTGTACATAGCTAATATGTAACTTGCCTGCAGGCCACCTTTTGGATCGCGAACTGAGACCTTGTCCTTCGTTGACCTGTGTGTAAAAGGATTACTTGTGCAACAAAACTAATCCACAAGCATATGTTGAAACAATGTATTCAAATACTGAATGTAGAACACTTGTTTTACTACATTGTATTAAATGTTTGAGAAGGCCTGCATGGAAGATCTTAGAATACACAGTTATTGCATAGGCTTGTTGATACATGTATTAAAGGCAGACCAGTTATATGCGGTTGTTCGAGACTTGGCACGAACCCTAGATCGGTGATGTATTACATGGAATATTAACCCAAAGTAGGGCTGGACATCGAGCCCACCAAGTGTATAAAAAGCAAATGCATTCTAATGTACAAAGTCTCTCACTGAACCACGCTGGAGTTTGTTGTGTTGTACTGAGGACCGATAGCTATCTGATTTTGCTCTGTTTTTGTAACTGGATTCAGTATAGAATAAAGTACTTTGAATGTTTCTTTTTAACCCGTGTTCGGTGTATTTCCTTTTGGGGTACTCAGCCTCGATATTTTGATTCTGTTTTCACAGAGTGGGGAGAAGGAGATGAACAAGGCACGCTACTGAGCAAATTTGTCAGTGACAAATTTAAAAAGCAGGGGTGGGGGGAGGAGGGAGAAGAACAAGGGGGGAGGAGGGAAGACAGACAAGCTGCTATCAAAAGTCAAGGGGACAGATGATAGGAGTAAGTGCTAGGAGGGGGAACGCTGAGAGGAGGGAGAAACAAGTAGGATGGGGAGAAGGAAGATAGTAGAAGAGGAGGGAATGTCCAACTTGGAGTGGCCTAACAGCAATGATGGCACAGCACAATTTTATATTTTTAAATGCAAAGGTCCAAGCGCAGAATAGTAAAACACACCACGCTGGTCACAACATCCAACACAGGCGCAGCACAATTAAATGAACTAATTCCAGGTGTTACAGACGGTTGCACGCCAAAACGGAGATGATGCACGCAAATTGTTCAAGATCCTTACCCCCAGCTATGCGCATCGTGTTGCAAGTCCAGGCGTGATGGAGGGGCTGTGGGGCAAAGGGAAGAAGGCACTGTCCAGGCGAAGATGATTAGGAGAAAGAGTAGGATGGAGGCAGGACCCAGAAGTGGGCCTTCGATGGTGTGGCCGGCTCCCGCCTCCCGGTTTCTGCCATTGGCTTAAGGGGCCAAGGCAACCAATGGGAGAGGAGGCAGGGGCTGGCCCACACCAAGAACAGAACATTTTACAAGGCAACTCGGAACACAGCCATCTTGGAGTGGCCTAATAGCAATGGTGGCACAGCACAATTTTACATTTTTAAATGCAAAGGTCCAAGTGCAGAATAGTAAAACACACCACGCTGGTCACGACATCCAACACAGGCGCAGCACAATTAAATGAACTAATTCCAGGCGTTGCAGATGGTTGCACGCCAAAACGGAGATGATGCACGCAAATTGTTCAAGATCCTTACCCCCAGCTATGCGCATCGTGTTGCAAGTACAGGCACGATGGAGGGGCTGGGGGGCAGAGGGAAGAAGGCACTGTCCAGGCGAAGATGAATAGGAGAAAGTGTAGGATGGAGGCAGGACCCAGAAGTGGGTCTTTGATGGTGTGGCCGGCTCCCGCCTCCCGGTTTCTGCCATTGGGTTAAGGGGCCAAGGCAACCAATGGGAGAGGAGGCAGGGGCTGGCCCATACCAAGAACAAAACATTTGGCAAGGCAACTCGGAACACAGCCATCTTAGAGTGGCCTAACAGCAATGGTGGCATAGCATAATTTTACATTTTTAAATGCAAAGGTCCAAGTGCAGAATAGTAAAACACACCACGCTGGTCACAACATCCAACACAGGCGTAGCATAATTAAATGAACTAATTCCAGGTGTTACAGAAAGTTGCACGCCAAAACGGAGATAATGCACGCAAATTGTTCAAGATCCTTACCCCCAGCTATGCGCATCGTGTTGCAAGTCCAGGCGCGATGGAGGGGCTGCCTTACTTTTGGGGAAAAGGCACAACCAATTCACAGTCAAATAACTGAACCTTATATATTCTTTTCAGAATAGTTGTAGGGATATATGGCATTGATTCATGCAAATGCAGATGACAGAGTTTTCAATGGAAACAGCTAAAAAATGTGTGCAGATAACAGTCATTTTAAAAAAGCAAATGAGATGTGTGCAGATAAAAGTCATAAAAAAAAAGTAAATGGGTGCAAGTGGGAGCAGCAGATTAGAGACACAGGTTGACATATTAATGGAATTAGTCTGAATGCAGAAAAGAGATGGGAACTTATATGAAGCAGGTGAAATGCCACATTGAGTCATTATAACTATGAGTTAGGCCTGCAATGACAAATCAGAGTGTTTGCAAAAAAGATTGTGGGTTCAATGTGCATTATACACATACAAATTATGAAAATTCCCATCTGTGTAAATTGCATTGAAAATAACCCATACTAACTGATTAACTTCCCTATTAATAATACCCAATAATTAAGTGGAATTACTGATTAACACTGCAATGCAATTTCAATAAATACGGATGGAAATCCGGTGATTTCGCTCTCTCTTTCGTTTCATGGAAGGAGATGCATAAAAAAAAAAAAACACATAAATGAATGAACTGTCTTTTGTACAAATTCTGAAGCTTCTTTTGTTCACACAGGAAATAAGTAGATACATGAAGGCCCTCCTCAAATGATTGGTCAGTGGAGTCAGAAGTCTAGGAGGTGTCAGATATGTCAAGGGGGAGGCAGTGATACTCTTGATTGACAGGGAGATTGGTTAAATAAGCAGTTGAACCGACAGCCTGGGTTTTTGGCTGTTCTTTCCTGTGCTGCTGCTGGGTGCTGGATGTGCTCCTGTCGGCTACAGAGGGGCTGCAATCCTATCTGCCTGGAAGCTCAAGGCCATCTCAGACATGCCAGAGATTGTGTGGCTGGGAAAGGCTTCAGAGCAGGCAGGAGCAAATAGAGGTTGCAATGATAAATTACAGCTACTTCAAGTCTTTATGAAAGTATTTGTGGAATTGAGGAAAGTGTGGTTGACTGCCAACTTTCTCTGTGACTGTTAAGACAAGAATAGGGCATTATTTTTAAATAGGTCATCGTGGAGTGTTTCGCACACGGAGAACTAACAAAAATAAAATCAAAAGTTCTTGCAATACATTTGTATTTTGTTTCTTAGAGAATCGCAGTTGTGCCATCCTGTTGGTGAGAGATTATAACTGTGTTATCATGAAATATAATGTTGTGTTTCTTGTTATATATGTTGCCTTTAAAAAAATAATAACTTCCATAGCAGAAGCAATGTTGGTGTTTAGTGTTTTCTGTTTCATTTTGTACGTCTGATGGTTGGTATTTCAGTGGGGGAAAATAACTAAGACGCGCTCTGGTGTCTACACCACAGAGGTAAAATCAGAGGAAGGTAAAATAAACATACAAGCTAGAAAGCTGGTGTTTTGTTTGAATGGGTCCCACCATGCATGCTGATGGGGGACAGTGCCCTCCAAGGGCATAGGCCTCTGGTGTAGATAAGCCTATATGCGATAATTGACATTATTTATGATCTTACTGGGTTCCCTATCAATGTGCTAAGCATGGGTGGATGTTTACAGTCAGCCTGAAGTGTATCATAATTATAAAGGGAGAGAGTTTGTCTTATCATAGGGAAATGTTATAAAAGGTAAGCTCACAACTAAATTACCACCAAAATGAGGTAATGCCAATTTAACTCCGAAATACCACAATACCAAAATACCGCCAAGTTAGGTAATAGTCCCAGAGACAAAACCTCTTACATATTTATGGTGCGTTTGCCCAGTGTGAACAGACTGTAAAGCAGCTATTGGGCATGGCAAGTGTGTTCCACAAAGCCACACGTGCATTAAAGGGAATACATTCTGTGAGATTAGAACAACGCTGCTCATTATATCAATATGTCTCAAATTGAGGCCACATTTCCAGAATTGGTGAAATACCTAGAGGCAAAATTATATGCGTGGTCATCAGACAGTGGGCCTAATTCCGAGTTTGGAGGTAATCATGGTGCTATTAGCACCATAACTACCTCCAATGCCGGTACCGAGTCCGCCCTCGTTCAATGGGGACTTACCGGTCTATTCCGAACTTTGCAGGACCGGTAAATCCCCATTGAAAAAGCCATTCCCCATTCCCATTTGAGCCCCCATAGGGCTCAATGAGAAGGCCCTAATATCGGTACCGCAAATTGCGGTACCGTTATTAGCTCTAAAGTCCCTTAATGGGTCCCGTCCTTAAAGCCTGGTAAAACCAGGCGTTAAGGAAGGGACCCGCTAAGGGAACTCAGAATAGGGCACAAAGGGATTACCAGAACCGGTGTCCTTACCGGTGCCCGGTATCCCTTTGCGCCCAACTCGTAATGAGGCCCAATGCCATACAGTGGCATGACTGCATTTGTGGAGAAGTGCAGAAAGAACCACTGAACAGTATCTTTGAAGAGGGTAGTATAATTCAGGTGTGTCTTTTGAGATTATTTAGAGCTACTGACAAAAATTCTGAGCGAAATTGCTTGATAAGGCTCTGATCCAAGATCTTATTCCTTATGAATAGATATCTACAAATGCAAGAAAATGATGCTGAGGCAATTAGCAGAATAAAAATCGAATTAGATGGAGCTAATGATTAGGAGAAAAAGTTAAGGTCAGAACACGAGTTATGTCAAAAAGAAATGCAATCAAAATGCAATGAATTCGACACCCAACTGTCTCAGAGAAGGAAGCATTTTGAAGACAGTGAGCAATAACTAAAACACCGGAAAGGGTTGGTAAGCGACATCAGACAAGACAAAGAGGTGGTTATCTTAGAGATGCAAACTCTCCAGAGAGACAATATGGAGAAAGAAGGTGAGCTCCAAGCTATTGAACAAGAAACAGCTAGAATGTTCGAGGAAAGGAACAAAAGGGACAAAGAGTTTAATCAATGTAAAATGCAGATAAGTGAGAGTCAGAATGTAATAAAAAGATGGGTGGAGAAAATACTTATTTGGGTCAGGAGGCAAACCGACTCCATAAAAAGTACAAAGATTTGTAACAGCAAATATGTCATTTTAAATCTCAGGAAAAACAGCAAAGCACTACATTCAAAGCAATTGAGGTTAGCTCCATCCCCGTTATGAGGGAATAATATCCCAATGGTTGTACCAGTGGCTGGGCCTGGTTGTCACGCAGTTGGGGGTTTTTATTCACCCAGCCACCAGCCCCATACACCTGAGAAGAGGAATGAAAAACAGAATAATGCAACTCCAAATATAGCGCCAAATAGCCCTATCAAAATAATGAAATCAATCAAGGCTTTGATTAAGCTATTCAAAAAGGGAGGTGAGTGTTGTATAGAGGATCACCTGAAAGCAGTGCATGATATATTTAAAGCTCAAAAAATACACAAGGAACAATATAGACATTACTTTCACTTAACTCTTGATGCGGCCACTGCAAGCATCATCAGAGGCCTGAATGAACAAGAAAATATTGTCATAGGCAGAATTTGAAAAGGAGGTTACACACCATTTCTCACCATATGAGTCACTGCAGGATGCAAAGAAAGCTGCATATACCATGACAGCCGAGCCAAATGTATTGTCTTGCCAGTTTCTCCAAGAATTAAAAAGAACATTCTCCACTTTTGATGTATCCTTTAGTTCTAATTCAACTGAGTTTATGACCAGCTACCTTTATGGCTTACAAAAAGATATTATATCACAGTTAATTTGCGAGTTTGATCACAAGAAGTTCCTTGAATGGATTGTAGAGCAAGGTACTAAACTATATGAAGTCATATTGTCAAAGTGAAGAGGGAGATAGAATTAAAATAACAAAGTCAAGATCTAAAGACTCCTCATCAACGGTAATGGAGATAAGATCTGCTAAAATGTCACTTGAATCAGCCCAAACTCCAGTCAGAAATAATACAACATCCGGTCAGAGGGGTGCACCACAGAGGCTGCCATCCCAGGTGCTGATGTTTCAGTCACATGATCCAAGCAATAGAGAGAATTGTATTAGTCCTAGGTACTTGGGAGACAGACCCAGGGTGGGATACCGGCCCGATATGTCAGGCTTGAATAACAATCACAGACAAAATCAAGATCAACGAAACAATAGTCCCTACCAGACAATGGGGGCACAGAGAAGATTTGACTCCAACACTATGGTGTATGGCAATCAGGACAGAGCACAATATGTGGATCGGTTCATTGAAAACAGCAATCAGCAGAGGGGACAATTCCCACAAAATGAAAGTCAAAACATGAATTATGCCCCGCACCACTATAATCAATCACCACCACCAATGGATCACAACCAAAGAATGATCACACCATGTTCCCCACCTTCCATGAATCAAGAGTTCAGAAACAACTCAAATAGAAATCAATCTGCTGAGAGATACCAGAACAGATTTACCAGGGTGAAGGTAACCAGTACAAGTCTAGACTGCAAGGAGAAGATTCTAGAGAAACGGACAGATTTCAATGTATTGACGCCCAAGTAAAAATGTTGTCTGAACAAAAAGGGAAACTCTGTGCAGTTCAAAAACAGTCATCGAATGAGGGGGCGGAAGGTCGCAGAAGTGATCTGGTGTCTTCTGAAAATAAGTGACTAAATGCTAATGGCACCTGCAATGATAAAAATACAGAATCCCATACACCAGTTTTGTGTAACAGTCCTGAGTTGCTTGCTGATTTAAACATGGAGATGCCCGCAGATGTGAATGAGGCAGGGACTGCAACCATGTATAAAAAGGAAGTTTGGTTTAGTCTGCCATTGAATCAATCTATTGAAGTATGTGCAAATGAAAAAGAGAAAGGAGAAAATAAACAAGAACTTCCAAAAGAGCAGAGAGACAGATTTATAAAAGACATCACATGCCATGATAAAACAACTGGTGAAGAAGTAGGTTTGACTGTTAAAACATTCTCCCTAGATACTCAAAATGCCTATAAAATGCAAACTGGAAAAATTAGTATTGAAAAGGAGGGTACAGGCCAGTCACCTGAAGAGTACTTTGAGCCACATATATTTCAAGAGGCTAAAAAGACTGATACCATGCCAGATGCAAATAGGTGCTCAGAGTCAGAAAATGACAAGTTACAATGGGTTGTTTATGAGCATTGTCAGTTAATGGACTGCAGTGTGAACGCTGATGGTCCCCGAACAGAGGGGCGAACAGTGGCTACACTCCAGATGACCTTTAAACGTGACAATACAGACAAAGATTCCCAATATGAGGTGGGCAAAAAGGAGGGAAACATATAATTTCACTTACCTCTGTGCTTGGCAAAAAGTGAGAAGGGCTTGAGGAAAGTGAGTCCTGAAATCAGCAGAAATTCACACTTTTTGTGTGCATTGGAAGAAGTTGAGGACAGGTATGCTCCCATTACTGTGGAAGAGAAGTGCAATACATTTGCAATGATTGACACAGGTGCACAGGCCACAATCATGTTCAAAGAGTTTTTAAAGAGTATCAATGAAGAGAGATCCCCACAAAATCAGATCAGAGTGAGACAAAATGAAGGCCCAGTACATAATTTCAATGGTGAGGAGGTACCTATCGAAGGTGTCACCGAGGTTGCAAATAAAGATAGGAAAACACAGAATTAGACAGGAAGTATTGATCACATCTATCAGTGAAATTCCATTTTTGATGGGAACAGATTGCCTAAAATGGTTGTCGCCCCTCATTGATGGAGTAAATGGGGTTCTGTGGTCTTTAACGAAAAAACCATTAAGACTTAAGAAAGTAAAGTCACAAAACAGCAGTGTAAACGAATGCCATACTGTTGCTAAATAAAATGATGCATTGGAGGTGTAACTTCAAAATGGCTGTGTGCCTAGTGTCACTCTTATCCTGATGTGTCAGGATGAAATGCAAGGTGAAAAAGAGAAACAGTCCATGTAGATTTATTTTGGATCCTAGGAAAACATGGCAGCCTGAAACAGGAGAACATACATTGTGCTTCTACTTAAAAGAAGAGAAGTGCAAGCAAAATACTATACCTGTGGTAACCACAGAAAAACATATCACAACCTTTGCTGAAATACATATGGGAGATGGGCAGCCATGGATCCATATTGGTATAAATGGCCATTCTGAAATGATAAAAGCCACATTAGCACTTGAACAGGAACAGAGTTTTATTAATGAGAAACTACTTCAGAGAATAATGGAAAGGGAGGAGATCTCAAAATTCAGAATTAAAAACCAATACATTACTGGGTTGGACAATCCAGACTTTGAACATATATTGCAGGAAGGTGCACGTTAAAATTTACCATTGGTCAAAAAAACATATACCACAATGCGTGTTTAGTGAGTGGGACACAAAATGATTTTTATTTGGGAAATGACATTATGCACAGAATGCGTAAGGTGTTGGATTTCCTTAACCAAAAAGTGAGGTCCCGGCTAGGAGGACCTGCACCTGAATTTGAAGACAAGAGACAGGCTTATCATTGTGCACAATTGGTGCCATATGCAATTGAGTTACAGGTGAAAAAGGAGGTTACCATTCCTGCATTCACCAGACAAGTCACTATAACACTAAAGCATAGAAATGGACAGCAGATGAAGGATTCTGATGCATGTTTGTTTGTTTGTTTGTTTGTTTATTTATTTGTATGGCGCACCTTACCCAGGGGCAACAGGGCGCAGGCAGAAGATAATTCGAAGCTTACAATGTTGCAGAAATATACACATTGAGGTAGTTTTAGAGATAACCAGAATTACAGAATGAGAAAAGTACAAAACTTCATACATACAAAGTCAATATCTATGCAGGGGTAAATATACAAATATACAAATATGTACAAGGCTGTTAGAGGCGGGTACTCATGAGAAAAAATATTCAGGATTACAGGATTACAGGATTACAGGATTACAGGAATAGGAGGTATGGAAATGTATACAAATCTTCATACATAAAAGGTCAATATCTATACAGGAGGAAAGTGTACAGATGTGTGCTGTAAGGGCTGTTAGAGGCGAGGGCGAGGTCGCGAGCAAGGTATCACTATCTATGCCTAGGTATAGAAAAGTGCAGCTACATGCAATGGTTATTGGAGTTAAGGTGACTGATGAGGTGTTTTCTAAAGTGTAAGTATGGTTGGTCAGATCTTAGGTTGTGTGGCAGCGAATTCCAGAGCATGGCAGCTTTCACCGGGAAACTGTTCCCACCAATGGTGGAGAGTTTGAATCTGGGAATTATCAGGCGGTTGGAATTGATAGTTCTTGTTTGTCGGATGGAGGACTTTCTCTTTACCTTGTCCATCAGGTAGCTGGGGGCGGCATTGTTGAGGGCTTTATGGGTTAGGGAGGCCAACTTTAGTTTGATTTTGTTGTCTGTGGAGAGCCATTTCTGTTGGCGTCTGGTGGTAGAGATATGATCTCTCTTATTAATGCCGAGGGCAGCTCTCAAGGCATTATTTTGAAGGATTTGAAGCCTGTGGATAATGCCTTTGTTAGCGCCACTATAGAGGGCATTACAGTAATCGAGCCTAGATAGTATGAGTGCTCTTGCCAGGATCAAGCAACTGTCATTGGATAGGAATGGTCTGCCTGCCCTTATTAATTTGCAGGTGTACGCAGTGGTAGATGCTAGTGAGTTGACCTGTTTGGTGAATGACATAGTGGCATCTAGATAAAAGCCGAGGGTTTTTACTTCCCTGGATACTCTAATGAGATTGCCATCTATGTTGAATTCGGCATATTCAAGGCCTAGTTTGTTGATATTAGCGGGGGAACCTAGGATGATGAGCTCTGTCTTGTCATCATTCAGGCATAAACCATGCGATGCCATCCATGCCTGAATGATGAGATATACCCTATTCACCAACTCTGTCCTTACTGTGATCCCCTGAAAGTGGGAGGAGAATCTGAGTGTCATCAGCATAGTTAGTGTAGGTGACACCCAGATGGTCCAGATCGTCGAACAGGGGTTTGGTGAAGATGTTATATAGTGTGGGGGAGACGCATGAGCCCTGCGGGACTCCACAAGTAATAGGAGAGGGGTCTGCTGCTGCTGAAGGGGAGAAGACTCTCATGGTTCTCTCGCTCAGAAAGGACTCAATCCATTTGATAGCTTCTGGGGAGAAGTGAGCAGCTGAGTCAAGGTGTTTGCAGAGGACCTTGTGGTCGACGAGGTCGAAGGCCGCGGAGAGGTCGAGTAAGAGGAGGAGTGCTGTCTTGCCCTTGTCCCTAAGATCATCAATTTGGGTTTTTAGATCGATAAGGGCTGTTTCCGTGCCGTGAAGTGGGCGGAAACCTGATTGTCTGGAGCCTAGTAGCTTGTGCAGTTCTAGGTATTTTTGAATCTGGACGTAGGCAACTTTGTCCAAGATTTTCAGTAGGAAGGGTACCGTGGTGATGGGTCGGTAGTTAGTGGGGATGAGGGGATCAAGCGTCTGTTTTTTGAGGAGGGGGAGCACCCAGGATTTTTTTAAGTTGGCGGGGATGCTGCCTGAGGAGAAAGAGGCGTTTATGAGTTTAGAGATAAAGGGCGACAGGTCTCTGGCTGCGTCCTTTATTATGTGCGCGGGGCAGATATCGCCTTTACAGTTTGATGGTTTAAGGGAAAGGATGATTTTCTCAACCTCCAGGGTGATGGTTTTAGAAAAGGTGAATGAGTCGATGTGTGTACTTGGTGAGGCAATGGGCGGAGATATGGGAGGGTTCGTGAGGTTTAGGGAGTCTTTTTTTAGTTGAATTTTGTTTTGTAGGATGTCTGTGCACCAGGACTGGTTCTTAGTGCAGGTGTCGGGTGTAGCAATGGGTGACTCAAGTTCCTTCAGTATGGAAAAGAGCTCCTTCATGCTTGAATTGGAGTTGGCAATGCGGATGTTATAGGAATTCCGTTTGGCTAAGCAGATTTCAGCTTTGTAATGACGAGAAATTGTGTCAAGGATGGCTTTCCTTTCACTGGAGGGGCATAGTTTCCAATCAGCTTCACATTTTCGCTTTTTCAGGCGGAGGGCTTTGAGTTCGGGTGTATACCATTTGTTTAAATGGGTTTTTGGCTTGCTGGTGCGAAGTTTGAGTGGGGCAATTTTGTCCATGGTAGATAGCATGATTTTATTATATTCGTGAACTAATGTGTTGGGATCTAGATTGTCTGGTAATGCGTTTAAGGTTGGAAGGATAGCTGGGATGATTTTTTCTATTGAGATATTTTTCTTGTTTCTTGTGAGGCAGGGTGGTGCCAATGACACGGTTGTGGTAGTTGATCTAGCGGTCAGTAGGTTAAAAGAGACCAATGAGTGGTCGGTCCAGGGTAGTGGTGTGGTGGCGGTGATGACCGCTGAGCAATTAGCATCAGCAACCCAGTCTAGGGTTCTACCCTTCAGGTGGGTGGGTAGGTTGACTTTTTGAGAGAGTCCGAGTGAAGATATCGTATTGGCTATGGCAGATGCATGTAAATCTGCTGGGTCGTTGAACCCTAGGTTGAGGTCCCCTAGTAGCAGTAGTTGTGAGGTGGTTTTCGCGTTGTTAGAGATTAGGTTGTGTAGATCTTCCTCGAATGTTCCAAATGGACCTGGTGGTCTGTAAATCAGGTGGATAGTGAGGGATTGGGTGTGATTTATGGGGAGTTTGGCAGTGAGGGATTCACACGACTGCAGAGTTTGAGTCGGGGCTAGTCTGAGAGCTAAGCTTGCTTTGGATATGATGGCGATGCCACCGCCCCGGTTGCCTAACCGGTCCTGCCTAGATATAGTGTAGCCGTCTGGGATGGCCAGCATTAGAGATGGGCCTGCTGCATTGTGGAGCCACGTTTCGGTTATGGCAATAAAGGAAATTTATCTTTGATAATTAGGTCTGCTATATCGAGGGCATGTGCGACCAATGATCTGATATTGAGGAGAGCTCCTTTGTAGGAATGTACATTCGTTTTTACCGAGATGTTTGTATGAGTGATAAGTTTGGACTTGGTTGTGGGTATAGTGGTGCCTTTGGTGGACCTTTTAGCTTCGCATTTGGAGTCAGACAGGGATCTTCGGGGCAGCTCATAAAGTTTAGAGAGTCTGGCGCGAAGTTTGTTGTTTCTTTCGGTGGTAGGGCAGGGGTGGGAGGCAAGGGTTTTGGGTCCTGACTTGCAATAATATCTTGGGTAGGAAGGGTCAGGATAGTACCTAGTTGTGTAGGAGTTGTAGGTGAGATTGGAGCCTGGCTGGGGAGGGGGTGCTCCTGAATCAGTCTCCTGGATGGGAGTGTCTGGGGATGCGGGCGTGGCCATTGCACAGAAGATGAGTAAAATGGTTAGCATTTTCTACAGTACTGCGCTGGCGTTGTGTGGGGGTGGTAGTAGCAATGTAGGTGCTATTTGGGAGATGGGGTGGGCAGGGGCGAGAAGCAATACAAATACGTGTCATTCAATTCAGGCAAAGGCAGTAAAGGAGCAATATACAGATAGGGTAGTAATGCCTAGATTCAGTTTGTGGTCAGGGGGTGAGCTTAGGGTTGCGGTAGGAGCTCAGTAGTCTCTGGGAGGACATGGGTGGCTATGTAATCAGAGCATGTGCAGGAATAGTGGTAGCCAGCGAATATACGGTGGGGTATCACCTAGATACAAATAACACTATTGGCAGTATTGCAGTGGGGTATCACCTAGGTTCAAAGTAACACAATAGGCAATGATGCAGTGGAGTATCACCTAGATTCAAATAACACAATTGGCAGTAATGCAGTGGGGTATCACCTAGATTCAAATGACACAATTTGGCAATCATGCAGTGGGGTATTACCTAACAGTCCTGCACACGGGTTATGCATTTGGTTACTATTACCAGGGGTTTCCTGGGGTGTCACAGACACACATGATGCTGGAGACAATGGTAGCTGGCAGTGATGCAGTAGTGAAGGCCAGGAGTTACCTAGAATAAGGTGGGTTTAGGGTATTGCAGACGGCAGATTTAGGCATAAACAGGCACAGAAACAAGTGTCAGGTGGCAGCGTTAGCTTACCTAGAGCGGTAGGGGCAGAGTTCCTGGCCCTGGCTCCTATGGCTCCAAACAGGCACCCAACAGGCCTTAGTGTGGCCTTCGTGAGGGCCGGCGTATCCGCCTGCCGGCATCCCCGGGAGTAGGGCCTTACTTGGGCAGGGGTTCTGGCGGAAGGCTTGGAAGGCCAGGACAGGCTTGGACAGGCACTGGCCTTGCTGTAGCGGGCCTTCCTGGAGGTGGGCCGGCTCACGCCTCCGGTCGTGGGTTGGTGGCCAAGAAGGGATCCTCAGCCAATGGGGCGACGGTAGGCAGTGCAGCTTCAGGCTGTGGCTGCCGATCTGAAGCAAGGAGCCGCCATCTTGGAGCGGGTCAGGCCGCGTGTGGGCTGATGGTGGGATTGTACTCTCGGGCACATTAGCTTGTGTTTTAGGTAAAAATGGTACACTAGCCTGGGGACTAGTGGTGTAGGTGATTACCGCGCTGTAGGCGCTAAGAATAATCAAAATTCAAGTGGAAATCAAATCGATCGCGCTGCGGTCGGGGAAGTAGCCAGCAGGCTTACCTCGCGCTGCTGGTGCGGGATGGATGCGCGAAGCTGCTCCTGCAGCCCACCGGAGCTCCTGCTCCAACGGTGATCGCGGCGGCCAGCAGGCTTGGACAGGCACTGGCCTTGCTGTAGCGGGCCTTCCTGGAGGTGGGCCGGCTCATGCCTCCGGTCGTGGGTTGGTGGCCAAGAAGGGAGCCTCAGCCAATGGGGCGACGGTAGGCAGTGCAGCTTCAGGCTGTGGCTGCCGATCTGAAGCAAGGAGCCGCCATCTTGGAGCGGGTCAGGCCGTGTGTGGGCTGATGGTGGGATTGTACTCTCGGGCACATTAGCTTGTGTTTTAGGTAAAAATGGTACACTAGCCTGGGGACTAGTGGTGTAGGTGATTACCGCGCTGTAGGTGCTAAGAATAATCAAAATTCAAGTGGAAATCAAATCGATCGCGCTGCGGTCGGGGAAGTAGCCAGCAGGCTTACCTCGCGCTGCTGGTGCGAGATGGATGCGCGAAGCTGCTCCTGCAGCCCACCGGAGCTCCTGCTCCAATGGTGATCGCGGCGGCCAGCAGGCTTGGACAGGCACTGGCCTTGCTGTAGCGGGCCTTCCTGGAGGTGGGCCGGCTCACGCCTCCGGTCGTGGGTTGGTGGCCAAGAAGGGAGCCTCAGCCAATGGGGCGACGGTAGGCAGTGCAGCTTCAGGCTGTGGCTGCCGATCTGAAGCAAGGAGCCGCCATCTTGGAGCGGGTCAGGCCGCGTGTGGGCTGATGGTGGGATTGTACTCTCGGGCACATTAGCTTGTGTTTTAGGTAAAAATGGTACACTAGCCTGGGGACTAGTGGTGTAGGTGATTACCGCGCTGTAGGCGCTAAGAATAATCAAAATTCAACTGGAAATCAAATCGATCGCGCTGCGGTCGGGGAAGTAGCCAGCAGGCTTACCTCGCGCTGCTGGTGCGGGATGGATGCGCGAAGCTGCTCCTGCAGCCCACCGGAGCTCCTGCTCCAACAGTGATCGCGGCGGCCAGCAGGCTTGGACAGGCACTGGCCTTGCTGTAGCGGGCCTTCCTGGAGGTGGGCCGGCTCACGCCTCCGGTCGTGGGTTGGTGGCCAAGAAGGGAGCCTCAGCCAATGGGGCGACGGTAGGCAGTGCAGCTTCAGGCTGTGGCTGCCGATCTGAAGCAAGGAGCCGCCATCTTGGAGCGGGTCAGGCCGCGTGTGGGCTGATGGTGGGATTGTACTCTCGGGCACATTAGCTTGTGTTTTAGGTAAAAATGGTACACTAGCCTGGGGACTAGTGGTGTAGGTGATTACCGCGCTGTAGGCGCTAAGAATAATCAAAATTCAAGTGGAAATCAAATCGATCGCGCTGCGGTCGGGGAAGTAGCCAGCAGGCTTACCTCGCGCTGCTGGTGCGGGATGGATGCGCGAAGCTGCTCCTGCAGCCCACCGGAGCTCCTGCTCCAACAGTGATCGCGGTGGCCAGCAGGCTTGGACAGGCACTGGCCTTGCTGTAGCGGGCCTTCCTGGAGGTGGGCCGGCTCACGCCTCCGGTCGTGGGTTGGTGGCCAAGAAGGGAGCCTCAGCCAATGGGGCAACGGTAGGCAGTGCAGCTTCAGGCTGTGGCTGCCGATCTGAAACAAGGAGCCGCCATCTTGGAGCGGGTCAGGCCGCGTGTGGGCCGATGGTGGGATTGTACTCTCGGGCACATTAGCTTGTGTTTTAGGTAAAAATGGTACACTAGCCTGGGGACTAGTGGTGTAGGTGATTACGGCGCTGTAGGCGCTAAGAATAATCAAAATTCAAGTGGAAATCAAATCGATCGCGCTGCGGTCGGGGAAGTAGCCAGCAGGCTTACCTCGCGCTGCTGGTGCGGGATGGATGCGCGAAGCTGCTCCTGCAGCCCACCGGATCTCCTGCTCCAACGGTGATCGCGGCGGCCAGCAGGCTTGGACAGGCACTGGCCTTGCTGTAGCGGGCCTTCCTGGAGGTGGGCCGGCTCACGCCTCCGGTCGTGGGTTGGTGGCCAAGAAGGGAGCCTCAGCCAATGGGGCGACGGTAGGCAGTGCAGCTTCAGGCTGTGGCTGCCGATCTGAAGCAAGGAGCCGCCATCTTGGAGCGGGTCAGGCCGCGTGTGGGCTGATGGTGGGATTGTACTCTCGGGCACATTAGCTTGTGTTTTAGGTAAAAATGGTACACTACCCTGGGGACTAGTGGTGTAGGTGATTACCGTGCTGTAGGCGCTAAGAATAATCAAAATTCAAGTGGAAATCAAATCGATCGCGCTGCGGTCGGGGAAGTAGCCAGCAGGCTTACCTCGCGCTGCTGGTGCGGGATGGATGCGCGAAGCTGCTCCTGCAGCCCACCGGAGCTCCTGCTCCAACGGTGATCGCGGCGGCCAGCAGGCTTGGACAGGCACTGGCCTTGCTGTAGCGGGCCTTCCTGGAGGTGGGCCGGCTCACGCCTCCGGTCGTGGGTTGGTGGCCAAGAAGGGAGCCTCAGCCAATGGGGCGACGGTAGGCAGTGCAGCTTCAGGCTGTGGCTGCCGATCTGAAGCAAGGAGCCGCCATCTTGGAGCGGGTCAGGCTGCGTGTGGGCTGATGGTGGGATTGTACTCTCGGGCACATTAGCTTGTGTTTTAGGTAAAAATGGTACACTAGCCTGGGGACTAGTGGTGTAGGTGATTACCGCGCTGTAGGCGCTAAGAATAATCAAAATTCAAGTGGAAATCAAATCGATCGCGCTGCGGTCGGGGAAGTAGCCAGCAGGCTTACCTCGCGCTGCTGGTGCGGGATGGATGCGCGAAGCTGCTCCTGCAGCCCACCGGAGCTCCTGCTCCAACGGTGATCGCGGCGGCCAGCAGGCTTGGACAGGCACTGGCCTTGCTGTAGCGGGCCTTCCTGGAGGTGGGCCGGCTCACGCCTCCGGTCGTGGGTTGGTGGCCAAGAAGGGAGCCTCAGCCAATGGGGCGACGGTAGGCAGTGCAGCTTCAGGCTGTGGCTGCCGATCTGAAGCAAGGAGCCGCCATCTTGGAGCGGGTCAGGCCGCGTGTGGGCTGATGGTGGGATTGTACTCCCGGGCACATTAGCTTGTGTTTTAGGTAAAAATGGTACACTAGCCTGGGGACTAGTGGTGTAGGTGATTACCGCGCTGTAGGCGCTAAGAATAATCAAAATTCAAGTGGAAATCAAATCGATCGCGCTGCGGTCGGGGAAGTAGCCAGCAGGCTTACCTCGCGCTGCTGGTGCGGGATGGATGCGCGAAGCTGCTCCTGCAGCCCACCGGATCTCCTGCTCCAACGGTGATCGCGGCGGCCAGCAGGCTTGGACAGGCACTGGCCTTGCTGTAGCGGGCCTTCCTGGAGGTGGGCCGGCTCACGCCTCCGGTCGTGGGTTGGTGGCCAAGAAGGGAGCCTCAGCCAATGGGGCGACGGTAGGCAGTGCAGCTTCAGGCTGTGGCTGCCGATCTGAAGCAAGGAGCCGCCATCTTGGAGCGGGTCAGGCCGCGTGTGGGCTGATGGTGGGATTGTACTCTCGGGCACATTAGCTTGTGTTTTAGGTAAAAATGGTACACTACCCTGGGGACTAGTGGTGTAGGTGATTACCGTGCTGTAGGCGCTAAGAATAATCAAAATTCAAGTGGAAATCAAATCGATCGCGCTGCGGTCGGGGAAGTAGCCAGCAGGCTTACCTCGCGCTGCTGGTGCGGGATGGATGCGCGAAGCTGCTCCTGCAGCCCACCGGAGCTCCTGCTCCAACGGTGATCGCGGTGGCCAGCAGGCTTGGACAGGCACTGGCCTTGCTGTAGCGGGCCTTCCTGGAGGTGGGCCGGCTCACGCCTCCGGTCGTGGGTTGGTGGCCAAGAAGGGAGCCTCAGCCAATGGGGCGACGGTAGGCAGTGCAGCTTCAGGCTGTGGCTGCCGATCTGAAGCAAGGAGCCGCCATCTTGGAGCGGGTCAGGCTGCGTGTGGGCTGATGGTGGGATTGTACTCTCGGGCACATTAGCTTGTGTTTTAGGTAAAAATGGTACACTAGCCTGGGGACTAGTGGTGTAGGTGATTACCGCGCTGTAGGCGCTAAGAATAATCAAAATTCAAGTGGAAATCAAATCGATCGCGCTGCGGTCGGGGAAGTAGCCAGCAGGCTTACCTCGCGCTGCTGGTGCGGGATGGATGCGCGAAGCTGCTCCTGCAGCCCACCGGAGCTCCTGCTCCAACGGTGATCGCGGCGGCCAGCAGGCTTGGACAGGCACTGGCCTTGCTGTAGCGGGCCTTCCTGGAGGTGGGCCGGCTCACGCCTCCGGTCGTGGGTTGGTGGCCAAGAAGGGAGCCTCAGCCAATGGGGCGACGGTAGGCAGTGCAGCTTCAGGCTGTGGCTGCCGATCTGAAGCAAGGAGCCGCCATCTTGGAGCGGGTCAGGCCGCGTGTGGGCTGATGGTGGGATTGTACTCCCGGGCACATTAGCTTGTGTTTTAGGTAAAAATGGTACACTAGCCTGGGGACTAGTGGTGTAGGTGATTACCGCGCTGTAGGCGCTAAGAATAATCAAAATTCAAGTGGAAATCAAATCGATCGCGCTGCGGTCGGGGAAGTAGCCAGCAGGCTTACCTCGCGCTGCTGGTGCGGGATGGATGCGCGAAGCTGCTCCTGCAGCCCACCGGAGCTCCTGCTCCAACGGTGATCGCGGCGGCCAGCAGGCTTGGACAGGCACTGGCCTTGCTGTAGCGGGCCTTCCTGGAGGTGGGCCGGCTCATGCCTCCGGTCGTGGGTTGGTGGCCAAGAAGGGAGCCTCAGCCAATGGGGCGACGGTAGGCAGTGCAGCTTCAGGCTGTGGCTGCCGATCTGAAGCAAGGAGCCGCCATCTTGGAGCGGGTCAGGCCGTGTGTGGGCTGATGGTGGGATTGTACTCTCGGGCACATTAGCTTGTGTTTTAGGTAAAAATGGTACACTAGCCTGGGGACTAGTGGTGTAGGTGATTACCGCGCTGTAGGTGCTAAGAATAATCAAAATTCAAGTGGAAATCAAATCGATCGCGCTGCGGTCGGGGAAGTAGCCAGCAGGCTTACCTCGCGCTGCTGGTGCGAGATGGATGCGCGAAGCTGCTCCTGCAGCCCACCGGAGCTCCTGCTCCAATGGTGATCGCGGCGGCCAGCAGGCTTGGACAGGCACTGGCCTTGCTGTAGCGGGCCTTCCTGGAGGTGGGCCGGCTCACGCCTCCGGTCGTGGGTTGGTGGCCAAGAAGGGAGCCTCAGCCAATGGGGCGACGGTAGGCAGTGCAGCTTCAGGCTGTGGCTGCCGATCTGAAGCAAGGAGCCGCCATCTTGGAGCGGGTCAGGCCGCGTGTGGGCTGATGGTGGGATTGTACTCTCGGGCACATTAGCTTGTGTTTTAGGTAAAAATGGTACACTAGCCTGGGGACTAGTGGTGTAGGTGATTACCGCGCTGTAGGCGCTAAGAATAATCAAAATTCAACTGGAAATCAAATCGATCGCGCTGCGGTCGGGGAAGTAGCCAGCAGGCTTACCTCGCGCTGCTGGTGCGGGATGGATGCGCGAAGCTGCTCCTGCAGCCCACCGGAGCTCCTGCTCCAACAGTGATCGCGGCGGCCAGCAGGCTTGGACAGGCACTGGCCTTGCTGTAGCGGGCCTTCCTGGACGTGGGCCGGCTCACGCCTCCGGTCGTGGGTTGGTGGCCAAGAAGGGAGCCTCAGCCAATGGGGCGACGGTAGGCAGTGCAGCTTCAGGCTGTGGCTGCCGATCTGAAGCAAGGAGCCGCCATCTTGGAGCGGGTCAGGCCGCGTGTGGGCTGATGGTGGGATTGTACTCTCGGGCACATTAGCTTGTGTTTTAGGTAAAAATGGTACACTAGCCTGGGGACTAGTGGTGTAGGTGATTACCGCGCTGTAGGCGCTAAGAATAATCAAAATTCAAGTGGAAATCAAATCGATCGCGCTGCGGTCGGGGAAGTAGCCAGCAGGCTTACCTCGCGCTGCTGGTGCGGGATGGATGCGCGAAGCTGCTCCTGCAGCCCACCGGAGCTCCTGCTCCAACGGTGATCGCGGTGGCCAGCAGGCTTGGACAGGCACTGGCCTTGCTGTAGCGGGCCTTCCTGGAGGTGGGCCGGCTCACGCCTCCGGTCGTGGGTTGGTGGCCAAGAAGGGAGCCTCAGCCAATGGGGCAACGGTAGGCAGTGCAGCTTCAGGCTGTGGCTGCCGATCTGAAGCAAGGAGCCGCCATCTTGGAGCGGGTCAGGCCGCGTGTGGGCCGATGGTGGGATTGTACTCTCGGGCACATTAGCTTGTGTTTTAGGTAAAAATGGTACACTAGCCTGGGGACTAGTGGTGTAGGTGATTACCGCGCTGTAGGCGCTAAGAATAATCAAAATTCAAGTGGAAATCAAATCGATCGCGCTGCGGTCGGGGAAGTAGCCAGCAGGCTTACCTCGCGCTGCTGGTGCGGGATGGATGCTCGAAGCTGCTCCTGCAGC
Source organism: Ambystoma mexicanum (assembly GCF_040938575.1). NCBI lineage: Eukaryota > Metazoa > Chordata > Amphibia > Caudata > Ambystomatidae > Ambystoma > Ambystoma mexicanum. The sequence goes on along the minus strand of NC_090937.1, from coordinate 895,810,156 downwards.
CCACCGGATCTCCTGCTCCAACGGTGATCGCGGCGGCCAGCAGGCTTGGACAGGCACTGGCCTTGCTGTAGCGGGCCTTCCTGGAGGTGGGCCGGCTCACGCCTCCGGTCGTGGGTTGGTGGCCAAGAAGGGAGCCTCAGCCAATGGGGCGACGGTAGGCAGTGCAGCTTCAGGCTGTGGCTGCCGATCTGAAGCAAGGAGCCGCCATCTTGGAGCGGGTCAGGCCGCGTGTGGGCTGATGGTGGGATTGTACTCTCGGGCACATTAGCTTGTGTTTTAGGTAAAAATGGTACACTACCCTGGGGACTAGTGGTGTAGGTGATTACCGTGCTGTAGGCGCTAAGAATAATCAAAATTCAAGTGGAAATCAAATCGATCGCGCTGCGGTCGGGGAAGTAGCCAGCAGGCTTACCTCGCGCTGCTGGTGCGGGATGGATGCGCGAAGCTGCTCCTGCAGCCCACCGGAGCTCCTGCTCCAACGGTGATCGCGGTGGCCAGCAGGCTTGGACAGGCACTGGCCTTGCTGTAGCGGGCCTTCCTGGAGGTGGGCCGGCTCACGCCTCCGGTCGTGGGTTGGTGGCCAAGAAGGGAGCCTCAGCCAATGGGGCAACGGTAGGCAGTGCAGCTTCAGGCTGTGGCTGCCGATCTGAAGCAAGGAGCCGCCATCTTGGAGCGGGTCAGGCCGCGTGTGGGCCGATGGTGGGATTGTACTCTCGGGCACATTAGCTTGTGTTTTAGGTAAAAATGGTACACTAGCCTGGGGACTAGTGGTGTAGGTGATTACCGCGCTGTAGGCGCTAAGAATAATCAAAATTCAAGTGGAAATCAAATCGATCGCGCTGCGGTCGGGGAAGTAGCCAGCAGGCTTACCTCGCGCTGCTGGTGCGGGATGGATGCTCGAAGCTGCTCCTGCAGCCCACCGGATCTCCTGCTCCAACGGTGATCGCGGCGGCCAGCAGGCTTGGACAGGCACTGGCCTTGCTGTAGCGGGCCTTCCTGGAGGTGGGCCGGCTCACGCCTCCGGTCGTGGGTTGGTGGCCAAGAAGGGAGCCTCAGCCAATGGGGCGACGGTAGGCAGTGCAGCTTCAGGCTGTGGCTGCCGATCTGAAGCAAGGAGCCGCCATCTTGGAGCGGGTCAGGCCGCGTGTGGGCTGATGGTGGGATTGTACTCTCGGGCACATTAGCTTGTGTTTTAGGTAAAAATGGTACACTACCCTGGGGACTAGTGGTGTAGGTGATTACCGTGCTGTAGGCGCTAAGAATAATCAAAATTCAAGTGGAAATCGAATCGATCGCGCTGCGGTCGGGGAAGTAGCCAGCAGGCTTACCTCGCGCTGCTGGTGCGGGATGGATGCGCGAAGCTGCTCCTGCAGCCCACCGGAGCTCCTGCTCCAACGGTGATCGCGGCGGCCAGCAGGCTTGGACAGGCACTGGCCTTGCTGTAGCGGGCCTTCCTGGAGGTGGGCCGGCTCACGCCTCCGGTCGTGGGTTGGTGGCCAAGAAGGGAGCCTCAGCCAATGGGGCGACGGTAGGCAGTGCAGCTTCAGGCTGTGGCTGCCGATCTGAAGCAAGGAGCCGCCATCTTGGAGCGGGTCAGGCTGCGTGTGGGCTGATGGTGGGATTGTACTCTCGGGCACATTAGCTTGTGTTTTAGGTAAAAATGGTACACTAGCCTGGGGACTAGTGGTGTAGGTGATTACCGCGCTGTAGGCGCTAAGAATAATCAAAATTCAAGTGGAAATCAAATCGATCGCGCTGCGGTCGGGGAAGTAGCCAGCAGGCTTACCTCGCGCTGCTGGTGCGGGATGGATGCGCGAAGCTGCTCCTGCAGCCCACCGGAGCTCCTGCTCCAACGGTGATCGCGGCGGCCAGCAGGCTTGGACAGGCACTGGCCTTGCTGTAGCGGGCCTTCCTGGAGGTGGGCCGGCTCACGCCTCCGGTCGTGGGTTGGTGGCCAAGAAGGGAGCCTCAGCCAATGGGGCGACGGTAGGCAGTGCAGCTTCAGGCTGTGGCTGCCGATCTGAAGCAAGGAGCCGCCATCTTGGAGCAGGTCAGGCCGCGTGTGGGCTGATGGTGGGATTGTACTCCCGGGCACATTAGCTTGTGTTTTAGGTAAAAATGGTACACTAGCCTGGGGACTAGTGGTGTAGGTGATTACCGCGCTGTAGGCGCTAAGAATAATCAAAATTCAAGTGGAAATCAAATCGATCGCGCTGCGGTCGGGGAAGTAGCCAGCAGGCTTACCTCGCGCTGCTGGTGCGGGATGGATGCGCGAAGCTGCTCCTGCAGCCCACCGGAGCTCCTGCTCCAACGGTGATCGCGGCAGCCAGCAGGCTTGGACAGGCACTGTGTGTCCTTAAATGAATCCATGAAGCAGCAAGGGCTGGAATCATGGTGGATAATAAAGGGTGTCAAGACATTTATTTGGAGGAAAATTCTGTGTTAAGAATGGCAATACAAAAATCACATTATACTGCAGATTTCAACAATACAGTGATTGGGAAAATCCCTGAGAGGTATGTAGATGCACAGGGCATGTTACCAGAGTCAATGGACTCTTAACCTAAAGGGATAGTCAAAGTTCAGTCTGTGTATCCTTATGATTCCAATGAGACAGTGTGCTTTGATCAGGAGAATTGCATATTATTTGATTTAAATGAAGGTAAACCAGAAAATGGGCCTATTGAAGTGGAAGCTGATATTCCAAAATATTTAAAAGTGGTGACTCTTCAAAGAGATACAGCCACACAGTTAGAAGAAAGCACAGAAGTTCCCCATTGGAGAATTTTCCAGCATTTTCAAAAATGGTAGATGAGCAGATTCTGTAAGCAGATACATGTAACAGTGAAGAGCACAGGAATGAACTGAGAAAATATTTATGGAATTTAAGGAGGTTTTTGCCAAGGATGCATATGATTGCGGCCTAACTGATTTACATGTTACCACATTACCAGAGGGATATGGTAGAAACTGTGGGATGTTTAAACCCACGCATCCAAACCATACAACATCATTGTGCATTACTCACATGGGAAACATCATAATGGCCGCTGGAAAGCATGCTGCTGGCCAGAAATCACCAGAAAGTGCGCAGTGAGAACCTGACAGACAGGCTGCCATCTTGTTTTGCTTTTGTCAGTGTTAATACAGGAGACCTTTGCCAGCTCCATCCTTTGGCTGCCCACAGAACAAAAGCAGACAAAGGAATACAGAGCTGTTCAACAATTAATTTTCTTGATTTTCAAAATTGCTAAAATCATGGGCATGAAACCACCAAAAAAATCCAACTTCTGGTTGGGTGTTCTACATTACTCTACTGCAGAATCCACATCAATACAATGTTAGCAAGGATCATATGCTATCAAGTAAAATCCCCTTTTTGAAATGTATTAATTTAAGCAGCTGTCAAAAATGGGTGCAATACCAATGCCTGCCACTGACTGATGCTAGCAATCTAAATTCTGACAGGAGACTTGTATTTTAGGAGCTAAACAGTGAACCTGAGTTAGCTGGGACTTCAAAGGCTTGCTTGTCCATGAGAAGTCTTCACACCTGGTCATCTCAGCAAGAAGGCAGGAAATCACCAGGTTCTGTTAATCAAATGGAGAGTGCCACCCTGGACTGATGCGCTGCTATCAGGAAAAAACAGGCAAAGGATTCCTTCAGCTGAATAGGGTATGCTGATTTTGGGTGTGAACTGTCAACTCTGCTCTGGGGGAAGGCAAGACATCTGATCTCTAAGTCAAGCCAAGTTTCTAGGGGTGGGGACAAACCAATGGGTGTACTGCAGTGGAGGCAGATGTATGTTTTATTAAATTGCTTATAAAATATTGTATCAAGTTGACAGAAATGTACAATTTGGGAATTCTTAATATGAAAAATGCACCCACGATTTGAGACTAAGCTGGACGTTGTGGGATGTTCTGAGGCCAAGCCCTTTAATTATTAATATTGTGGATGCAGTGTTTGTGCTAGAGACCTAAGAACTTCCAGCAATATGCTCAGAGAGGGTGTGTACTTCCGTGTCAGATTTGATGAAAAACCAATATGGCAAAACCAACTAAAAGCGCAAAATGTTGTCATTTCTGAACCCTGCTCGTAGAAACATGTGACTTGAACCTAACTGTACCTTAAGCAATCTGTCATACAATTTAGGTAATATTAACAAGTTGTGTATCTTGAAATTATGTGTTTTATGAAAAAGAAGATATGTTGTACGGACACAAGGGGGAGTGTCCTTTCCTTGAGCCATAAACATGACACCTAATGACTCATTCTGACTCACAATTCCCTTCTCCAGTCAGGTCACAGTAAATCCTTTAACCTAACAGGATCCTCAGAGGGTTGGGCATAGAAAGTCAGCCTTCCCACCCACTTTCAAAAGACATAAAAAGAGCCACTGAGATCCAGATAGGGACATTCATTTTCCACTCTTAAATCAATTTCTGCGCAGCACGCTGCCCGACCATATCCAGAACTTAGACTCCAGATAGACTCCAGAACTTGAAGCAGAGTGGCCTGAACCAAAAGCTGAATCCTTCTCAGCAGGCATCAGAATCCAACAACCTAACTAAACTATTCAACAGCCGGGCGAGCTGTTTTGGCTCTAGAACCCTGTGCCAGAACCATATCCAGACCGCTGTGCCGTGCCGATAGCCGACCCAGACCAGACCGCTGTGCAGTGCCGATAGCAGTCCCAGACCAGACCGCTGGGAGCAGAACCAGTGCCAGAGACTGTCCGGAGAGAAAACCGCAGCCCAAACCTGACCAGATCCGTGACGAGGTCGCATTCCTTCCAAAACTAGGAGTGAGTATCTAGAACTGTCCAGAACCCATCTCTTAGTTTAAAGTAATCTTATTCAAACCATTTCAACCTGTCCAGAACTGCATAGAAATCGTGTGTCCATTCTGTGATTTCAAAGCTGCAAAAGTGTCATCTGTCATTCTGAAATCTTGACTTCATTTCTGAAAATCTACCCCCACAAAAAGTCTGTATCTTTTGAACCGTATGTCCTAGAAGCAAGATTTAACTGTCATGTTAAAGCTAAGAACCTAAGCCTTCCATCTCCTCATAGTTTTTCCATAATCGTAATCGACGCACTCGGAAAAAGTGCCACGAATTGCAAACTAGCTCAATTTCACCACTTGTAAAAATAGCTGCTTCTTGCTTTCCACTGCTGAAATTCGTTTTCACTCTGTTAATCATTCATGAATCAGTGCTAGTGTTGACCTGAACTAATTCAAAGTAGCTATCACCTACCCTGAATCTCCTACAGGGAATTAAAAAATCATTTTTAGCATATTTTTCACTTCATTGCAATCACATTTAAAAGTATTTGGCCTGTGTTTTAAAATCATCCCTGTTTCTCTAAGCTTGCTGGGGGGAACGGGAACTGAACTGCTTCTGATTGTATTCCTGAAAACCTGTGTGCCCTTATTTCCATCTCTTCATATTGCATAGGGGGGGAGTGAGTTGTCATAAAGGAAAAAGTGATCAGATTATCTCTTGTTGAAACCATATCCAGTTTATGTCTGTGCTGCATTCTTTCCATCATTGCTTTTCCTTGAAACCATACAAAGTATTCTCTGCTACCTTATCCTTTCTATACCAACTCCTAAGTAATTAAGGAATTGTGCTACTGTAATATTATCCATTGTTGATCACTGTTCATACTCCTAAGTGTGCTATCAAATATTAATTTATTCATAAAGTGTGATATATATATATTGTTTAATTTTTCCAATAAACCTTTTAATTTGCAAAACAAACCTTCTTCTTGGCTCAGTGAGGTCAGGGGGATTCAAAGAGAGGGGCGTTATATAAGGGTCATCATTCAGATTTAAGAACTTGACATAAAAATATATAAATAAGGGCTTCCATTGGGCATTCCAGACTAGGCATTGACTTAGTGGGATTTCTAGATTGAAGTCACTTACAAAACCTAGTATTTGTGTGCCTATATTGGTTGCTGGTGGCATGCTTGGAGTCACTGGCAGAGATAATTAAGAATTTAGAATCCAGAGGAATTATCAGACCCATTCACAGTACCTCAAACACTCCCATTTTAGACATACTAAAGCCAAACTGTCTATGGCGTTTTTGTGCAGACTTAAGAGAATTAAATAAAAGGGTACCAGTGTCTAGATGGCCACTCTCATTTATTCATCAAGGCCTTGATGAGGTGCATGGGTCAGGTGTTTACCACATTAGATCTTACATCTGGGTACTGGTGTGTGCCATTGGCTGAAGACATTCAAAATGTGTTTGCATTTTCATTTGATAAAATGCAATACGCTTGGTCGAGAACACCATTTGGGTATGTTAAAAGTGGGAGTGAATTTGGTATATTTTTGAGAAAAGAACTTCCAGATGTGGTAGAAAGGGGGACCATAGTCTATGTAGATGATGTTCTAATTATAAATGAAAGCCTGTGAATTCATGTTGATTAGATTAAACATGTCCTTGGCCAATTGCAGAAGGCGGGTGCCAAAGTATCCTTGCTGAAGGCCTAATGGTGCAAAAAGAAAGTGAATTTCTTAGGCCAAGAAGTGACTGAACATGGGTTAAATTCACAAAAGAAAAAGGTGGAAGCAATACAGAAATTGAAAAATCCTACTAATATGAAAGGTCTGAAAATGTACTAGGGATCACAGGATACAACATTAAGTTTATTGAGAATTACGCCAAAATCATTCAATCTTGACTAAATTATAGAAGTCGAATGCACCCTTGAGATGGGAAAAAGAGCCATCTGAGGCAGTAGCTAAATTGAAAGAATGTCTCATGTAGGCGTCATGCTTAGCCTATCCCATAAAGAATCAAGATTTATTTGTTGAAATAGGATTCACAGAACAGTGTGTGTCAGCTGTGTTATCTCAGAAGCATGATTTGAATCATAAAAATATCGCCTATGCAAGCAAGGCATTATCTCTGGTTGAATAAAATTCAGTGAATGTGAAAAGGCTCTCCTGACCACTGTCTGGGCGTTACAACATTTTCGTCCCATTTTTCAGGGAGAGAAAATAATTATTGAAACAAGTCATCAACCGTTGCGATTTTTACAAAGTAAAAAGGATTAGATCAGGCATCCTAGCACAGTCCAGAATTACTTCCTGGACATTGGCATTGCAGGGATTCCCTGTGGAGGTAAGATATGGACAGAACAAAAAGAGCCCAATTGCTCAAGGGATAGGAGATCTGCATGACTGTGTAGCAGAATGTGTTTCAGATGAAATAGAAGTAGAGCCCAGTTTGAATGAATTTGAACAATCACCACACAAAGCTCTTAATGAAAATGTGTGCAAAGATTTGCCAACTGTGTATGGAGATGGATATGCTTATCAAATTGAAAATGATAGTGAAAAACAGCTGGTGGCAGGGATAGGACATGTCTGGATAAGCTGTGAAGGCATTCCTAGTATAGGGATGAGAATTGGAGCCAGGATTAGCCAAATAGCAGAGCTAGCTGCCATGTATAAGGCAGTTGCTACCGCAGTTGAAAACAAATTCAATGAAATGGTCATAATAACTGATTCTGATTATGCCCGAAACAGCTTCGTAGAGTATTGACCTGGCGAGAAGGCAAAGAGTATGCTCACATATAACAAAAAGCCCCTCAAACATGGGAAAATGATCCAAGCTATAGCTAAATTAGTGTCAGAGAATGGTTTAATAATACATTGGAGGAGAATGTATGGACATTTAAAGACATCAGGAGAGGATAAGGAGGGAAATGACAAAGCAGATCAATTAGCCATAATTGGGGCTGTCACGGGAGAATTATTGCCTATTCAACACCTAATTGGTGAAATACAGGTGAATGCAGTTGCACACTCCAAATCTCCAAAAGAAGTTGAACAACCTGTGCAGTGGAGTTATGATACGCCAGATCAGGATCTGATTAAGGCACAAAATGAAGACATAGGGCCTCATTACACGGTAGGCGGTAAACCATGGCGCTAATAGCGAAATGGTTCATGCCGGTAATTTATCTGTACTGCCTTGGAGGGAAGGGGAATTACCGCCCTATTCCAAGGTAGGGAAGTCGGTAATTCCTCCTTCCTCCATTGCCCTTCCCCATTCCCATAGGGCATAATGGGAATGGGGAAGGTGCTAATTACGGTACCGGGTGTTTTTTTTATAATTATTTGATAGAGCCCAAACAAAATCCTTTAGCTGAAAACGATTGTGAAGGAAAGGAAGAGCTGAGAATATTTTTAAAGAACAAAAAGAGAATTACACTACGGGATGGGTTGATGATTAGGGAGTCTGTGACAGGTCAGACACAGTGGGTGGTGCCTCTTTCATTCAGAGGGCTAATGTTACACCACACGCATGACGCAAAAACTGCAGGACACAGGGGTTCACAAAAAACTTTTGAAATATTGGAGGACTATGCTTACTGGCCACATATGTCCCAGGATGTGGAATTATACACCAGGGGCTGTCTCGTATGTGCACAATTTAAACCTGCTTCACCAATGCATCGAGCTCCATTGATGAAAAGAGGTTTAACCCTTCCCTGGTCAGATTTGCAAATCGACTATGTTGGGCCTGTGAAACGATCAGTTGGGTGGAATAAATTCCCGGACCAGACTGTAGTGCACAAACAGCAGCCACATTGTTGTTAATTACATATTTTCAAGGTTCGGGTTACCCAAATGATATAATCATATAGGGAAGGTAATTTTACTAGCACCTGGATGAGCAAGGTGTGGCAGATATTGGGGTTAAAAAGGAAATTGCATATATCCTGTAGGCCAGCTTCTTCAGGAAATGTGGAGAGAAGCAACAGATCTATAGTGGAGATATTAAAGAAGTTTGTAGCAGAATCAGGTTCCAGTTGGGATCTATGGTTACCTTTAGTATTAATGGCCATTAGGTTGACTCATGTCAAAGCAACAGGCATCAGCCTTCATAAAGTATTGACAGGAAGAAACATGGTGCTTCCACAACATTTATTGCACAGGACACACACGAGCAAACACTTTTGAGTGCATCCACAGTTCACAAATATGGTGAAGAATTGAGGAATCACTTGCAAAATGCATTTGCATTTGCACAGCGAAATCTGGAAAGAGCTGCTGAAAGTGAAAATGCCTATTATGATAAAAAGACATCTGTGAAAGAATATAAGATATGTGATTGGGTATATAAATACCCTTTTGGAAAGAATAGACATAAAAATTTAAAATTTCTCATGGCGTGGATGAAGGCGGGTGAGATGGTGACAGAGCAATGTGTTCATGCCAACCAAATTAAGCCCTGCCGCCCAAAGCATGAGACCAAGAGACTTGCGCAGGCGGAGGCCAGTTAAAAGTATTGATTGCGATGAAAATAAAGCTGACAGTAAGGGATTATAATAAAAGCACAGTAAGTTTATCTGTTGGCGGATGCATGGATGCATTGATGAGTGACTGTTTCATGATGCATATAACATAATAACATGGGAGCAGGTACAAGGTGGTATATATTTCACTCCATGAATAATCATAAATGTGGACTGGTGAGTAAGCAAGAGCAAACAAAAATGCCACATCTAGCCATGTTTTCATAAAAAGGCGCTGAATCTGACTGAGCTATTCTAATATGGTGTGGTAAGATTATTCTACATGGGTCTCCAATAGAAAAAGAAGCATGGTGACAAGGAATGGAGATTAGAATATTATAGAAGGGTATTTAGTTGGGAAATACTGTGATGCATAGTAATGCAAAAAGAATAGACATAAAAATTTAAAATTTCTCATGGCGTGGATGAAGGCGGGTGAGATGGTGACAGAGCAATGTGTTCATGCCAACCAAATTAAGCCCTGCCGCCCAAAGCATGAGACCAAGAGACTTGCGCAGGCGGAGGCCAGTTAAAAGTATTGATTGCGATGAAAATAAAGCTGACAGTAAGGGATTATAATAAAAGCACAGTAAGTTTATCTGTTGGCGGATGCATGGATGCATTGATGAGTGACTGTTTCATGATGCATATAACATAATAACATGGGAGCAGGTACAAGGTGGTATATATTTCACTCCATGAATAATCATAAATGTGGACTGGTGAGTAAGCAAGAGCAAACAAAAATGCCACATCTAGCCATGTTTTCATAAAAAGGCGCTGAATCTGACTGAGCTATTCTAATATGGTGTGGTAAGATTATTCTACATGGGTCTCCAATAGAAAAAGAAGCATGGTGACAAGGAATGGAGATTAGAATATTATAGAAGGGTATTTAGTTGGGAAATACTGTGATGCATAGTAATGCAAAATGTAAAATATTGTTTGTTTCTCTATAATGTGGTTTAATTGCAGGTGTCATAAAGTGGCAAGTTCAGGAAGCTAAGGCATTTTAAGCCACATTTTTCAAACTGTGTAGTGAAAGAGGGATAAACAATTGTTCTATGCTATGTACTTAACCTGTTCTGTTTTTATTGACTTTAGATTGGATTAACATATTATCCTGGCAGGGCCGGTTCCTTGAGACGATGGCCCATTCGAGGCCACAGGATTGGAATCCATGGGAGGAACCCCAGGAAAGCCTCTGGACCAAAGTATGGGGGTGAAGATAAACAGCCTGAGATGCCAAAAGAGATGACTTCTGTGAAGGAAAATTCATGGAGTGCCAGACCGGAGAGTTTCCGATGAGAAGGATGCAGTTATGGATGTTTTTCAAGTTTTTGCTGTTGGATCATATTACTGTGCTGTGTTTTACCAGTTGGACTTGAATTGGGGACAATGGAAATTGTTTATTTTATTTTTATTTTATTTTGTTGTTTTATTTTATTATGTTTTGTGCATACACACTTTTACTTCATAAAATACATAGACAGAGACTATAATTCAGAACTTGTGATGTGGTATGGAGTTTTGACAATCCAGGGACATTTGAACAATTGGATGTGTACACTTCAGTCGGTAGTGTGCACATATGTTATTCTTTCACACATGCACATACATGTGAGGACTGATATGCACGCTATATTCATTCTGTTTCATTTTGCTTTACACATAATTCATTGTGAAATATTTATATATTCATTTTCATTAATATGATGTTATTTTTCAACCATTGTTCATCTGGCACCAATGGGGAAGGAGAGATATCCTGTGACACATACATTTTTAGTTGATGGTCTAGTTCGGGCAAATAGGATTTTGAGCCATCATAATTGTCCGAAAAGGAGAGAATATATGTAGTGATATATGGCATTGATTCATGCAAATGCAGATGACAGTGTTTTCAAAAAGCAAATGGGATGTGTGCAGATAACAGTAATTTAGAAAAAAGCAAATGGGTGCAAGTCGGACCAGCAGATTAGGGTCAAAGTTCGGCATTTCAATGGAATTAGTCTGAATGCAGAAAATAGATGGCAAATTATATGAAGCAGGTGAAATGCCACATGTAGTCATTATAAAAGTGAGTTAGGCATGCAATGACAAAGCAGAGTGTTTGCAAAAACGACGGTGGGTCCAATGTGCATTATACACATACACATTATGAGAATTCCCATCTGTGTAAATTACATTGAAAATAACCCATACTAACTGATTAACTTCACTATTAATAATACCCAATAATTAAGTAGCTCTACTGATTAACATTACAATGCAATTTCAATAAACACAGATGGTATTCCTGTGATTTTGCTCTCTCTTTCGCTTCATGGAAGGAGATGCATAAAAAGAAAAACACAAATGAATGAACTGTCTTTTGTATAAATTATGAAGCTTCTTTTGTTCGCACAGGAAATAAGTAGATACATGAAGGCCCAAGGTGATGTGATTGGTCAGTGGAGTCAAAAGTCTAGGAGGTTTCAGATACGTCAAGGGGAGACGGTGCTACTCTTTATTGAAAGGGAGATTGATTAAATAGGGAGTTGAACCAAAAGGCTGGGCTTTTGGCTGTTCTTTCCTGCGCCGCTACTGGGTGCTGGATGTGCTCCTGCCGGCAGCAGAGGGGCTGCAGTTCTATCTGCCTGGAAGCTCTAGGCCATCTCGGAAGTGCCAGAGATTGTGTGGCTGGGAAAGACATCATGGCAGGCAAGAGCAAAGAGAGGTTTTGATGATAAATTACAGCTACTTCAAGTCTTTATGTAAGAATTTGTGGCACTGAGGAAAGCGTGGATGACAGCCAATTTTCTCCATGACTGTTTAGACATGAATAGGGCATTATTTTATAAGGGTCACTGTGGATTGTTTCGCACACGGGGAAGTAACAAAAAGAAAAAAAAAGGTTCTTGCAATGCATTTGTATTTTGTTTCTCAGAGAATAACAGCTGTGCCAGCCTGTTGGTAAGGGATTATAACTGTGTTATCATGAAATGTAATGTTGGTGTTTAGTGTTTTCTGTTTCATTCTGTTCATCTGATGGTCACTATTCCAGTGGGGGAAAGTAACTAGGAGGCGCTCTGGTGTCTACACCACAGTGGTAAAAAACTAATGTTGGAGGTAAAATCAGAGAACGGGAAAATATATATACAAGCTAGAAAGCAGGTGTGTTCTATGAATGGGTCCCACCATGCATGCTGATGGGGGACAGTGCCCTCCAAGGGCATAGGCCTCTGGTGTAGATAATCCATTGGCAAAATCTAAATGCAATAATTGACATTATTTATGATCTTACCTGGTTCCCTACCAATGTGCTAAGCCTGGGTGGATGTTTACAGTCAGCCCAAAGAGTATCATAATTATAAAGGGGGAGGATTTGTCTTATCACAGGGCAATGTTATAAAAGGTACGCTCACCACTAAATTACCACCAAAATGAGGTAATGCTAATTTACTGCCCAAATACCACAATACCAAAATGCCGCCAAGTTAGTTAATAGCCCTAGCGATAAAACCTCTTACATGGTGCAACACACATTCAAGGTAAGTAAGATCGTGTATGAATGTTTGCTCTCAGAGTTCCAGTCACCAACCAACTTCTTTTACAAGTAAGTATCTTTTGACCAGCATTAAGACCTATGCCATTCAGTGAAAAAACGTAGTTAAAGGGATGTTAATGTTTAAGTTGCACTAGTAAAATATGAAATTCAATGGAGAAACTTGGTTAAAGGGACATTATGGTTATAAGTAACACCGAAAACCCCCAGAAATTCACAATTTATGGTAAGCTAAGCAGCCATAACTCATGCCTGCCACTGTGCACTGCTAAGACTAACAACCAGGACATGAAAGAGGACATCACAAATGACATTGATGACATCACTAGTGACGTCACATCTTAATTTAATGAATAGTTCTTACAAGAGTTTGCATCTATAATGTTGGTAACACGATGTTAGGGCTGTTTGGGAGACCTATGATGAAGTACTTAACGTATTAAAGAATGTATTCATGTAAACACATAAACACAACATTATAGTCAAGTGTTGATGTTGATAGAGGAACCTAATCATACATACATATAATCAATGGTTGCAGCATGCACCATAGAAGTACAATATTTTTTATCTGGTCATTTCCAACAGTAAAATAATAGATGCTACCTTATGAGAGTTTTGAGTAACGTTAAACATGGAATAAATAGGTAACAAATGAATATTTATGACACACATGTGTTTGTAAAGAAAATACATATAAAAACCCACAATGCATACAAACTAAGGGCACACACAGGGAAACTAAAGTAAGGAAGAAAGAAACAACAGCACCAACACATGACAATAACGATAGAGTTAACCTTCATGTACACAAATTAATTGTGTCTTTGAGGCCTGCTTATTAAGAACATGTACAAAGGTCAATTTGTAGATATATAGCACCTTTTAGTTGTTGGCAATTCCAAAAAAAGTAGCCTGAACATCTTAGTGAACAAAAACAAGTGGCCCAGCTATGTGATGTAATCACTGACATTTGTGATGTCATCTTTCATGTCCTGGGTGTTAGTCTTAGAAGTGCACGTTGGTGGCACAGGTTATGGTTGCTAAGCTTGCCATAACTGGCGAATTTCTGGGATTTTTCAATTTTACTTGTATCCATAACATCCCTTTAACAATGTGTTTTTTAATTGAATTTCATAGGTTTGCATTAGTGAAACTTAACCATAACATCCCTTTAACAAAGTTATTTCACTGAATATATATATATATATATATATATATATATATATATATATTCAGTGAAAAAACTTTGTTAAAGGGACGTTATGGTTCAAAGTAAAACCGAAAAACCCCTGAAATTCGGCAGTTATGGTAAGATAAGCAACCATAACTTGCGCCGCCACCGTGCACTGCTAACACTAACACCCAGGACATCAAAGATGACATCACAAATGCCATTCAGTCCATGGGAAAAAAAAAGTTTTGGGACCCCCCCTATAACTTTTCCCCCCCTGGACGAATCCTCACCAAACTTTGCAAAAAAATTCAGAGTGGGCCATATACTTTTTTTTGCAAAGTTTGCTGAGGATTCGTCCAGAGGTAGGGAAGTTATAAGCCGCCCAAAAAGTGCTCTTCCTATGGAAACACCAACTTAACCATAACTACATGGCCGCTACCGCGGCCATGTAATGTGTTCTATCACAGTCTGACAGTGGTATATCTTAAACATGGAACTCTGCAGATCTATGATAATGTAAATCGGTGTTCTTTGAAGCTATTATATTGATTTTTTTTTATTTATATTTTATATTGCATCCAATTACAGCAACAATGATTCAAAACAACAGGGTTGACAGAAAAGTGAGAAGGAATGGGATGGATTTATGGTTGGGTAGGAAGTAAGTAATATGCATTTGCACAATCATAGTACAATCATAGAAAAATACAGAGTAAAGTGCATAAATATTTGACATCAATGTCCTCAACGAGTAGTATAAGTGAACATCTAAGTGGGCATAATAAGGTCTAAGAAGCAACAATATGGGTGTGTTGAGATATTGTATTGTGTGCATGGGATTAAGAAAATGTCATAGCTGACTTGGTGCAGATTTTCCAGGTAGCTATTTGTATGCTTCTGTGAGGGTTCTCTTAAATAATCTGATTTCTGTGATCTTTTGAATGATTTGTAGTTTAGTTCGATTTTGAGGGATACAAGCAGGCCATTCTTCAAGATATAAGCAGAATCCACCTAGTTGTGGCGCTCATTCCATTGCCTTTGAATGTAGATACAATCAAAATGATTGTTTCTAATGATATGGTGTTTTTCCCTGTGGTGAATGAATTTCAAATGGTTGTGAGGTAGTTGGGGTACTTATTGTGTTTGCAAATATGAGTGTTGCCTTTAAACAAAATCTGATTCAAATGGGAGCTGCATGCTGAGGCCAGTGATCTGTCTGGCACTACAATTTTGAATTATCTTGAGTTGACAGGTTTGAAGTTTGGAGAGATCTAGAAAGTTGCAATAGACATGGTTGGATAGGATCAGTGCTTTTGTCAAATCTATTTTTATGCCATTTCAAAAAACTGCATAATCTCTGTGCCTATGATGATACCAATGTACCCAGTTGTAGGGGATGAGGAAATCTGGCCAACTAAAGGGGCACTTACGAGGACTGGTAAGGCTAGCCATGAGAATGTCCATTTTCGTAGAGTTGAGGTGAGGTTTGAATTTACCGGTGTGGATTCAGGATCGAGGTGCCCTGTGATGACATTGAATTGAGTCTAATTTCTGCATGTCTTAAAGTCATTTTGCGCATCATCAGCAAAGTGGTGGAATGATGGATAACACTGATTTAAGAGTTATGCTTGAGGTTTGATGTATCACCAAAAAGCTAAATTGACAGGATTTTCTTTTTCTTTTCGGGAAGAACTCCTATCGTGGGAGTGGTGCATTTAGATCTGAACACATCTAATTTCAGATTGGTGGTACATTCCTCAGTGAAATAGTAGAGACCTTTTAGGGCAATGATTTTGATGCCCAATGACCAAATTATGTATTTGTGTTTGGATTGATTGGTCTAGTTATATAATCTAGCAGAGTAAATTCTTAGCATCCACTCCAATAAGAATATCTTTCCCTATGAGAATGATGGTAGATCCATACAACCTAAAGATCAGAACCATGACTGATGATGGCCAGAGTCAAATGTTTCACTGTATTTGGACAGCTGCGTGGTAATATACTTTCCAGTATTTCAGTTATAAATTGTATATTTCAAAGTGGGCAGAGGAAATCAGGTGTCTATGGATTTTCTTTTAGGAGCAGGGTCATGACTTTGTATGGACAAGTACACAAAAAGGAAATTATACAAATGATAACTTCACATTGAAAAATACATTTATAAAGTTCAGTCTGAGCAAAGCATTTGAAAGAAACACATGCAAGGAAATGCTGTGATATCAGTAGCCCATCTACCACACATGTGTATTGAGCCACAATAGATGACAAGTCTAAAAATAAATCTGTTTAGTTACATGGAAGCATATATCAATCTTAATGAAATGGAGAACCGTCATTCTGTGATGAAACAACCACTGTGTTTTATAGAAAAGTGAAAACCAAATTGAGGTTTACATTGTTTCTACTTTTTTCATGTAACCTATAGATACTTAAAGTATAGAATATATAGACAGAAGCACGATTGCAGAAATGTCCCAAAGCCCTTAATTGGAGAAAAAACACGATGGGCTGCAGTTCTATCTGCTTGGAAGCTCTAGGCCATCTCGGAAGTGCCAGAGATTGTGTGGCTGGGAAAGTCATCATGGCAGGCAAGAGCAAAGAGAGGTTTTGATGATAAATTACAGCTACTTCAAGTCTTTATGTAAGAATTTGTGGCACTGAGGAAAGCGTGGATGACAGCCAATTTTCTCCATGACTGTTTAGACATCAATAGGGCATTATTTTATAAGGGTCACTGTGGATTGTTTCGCACAAGGGGAAGTAACAAAAAGAAAAAAAAAAGTTCTTGCAATGCATTTGTATTTTGTTTCTCAGAGAATAACAGCTGTGCCAGCCTGTTGGTAAGAGATTATAAATGTGTTATCATGAAATGTAATGTTTTGTGTCTTGTTATATATGTTGCCTTTAAAAAAATAATAACTTCCATAGCAGAAGCAATGTTGGTGTTTAGTGTTTTCTGTTTCATTTTGTACGTCTGATGGTTGGTATTTCAGTGGGGGAAAATAACTAAGACGCGCTCTGGTGTGTACACCACAGAGGTAAAATCAGAGAAAGGTAAAATAAATATACAAGCTAGAAAGCTGGTGTTTTGTTTGAATGGGTCCCACCATGCATGCTGATGGGGGACAGTGCCCTCCAAGGGCATAGGCCTCTGGTGTAGATAAGCCCTTGCCACAATCTATATGTGATAATTGACATTATTTATGATCTTACTGGGTTCCCTATCAATGTGCTAAGCATGGGTGGATGTTTACAGTCAGCCCGAAGTGTATCATAATTATAAAGGGAGAGAGTTTGTCTTATCATAGGCAAATGTTATAAAAGGTAAGCTCACAACTAAATTACCACCAAAATGAGGTAATGCCAATTTAACTCCAAAATACCACAATACCAAAATACCGCCAAGTTAGGTAATAGTCCCAGAGACAAAACCTCTTACATATTTATGGTGCGTTTGCCCAGTGTGAACAGACTGTAAAGCAGCTATTGGGCGTGGCAAGTGTGTTCCACAAAGCCACCCGTGCATTAAAGGGAATAAATTCTGTGAGATTAGAACAACGCTGCTCATTATATCAATATGTCTCAAATTGAGGCCACATTTCCAGAACTGGTGAAATACCTAGAGGCAAAATTATATGCGTGGTCATCAGACAGTGGGCCTAATTCCGAGTTTGGAGGTAATCATGGTGCTATTAGCACCATAACTACCTCCAATGCCGGTACCGAGTCCGCCCTCGTTCAATGGGGACTTACCGGTCTATTCCGAACTTTGCAGGACCGGTATGTCCCCATTGAAAAAGCCATTCCCCATTCACATTTGAGCCCCCATAGGGCTCAATGAGAAGGCCCTAATATCGGTACCGCAAATTGCGGTAGCGTTATTAGCTATAAAGTCCCTTAATGGGTCCCGTCCTTAACGGTAAAACCAGGCGTTAAGGAAGGGACCCGCTAAGGGAACTCAGAATAGGGCACAAAGGGATTACCAGAACCGGTGTCCTTACCGGTGCCCGGTATCCTTTTGCGCCCAACTCGTAATGAGGCCCAATGCCATGCAGTGGCATGACTGCATTTGTGGAGAAGTGCAGAAAGAACCACTGAACAGTATCTTTGAAGAGGGTAGTATAATTCAGGTGTGTCTTTTGAGATTATTTAGAGCTACTGACAAAAATTCTGAGCGAAATTGCTTGATAAGGCTCTGATCCAAGATCTTATTCCTTATGAATAGATATCTACAAATGCAAGAAAATGATGCTGAGTTAATTAGCAGACTAAAAATCGAATTAGATGGAGCTAATAATTAGGAGAAAAAGTTAAGGTCAGAACACGAGTTATGTCAAAAAGAAATGCAATCAAAATGCAATGAATTCGACACCCAACTGTCTCAGAGAAGGAAGCATTTTGAAGACAGTGAGCAATAACTAAAACACTGGAAAGGGTTGGTAAGCGACATCAGACAAGACAAAGAGGTGGTTATCTTAGAGATGCAAACTCTCCAGAGAGACAATATGGAGAAAGAAGGTGAGCTCCAAGCTATTGAACAAGAAATAGCTAGAATGTTCGAGGAAAGGAACAAAAGGGACAAAGAGTTTAATCAATGTAAAATGCAGATAAGTGAGAGTCAGAATGTAATAAATAAGATGGGTGGAGAGAATACTTATTTGGGTCAGGAGGCAAACCGACTCCATAAAAAGTACAAAGATTTGTAACAGCAAATATGTCATTTTAAATCTCAGGAAAAACAGCAAAGCACTACATTCAAAGCAATTGAGGTTAGCTCCATCCCTATATGAGGGAATAATATCCCAATGGTTGTACCAGTGGCTCGGCCTGGTTGTCACGCAGTTGGGGGTTTTGATTCACCCAGCCACCAACCCCAATACACCTGAGAAGAGGAATGAACAACAGAATAATGCAACTCCAAATATAGCACCAAGTAGCCCTATCAAAATAATGAAATCAATCAAGGCTTTGATTAAGCTATTCAAAAAGGGAGGTGAGTGTTGTATAGAGGATCACCTGAAAGCAGTGCATGATATATTTAAAGCTCAAAAAATACACAAGGAACAATATAGACATTACTTTCACTTAACTCTTGATGCGGCCACTGCAAGCATCATCAGAGGCCTGAATGAACAAGAAAATATGTCATAGGCAGAATTTGAAAAGGAGGTTACACACCATTTCTCACCATATGAGTCACTGCAGGATGCAAAGAAAGCTGCATATACCATGACAGCCAAGCCAAATGTATTGTCTTGCCAGTTTCTCCAAGAATTAAAAAGAACATTCTCCACTTTTGATGTATCCTTTAGTTCTAATTCAACTGAGTTTATGACCAGCTACCTTTATGGCTTACAAAAATATATTATATCACAGTTAATTTGCGAGTTTGATCACAAGAAGTTCCTTGAATGGATTGTAGAGCAAGGTACTAAACTATATGAAGTCATATTGTCAAAGTGAAGAGGGAGATAGAATTAAACAAACAAAGTCAAGATCTAAAGACTCCTCATCAACGGTAATGGAGATAAGATCTGCTAAAATGTCACTTGAATCAGCCCAAACTCCAGTCAGAAATAATACGACATCCGGTCAGAGGGGTGCACCACAGAGGCTGCCAACCCAGGTGCTGATGTTTCAGTCACATGATCCAAGCAATAGAGAGAATTGTATTAGTCTTAGGTACTTGGGAGACAGACCCAGGGTGGGATACCGGCCCGATATGTCAGGCTTGAATAACAATCACAGACAAAATCAAGATCAACGAAACAATAGTCCCTACCAGACAATGGGGGCACAGAGAAGATTTGACTCCAACACTATGGTGTATGGCAATCAGGACAGGGCACAATATGTGGATCGGTTCATTGAAAACAGCAATCAGCAGAGGGGACAATTCCCACAAAATGAAAGTCAAAACATGAACTATGCCCCGCACCACTATAATCAATCACCACCACCAATGGATCACAACCAAAGAATGATCACACCATGTTCCCCACCTTCCATGAATCAAGAGTTCAGAAACAACTCAAATAGAAATCAATCTGCTGAGAGATACCAGAACAGATTTAACCAGGGTGAAGGTAACCAGTACAAGTCTAGACCGCAAGGAGAAGATTCTAGAGAAACGGACAGATTTCAATGTATTGACGCCCAAGTAAAAATGTTGTCTGAACAAAAAGGAAAACTCTGTGCAGTTCAAAAACAGTCATCGAATGAGGGGGCGGAAGGTCGCAGAAGTGATCTGGTGTCTTCTGAAAATAAGTGACTAAATGCTAATGGCACCTGCAATGATAAAAATACAGAATCCCATACACCAGTTTTGTGTAACAGTCCTGAGTTGCTTGCTGATTTAAACATGGAGATGCCCGCAGATGTGAATGAGGCAGGGACTGCAACCATGTATAAAAAGGAAGTTTGGTTTAGTCTGCCATTGAATCAATCTATTGAAGTATGTGCAAATGAAAAAGAGAAAGGAGAAAATAAACAAGAACTTCCAAAAGAGCAGAGAGACAGATTAATAAAAGACATCATATGATAAAACAACTGGTGAAGAAGTAGGTTTGACTGTTAAAACATTCTCCCTAGATACTCAAAATGCCTATAAAATGCAAACTGGAAAAATTAGTATTGAAAAGGAGGGTACAGGCCAGTCACCTGAAGAGTACTTTGAGCCACATATATTTCAAGAGGCTAAAAAGACTGATACCATGCCAGATGCAAATAGGTGCTCAGAGTCAGAAAATGACAAGTTACCATGGGTTGTTTATGAGCATTGTCAGTTAATGGACTGCAGTGTGAACGCTGATGGTCCCCGAACAGAGGGGCGAACAGTGGCTACACTCCAGATGACCTTTGAACGTGACAATACAGACAAAGATTCCCAATATGAGGTGGGCAAAAAGGAGGGAAACATATAATTTCACTTACCTCTGTGCTTGGCAAAAAGTGAGAAGGGCTTAAGGAAAGTGAGTCCTGAAATCAGCAGAAATTCACATTTTTTGTGTGTATTGGAAGAAGTTGAGGACAGGTATTATGCTCCCATTACTGTGGAAGAGAAGTGCAATACATTTGCAATGATTGACACAGGTGCACAGGCCACAATCATGTTCAAAGAGTTTTTAAAGAGTATCAATGAAGAGAGATCCCCACAAAATCAGATCAGAGTGAGACAAAATGAAGGCCCAGTACATAATTTCAATGGTGAGGAGGTACCTATCGAAGGTGTCACCGAGGTTGCAAATAAAGATAGGAAAACACAGAATTAGACAGGAAGTATTGATCACATCTATCAGTGAAATTCCATTTTTGATGGGAACAGATTGCCTGAAATGGTTGTCGCCCCTCATTGATGGAGTAAATGGGGTTCTGTGGTCTTTAACGAAAAAACCATTAAGACTTAAGAAAGTAAAGTCACAAAACAGCAGTGTAAACGAATGCCATACTGTTGCTAAATAAAATGATGCATTGGAGGTGTAACTTCAAAATGGCTGTGTGCCTAGTGTCACTCTTATCCTGATGTGTCAGGATGAAATGCAAGGTGAAAAAGAGACACAGTCCATGTAGATTTATTTTGGATCCTAGGAAAACATGGCAGCCTGAAATAGGAGAACATACATTGTGCTTCTACTTAAAAGAAGAGAAGTGCAAGCAAAATACTATACCTGTGGTAACCACAGAAAAACATATCACAACCTTTGCTGAAATACATATGGGAGATGGGCAGCCATGGATCCATATTGGTATAAATGGCCATTCTGAAATGATAAAAGCCACATTAGCTCTTGAACAGGAACAGAGTTTTATTAATGAGAAACTACTTAGAGAATAATGGAAAGGGAGGAGATCTCAAAATTCAGAATTAAAAACCAATACATTACTGGGTTGGACAATCCAGACTTTGAACATATATTGCAGGAAGGTGCACGTTAAAAATAACCATTGGTCCAAAAAACATGTACCACAATGCGTGTTTAGTGAGTGGGACACAAAATGATTTTTATTTGGGAAATGACATTATGCACAGAATGCGTAAGGTGTTGGATTTCCTTAACCAAAAAGTGAGGTCCCGGCTAGGAGGACCTGCACCTGAATTTGAAGACAAGAGACAGGCTTATCATTGTGCACAATTGGTGCCATATGCAATTGAGTTACAGGTGAAAAAGGAGGTTACCATTCCTGCATTCACCAGACAAGTGACTATAACACTAAAGCATAGACATGGACAGCAGATGAAGGATTCTGATGCATGTGTGTCCTTAAATGAATCCATGAAGCAGCAAGGGCTGGAATCATGGTGGATAATAAAGGGTGTCAAGACATTTATTTGGAGGAAAATTCTGTGTTAAGAATGGCAATACAAAAATCACATTATACTGCAGATTTCAACAATACAGTGATTGGGAAAATCCCTGAGAGGTATGTAGATGCTCAGGGCATGTTACAAGAGTCAATGGACTCTTAACCTAAAGGGATAGTCAAAGTTCAGTCTGTGTATCCTTATGATTCCAATGAGACAGTGTGCATTGATCAGGAGAATTGCATATTATTTGATTTAAATGAAGGTAAACCAGAAAATGGGCCTATTGAAGTGGAAGCTGATATTCCAAAATATTTAAAAGTGGTGTCTCTTCAAAGAGATACAGCCACACAGTTAGAAGAAAGCACAGAAGTTCCCCATTGGAGAATTTTCCAGCATTTTCAAAAATGGTAGATGAGCAGATTCTGTAAGCAGATACATGTAACAGTGAAGAGCACAGGAATGAACTGAGAAAATATTTATGGAATTTAAGGAGGTTTTTGCCAAAGATGCATATGATTGCGGCCTAACTGATTTACATGTTACCACATTACCAGAGGGATATGGTAGAAACTGTGGGATGTTTCAACCCACGCATCTAAACCATACAACATCATTGTGCATTACTGACATGGGAAACATCATAATGGCCGCTGGAAAGCATGCTGCTGGCCAGAAATCACCAGAAAGTGCGCAGTGAGAACCTGACAGACAGGCTGCCATCTTCTTTTGCTTTTGTCAGTGTTAATACAGGAGACCTTTGCCAGCTCCATCCTTTGGCTGCCCACAGAACAAAAGCAGACAAAGGAATACAGAGCTGTTCAACAATTAATTTTCTTGATTTTCAAAATTGCTAAAATCATGGGCATGAAACCACCAAAAAAATCCAACTTCTGGTTGGGTGTTCTACATTACTCTACTGCAGAATCCACATCAATACAATGTTAGCAAGGATCATATGCTATCAAGTAAAATCCCCTTTTTGAAATGTATTAATTTAAGCAGCTGTCAAAAATGGGTGCAATACCAATGCCTGCCACTGACCGGTGCTAGAAATCTAAATTCTGACAGGAGACTTGTATTTTAGGAGCTAAACAGTGAACCTGAGTTAGCTGGGACTTCAAAGGCTTGCTTGTCCATGAGAAGTCTTCACACCTGGTCATCTCAGCAAGAAGGCAGGAAATCACAAGGTTCTGTTAATCAAATGGAGAGTGGCACCCTGGACTGATGCGCTGCTAGCAGGAAAAAACAGGCAAAGGATTCCTTCAGCTGAATAGGGTATGCTGATTTTGGGTGTGAACTGTCAACTCTGCTCTGGGGGAAGGCAAGACATCTGATCTCTGAGTCAAGCCAAGTTTCTAGGGGTGGGGACAAACCAAAGGGTGTACTGCAGTGGAGGCAAATGTATGTTTTATTAAATTGCTTATAAAATATTGTATCAAGTTGACAGAAATGTACAATTTGGGGATTCTTAATATGAAAAATGCACCCACGATTTGAGACTAAGCTGGACGTTGTGGGATGTTCTGAGGCCAAGCCCTGTAATTATTAATATTGTGGATGCAGTGTTTGTGCTAGAGACCTAAGAACTTCCAGTAATATGCTCAGAGAGGGTGTGTACTTCCGTGTCAGATTTGATGAAAAACCAATATGGCAAAACCCACTAAAAGCACAAAATGTTTTCATTTCTGAACCCTGCTCGTAGAAACATGTGACTTGAACCTAACTGTACCTTAAGCAATCTGTCATGCAATTTAGGTAATATTAACAAGTTGTGTATCTTGAAATTATGTGTTTTATGAAAAAGAAGATATGTTGTACGGACACAAGGGGGAGTGTCCTTTCCTTGAGCCATAAACATGACACCTAATGACTCATTCTGACTCACAATTCCCTTCTCCAGTCAGGTCACAGTAAATCCTTTAACCTAAGAGGATCCTCAGAGGGTTGGTCATAGAAAGTCAGCCTTCCCACCCACTTTCAAAAGACATAAAAAGAGCCACTGAGACCCAGATAGGGACATTCATTTTCCACTCTTAAATCAATTTCTGCGCAGCACGCTGCCCGACCATATCCAGAACTTAGACTCCAGATAGACTCCAGAACTTGAAGCAGAGTGGCCTGAACCAAAAGCTGAATCCTTCTCAGCAGGCATCAGAATCCAACAACCTAACTAAACTATTCAACAGCCGGGCGAGCTGTTTTGGCTGTATAACCCTGTGCCAGAACCATATCCAGACCGCTGTGCCGTGCCGATAGCCGACCCAGACCAGACCGCTGTGCAGTGCCGATAGCAGTCCCAGACCAGACCGCTGGGAGCAGAACCAGTGCCAGAGACTGTCCGGAGAGAGAACCGCAGCCCAAACCTGACCAGATCCGTGACGAGGTTGCATTCCTTCCAAAACTAGGAGTGAGTATCTAGAACTGTCCAGAACCCATCTCTTAGTTTAAAGTAATCTTATTCAAACCATTTCAACCTGTCCAGAACTGCATCGAAATCGTGTGTCCATTCTGTGATTTCAAAGCTGCAAAAGTGTCATCTGTCATTCTGAAATCTTGACTTCATTTCTGAAAATCTACCCCCACAAAAATGTCCGTATCTTTTGAACCGTATGTCCTAGAAGCAAGATTTAACTGTCATGTTAAAGCTAAGAACCAAAGCTTTCCAACAAACTCAATACGACATTCCATCTCCTCATAGTTTTTCCATAATCGTAATTGACGCACTCGGAAAAAGTGCCGCGAACTGCAAACTAGCTCAATTTCACCACTTGTAAAAATAGCTGCTTCTTGCTTTCCACTGCTGAAATTCGTTTTCACTCTGATAATCATTCATGAATCAGTGCTAGTGTTGACCTGAACTAATAAAAAGTAGCTATCACCTACCCTGAATCTCCTACAGGGAATTAAAAAATCATGTTTAGCATATTTTTCACTTCATTGCAATCACATTTAAAAGTATTTGGCCTGTGTTTTAAAATCATCCCTGTTTCTCTAAGTTTGCTGGGGGGAACGGGAACTGAACTGCTTCTGATTGTATTCCTGAAAACCTGTGTGCCCTCATTTCCATCTCTTCATATTGCATAGGGGGGAGTGAGTTGTCACAAATGAAAAAGTGATCAGATTATCTCTTGTTGAAACCATATCCAGTTTATGTCTGTGCTGCATTCTTTCCATCATTGCTTTTCCTTGAAACCATACAAAGTATTCTCTGCTACCTTATCCTTTCTATACCAACTCCTAAGTAATTAAGGAATTGTGCTACTGTAATATTATCCATTGTTGATCACTGTTCATACTCATAAGTGTGCTATCAAATATTAATTTATTCATAAAGTGTGATATATATATATATATATATATATATATATTGTTTAATTTTTCCAATAAACCTTTTAATTTGCGAAACAAACCTACTTCTTGGCTCAGTGAGGTCAGGGGGATTCAAAGAGAGGGGCGTTATATAAGGGTCATCATTCAGATTTAAGAACTTGACATAAAAATATATAAATAAGGGCTTCCATTGGGCATTCCAGACTAGGCATTGACTTAGTGGGATTTCTAGATTGAAGTCACTTACAAAACCTAGTATTTGTGTGCCTATATTGGTTGCTGGTGGCATGCTTGGAGTCACTGGCAGAGATAATTAAGAATTTAGAATCCAGAGGAATTATCAGACCCATTCACAGTACCTCAAACACTCCCATTTTAGACATACTAAAGCCAAACTGTCTATGGCGTTTTTGTGCAGACTTAAGAGAATTAAATAAAAGGGTACAAGTGTCTAGATGGCCACTCTCATTTATTCATCAAGGCCTTGATGAGGTGCATGGGTCAGGTGTTTACCACATTAGATCTTACATCTGGGTACTGGTGTGTGCCATTGGCTGAAGACATTCAAAATGTGTTTGCATTTTCATTTGATAAAATGCAATACGCTTGGTCGAGAACACCATTTGGGTATGTTAAAAGTGGGAGTGAATTTGGTATATTTTTGAGAAAAGAACTTCCAGATGTGGCAGAAAGGGGGACCATAGTCTATGTAGATGATGTTCTAATTATAAATGAAAGCCTGTGAATTCATGTTGATTAGATTAAACATGTCCTTGGCCAATTGCAGAAGGCGGGTGCCAAAGTATCCTTGCAGAAGGCCTAATGGTGCAAAAAGAAAGTGAATTTCTCAGGCCAAGAAGTGACTGAACATGGGTTAAATCCACAAAAGAAAAAGGTGGAAGCAATACAGAAATTGAAAAATCCTACTAATATGAAAGGTCTGAAAATGTACTAGGGATCACAGGATACAACAGTAAGTTTATTGAGAATTACGCCAAAATCATTCAATCTTGACTAAATTATAGAAGTTGAATGTACCCTGGAGATGGGAAAAAGAGCCATCTGAGGCAGTAGCTAAATTGAAAGAATGTCTCATGTAGGCGTCATGCTTAGCCTATCCCATAAAGAATCAAGATTTATTTGTTGAAATAGGATTCACAGAACAGTGTGTGTCAGCTGTGTTATCTCAGAAGCATGATTTGAATCATAAAAATATCGCCTATGCAAGCAAGGCATTATCTCTGGTTGAATGAAATTCTGTGAATGTGAAAAGGCTCTCCTGACCACTGTCTGGGCGTTACAACATTTTCGTCCCATTTTTCAGGGAGAGAAAATAATTATTGAAACAAGTCATCAACCGTTGCGATTTTTACAAAGTAAAAAGGATTAGATCAGGCATCCTAGCACAGTCCAGAATTACTTCCTGGACATTGGCATTGCAGGGATTCCCTGTGGAGGTAAGATATGGACAGAACAAAAAGAGCCCAATTGCTCAAGGGATAGGAGATCTGCATGACTGTGTAGCTGAATGTGTTTCAGATGAAATTGAAGTAGAGCCCAGTTTGAATGAATTTGAACAATCACCACACAAAGCTCTTAATGAAAATGTGTGCAAAGATTTGCCAACTGTGTATGGAGATGGATATGCTTATCAAATTGAAAATGATAGTGAAAAACAGCTGGTGGCAGGGATAGGACATGTCTGGATAAGCTGTGAAGGCATTCCTAGTATAGGGATGAGATTGGAGCCAGGAGTAGCCAAATAGCAGAGCTAGCTGCCATGTATAAGGCAGTTGCTACCGCAGTTGAAAACAAATTCAATGAAATGGTCATAGTAACTGATTCTGATTATGCCCGAAACAGCTTCGTAGAGTATTGACCTGGCGAGAAGGCAAAGAGTATGCTCACATATAACAAAAAGCCCCTCAAACATGGGAAAATGATCCAAGCTATAGCTAAATTAGTGTCAGAGAATGGTTTAATAATACATTGGAGGAGAATGTATGGACATTTAAAGACATCAGGAGAGGATAAGGAGGAAAATGACAAAGCAGATCAATTAGCCAAAATTGGGGCTGTCACGGGAGAATTATTGCCTATTGAACACCTAATTGGTGGAATACATGTGAATGCAGTTGCACACTCCAAATCTCCAAAAGAAGTTGAACAACCTGTTTAGTGGAGTTATGATACGCCAGATCAGGATCTGATTAAGGCACAAAATGAAGACATAGGGCCTCATTACACGGTAGGCGGTAAACCATGGCGCTATTAGCGCCATGGTTCATGCCAGTAATTTACCGGTACTGCCTTGGAGGGAAGGGGAATTATCGCCCTATTCCAAGGTTGGGAAGTCGGTAATTCCTCCTTCCTCCATTGCCCTTCCCCATTCCCATTTTTGCCCCATAGGGCATAATGGGAATGGGGAAGGCGCTAATTACGGTACCGCAAATTGCGGTACCGTAATTAGCACCCCGGTCCCTTTGCGGGTTCGTTTTTTAACACCTGCTAAAAGCAGGCGTTAATGTACCAACCCGCAAAGGGACCTCCTAGTAAGGCGGTAAGGGTTTAACAGAACAGGTAAAATACCAGTACCGGTGAACCCTTACTGCCTACCGTGTAATGAGGCCCATAGTATTGGGTGTTTTTTTTATAATTATTTGATAGAGCCCAAACAAAATCCTTTAGCTGAAAACGATTGTGAAGGAAAGGAAGAGCTGAGAATATTTTTAAAGAACAAAAAGAGAATTACACTACGGGATGGGTTGATGATTAGGGAGTCTGTGGCAGGTCAGACACAGCGGGTGGTGCCTCTTTCATTCAGAGGGCTAATGTTACACCACGCGCATGACGCAAAAACTGCAGGACACAGGGGTTCACAAAAAACTTTTGAAATATTGGAGGACTATGCTTACTGGCCACATATGTCCCAGGATGTGGAATTATACACCAGGGGCTGTCTCGTATGTGCACAATTTAAATCTGCTTCACCAATGCATAGAGCTCCATTGATGAAAAGAGGTTTAACCCTTCCCTGGTCAGATTTGCAAATCGACTATGTTGGGCCTGTGAAACGATCAGTTGGGTGGAATCAATTCCCGGACCAGACTGTAGTGCACAAACAGCAGCCACATTGTTGTTAATTACATATTTTCAAGGTTCGGGTTACCCCAAATGATATAATCATATAGGGAAAGTCATTTTACTAGCACCTCGATGAGCAAGGTGTGGCAGATATTGGGGTTAAAAAGGAAATTGCATATATCCTGTAGGCCAGCTTCTTCAGTAAATGTGGAGAGAAGCAACAGATCTATAGTGGAGATATTAAAGAAGTTTGTAGCAGAATCAGGTTCCAGTTGGGATCTATGGTTACCTTTAGTATTAATGGCCATTAGGTTGACTCCTGTCAAAGCAACAGGCATCAGCCTTCATAAAGTATTGACAGGAAGAAACATGGTGCTTCCACAACATTTATTGTACAGGACACACACGAGCAAACACTTTTGAGTGCATCCACAGTTCACAAATATGGTGAAGAATTGAGGAAGCACTTGCAAAATGCATTTGCATTTGCACAGCGAAGTCTGGAAAGAGCTGCTGAAAGTGAAAATGCCTATTATGATAAAAAGACATCTGTGAAAGAATATAAGATATGTGATTGGGTATATAAATACCCTATTGGAAAGAATAGACATAAAAATTTAAAATTTCTCATGGCGTGGATGAAGGAGGGTGAGATGGTGACAGAGCAATGTGTTCATGCCAACCAAATTAAGCCCTGCCGCCCAAAGCATGAGACCAAGAGACTTGAGCAGGCGGAGGCCAGTTAAAAGTATTGATTGCGATGAAAATAAAGCTGACAGTAAGGGATTATAATAAAAGCACAGTAAGTTTATCTGTTCGCGGATGCATGGATGCATTGATGAGTGACTGTTTCATGATGCATATAACATAATAACATGGGAGCAGGTACAAGGTGGCATATATTTCACTCCATGAATAATCATAAATGTGGACTGGTGAGTAAGCAAGAGCAAACAAAAATGCCACATCTAGCCTTTAAAAATGGTGCCATGTTTTCATAAAAAGGCGCTGAATCTGACTGAGCTATTCTAATATGGTGTGGTAAGATTATTCTACATGGGTCTCCAATAGAAAAAGAAGCATGGTGACAAGGAATGGAGATTAGAATATTATAGAAGGGTATTTAGTTGGGAAATACTGTGATGCATAGTAATGCAAAATGTAAAATATTGTTTGATTCTCTATAATGTGTGTTTAATTGCAGGTGTCATAAAGTGGCAAGTTCAGGAAGCTAAGGCATTTTGGGCCACATTTTTCAAACTGTGTAGTGAAAGAGGGAAAAACAATTGTTCTATGCTATGTACTTAACCTGTTCTGTTTTTATTGACTTTAGATTGGATTAACATATTATCCTGGCAGGGCCGGTCCCTTGAGACGATGGCCCATTCGAGGCCACAGGATTGGAATCCATCGGAGGAAACCCGAGGAAAGCCTCTGGACCAAAGTATGGGGGTGAAGATAAACAGCCTGAGATGCCAAAAGAGATGACTTCTGTGAAGGAAAATTCATGGAGTGCCAGACCGGAGAGTTTCCGATGAGAAGGATGCAGTTATGGAAGTCTGATGGACAGGACATCCCGGAGGCATGGTCCTGAGGATTGTGGGTGCCGGAAATGGAACATGATTGACATGCAGTTTATTTGGTGTGGTTGATTTTGTTTTTCAAGTTTTTGCTGTTGGATCATATTACTGTGCTGTGTTTTACCAGTCGGACTTGAATTGGGGACAATGGAAATTGTTTATTTTATTTTTATTTTATTTTGTTGTTTTATTTTATTATGTTTTGTGCATACACACTTTTACTTCATAAAATACATAGACAGAGACTATAATTCAGAACTTATGATGTGGTATGGAGTTTTGACAATCCAGGGACATTTGAACAATTGGATGTGTACACTTCAGTCGGTAGTGTGCACATATGTTATTCTTTCACACATGCACATACATGTGAGGACTGATATGCACGCTATATTCATTCTGTTTCATTTTGCTTTACACATAATTCATTGTGAAATATTTATATATTCATTTTCATTAATATGATGTTATTTTTTAACCATTATTCATCTGGCACCAATGGGGAAGGAGAGATATCCTGTGACACATACATTTTTAGTTGATGGTCTAGTTCGGGCAAATAGGATTTTGAGCCATCATAATTGTCCGAAAAGGAGAGAATATATGTAGTGATATATGGCATTGATTAATGCAAATGCAGATGACAGTGTTTTCAAAAAGCAAATGGGATGTGTGCAGATAACAGTCATTTAAAAAAAAGCAAATGGGTGCAAGTCGGACCAGCAGATTAGGGTCAAAGTTCGGCATTTCAATGGAATTAGTCTGAATGCAGAAAATAGATGGCAAATTATATGAAGCAGGTGAAATGCCACATGTAGTCATTATAAAAGTGAGTTAGGCATGCAATGACAAAGCAGAGTGTTTGCAAAAACGACGGTGGGTCCAATGTGCATTATACACATACACATTATGAGAATTCCCATCTGTGTAAATTGCATTGAAAATAACCCATACTAACTGATTAACTTCACTATTAATAATACCCAATAATTAAGTAGCTCTACTGATTAACATTACAATGCAATTTCAATAAACACAGATGGTATTCCTGTGATTTTGCTCTCTCTTTCGCTTCATGGAAGGAGATGCATAAAAAGAAAAACACAAATGAATGAATTGTCTTTTGTATAAATTATGAAGCTTCTTTTGTTCGCACAGGAAATAAGTAGATACATGAAGGCCCAAGGTGATGTGATTGGTCAGTGGAGTCAAAAGTCTAGGAGGTTTCAGATACGTCAAGGGGAGACGGTGCTACTCTTTATTGAAATGGAGATTGATTAAATAGGGAGTTGAACCAAAAGGCTGGGCTTTTGGCTGTTCTTTCCTGCGCCGCTACTGGGTGCTGGATGTGCTCCTGCCGGCTGCAGAGGGGCTGCAGTTCTATCTGCCTGGAAGCTCTAGGCCATCTCGGAATTCCCAGAGATTGTGTGGCTGGGAAAGACATCATGGCAGGCAAGAGCAAAGAGAGGTTTTGATGATAAATTACAGCTACTTCAAGTCTTTATGTAAGAATTTGTGGCACTGAGGAAAGCGTGGATGACAGCCAATTTTCTCCATGACTGTTTAGACATGAATAGGGCATTATTTTATAAGGGTCACTGTGGATTGTTTCGCACACGGGGAAGTAACAAAAAGAAAAAAAAAGGTTCTTGCAATGCATTTGTATTTTGTTTCTCAGAGAATAACAGCTGTGCCAGCCTGTTGGTAAGGGATTATAACTGTGTTATCATGAAATGTAATGTTGGTGTTTAGTGTTTTCTGTTTCATTCTGTTCATCTGATGGTCACTATTTCAGTGGGGGAAAGTAACTAGGAGGCGCTCTGGTGTCTACACCACAGTGGTAAAAAACTAAAGTTGGAGGTAAAATCAGATAACGGGAAAATATATATACAAGCTAGAAAGCTGGTGTGTTCTATGAATGGGTCCCACCATGCATGCTGATGGGGGACAGTGCCCTCCAAGGGCATAGGCCTCTGGTGTAGATAATCCATTGGCAAAATCTAAATGCAATAATTGACATTATTTATGATCTTACCTGGTTCCCTACCAATGTGGTAAGCCTGGGTGGATGTTTACAGTCAGCCCAAAGTGTATCATAATTATAAAGGGGGAGGATTTGTCTTATCACAGGGCAATGTTATAAAAGGTACGCTCACCACTAAATTACCACCAAAATTAGGTAATGCTAATTTACTGCCCAAATACCACAATACCAAAATGCCGCCAAGTTAGTTAATAGCCCTAGCGATAAAACCTCTTACATGGTGCAACACACATTCAAGGTAAGTAAGATCGTGTATGAATGTTTGCTCTCAGAGTTCCAGTCACCAACCAACTTCTTTTACAAGTAAGTACCTTTTGACCAGCATTAAGACCTATGCCATTCAGTGAAAAAACGTAGTTAAAGGGATGTTAATGTTTAAGTTGCACTAGTAAAATATGAAATTCAATGGAGAAACTTGGTTAAAGGGACATTATGGTTATAAGTAACACCGAAAACCCCCAGAAATTCACAATTTATGGTAAGCTAAGCAGCCATAACTCATGCCTGCCACTGTGCACTGCTAAGACTAACAACCAGGACATGAAAGAGGACATCAAAAATGACATTGATGACATCACTAGTGACATCACATCTTAATTTAATGAATAGTTCTTACAAGAGTTTGCATCTATAATGTTGGTAACACGATGTTAGGGCTGTTTGGGAGACCTATGATGAAGTACTTACCGTATTAAAGAATGTATTCATGTAAACACATAAACACAACATTATAGTCAAGTGTTGTTGTTGATAGAGGAACCTAATCATACATACATATAATCAATGGTTGCAGCATGCACCATAGAAGTACAATATTTTTTATCTGGTCATTTCCAACAGTAAAATAATAGATGCTACCTTATGAGAGTTTTGAGTAACGTTAAACATGGAATAAATAGGTAACAAATGAATATTTATGACACACATGTGTTTGTAAAGAAAATACATATAAAAACCCACAATGCATACAAACTAAGGGCACACACAGGGAAACTAAAGTAAGGAAGAAAGAAACAACAGCACCAACACATGACAATAACGATAGAGTTAACCTTCATGTACACAAATTAATTGTGTCTTTGAGGCCTGCTTATTAAGAACATGTACAAAGGTCAATTTGTAGATATATAGCACCTTTTAGTTGTTGGCAATTCCAAAAAAAGTAGCCTGAACATCTTAGTGAACAAAAACAAGTGGCCCAGCTATGTGATGTCATCACTGACATTTGTGATGTCATCTTTCATGTCCTGGTGTTAGTCTTAGAAGTGCATGGTGGTGGCACAGGTTATGGTTGCTAAGCTTGCCATAACTGGCGAATTTCTGGGATTTTTCAATTTTACTTGTATCCATAACATCCCTTTAACAATGTGTTTTTTAATTGAATTTCATAGGTTTGCATTAGTGAAACTTAACCATAACAACCCTTTAACAAAGTTATTTCACTGAATATATAAGGGACGTTATGGTTCAAAGTAAAACCGAAAAACCCCTGAAATTCGGCAGTTATGGTAAGATAAGCAACCATAACTTGCGCCGCCACCGTGCACTGCTAACACTAACACCCAGGACATCAAAGATGACATCACAAATGCCATTCAGTCCATGGGAAAAAAAAAGTTTTGGGACCCCCCTATAACTTTTCCCCCCCTGGACGAATCCTCACCAAACTTTGCAAAAAAATTCAGAGTGGGCCATATATTTTTTTTTGCAAAGTTTGATGAGGATTCGTCCAGGGGTAGGGAAGTTATAAGCCGCCCAAAAAGTGCTCTTCCTATGGAAACACCAACTTAACCATAACTACATGGCCGCTACCGCGGCCATGTAATGTGTTCTATCACAGTCTGACAGTGGTATATCTTAAACATGGAACTCTGCAGATCTATGATAATGTAAATCGGTGTTCTTTGAAGCTATTATATTGATTTTTTTTATTTATATTTTATATTGCATCCAATTACAGCAACAATGATTCAAAACAACAGGGTTGACAGAAAAGTGAGAAGGAATGGGATGGATTTATGGTTGGGTAGGAAGTAAGTAATATGCATTTGGACAATCATAGTACAATCATAGAAAAATACAGAGTAAAGTGCATAAATATTTGACATCAATGTCCTCAACGAGTAGTATAAGTGAACATCTAAGTGGGCATAATAAGGTCTAAGAAGCAACAATATGGGTGTGTTGAGATATTGTATTGTGTGCATGGGATTAAGAAAATGTCATAGCTGACTTGGTGCAGATTTTCCAGGTAGCTATTTGTATGCTTCTGTGAGGGTTCTCTTAAATAATCTGATTTCTGTGATCTTTTGAATGATTTGTAGTTTAGTTCGATTTTGAGGGATACAAGCAGGCCATTCTTCAAGATATAAGCAGAATCCACCTAGTTGTGGCGCTCATTCCATTGCCATTGAATGTAGATACAATCAAAATGATTGTTTCTAATGATATGGTGTTTTTCCTTGTGGTGAATGAATTTCAAATGGTTGTGAGGTAGTTGGGGTACTTATTGTGTTTGCAAATATGAGTGTTGCCTTTAAACAAAATCTGATTCAAATGGGAGCTGCATGCTGAGGCCAGTGATCTGTCTGGCCCTACAATTTTGAATTAGCTTGAGTTGACAGGTTTGAAGTTTGGAGAGATCTAGAAAGTTGCAATAGACATTGTTGGATAGGATCAGTGCTTTTGTCAAATCTATTTTTATGCCATTTCAAAAAACTGCATAATCTCTGTGCCTATGATGATACCAATGTACCCAGTTGTAGGGGATGAGGAAATCTGGCCAACTAAAGGGGCACTTACGAGTACTGGTAAGGCTAGCCATGAGAATGTCCATTTTCGTAGAGTTGAGGTGAGGTTTGAATTTACCGGTGTGGATTCAGGATCGAGGTGCCCTGTGATGACATTGAATTGAGTCTAATTTCTGCATGTCTTAAAGTTATTTTGCGCATCATCAGCAAAGTGGTGGAATGATGGATAACACTGATTTAAGAGTTATGCTTGAGGTTTGATGTATCACCAAAAAGCTAAATTGACAGGATTTTCTTTTTCTTTTCGGGAAGAACTCCTATCCTGGGAGTGGTGCATTTAGATCTGAACACATCTAATTTCAGATTGGTGGTACATTCCTCAGTGAAATAGTAGAGACCTTTTAGGGCAATGATTTTGATGCCCAATGACCAAATTATGTATTTGTGTTTGGATTGATTGGTCTAGTTATATAATCTAGCAGAGTAAATTCTTAGCATCCACTCCAATAAGAATATCTTTCCCTATGAGAATGATGGTAGATCCATACAACCTAAAGATCAGAACCATGACTGATGATGGCCAGAGTCAAATGTTTCACTGTATTTGGACAGCTGCGTGGTAATATACTTTCCAGTATTTCAGTTATAAATTGTATATTTCAAAGTGGGCAGAAGAAATCAGGTGTCTATGGATTTTCTTTTAGGAGCAGGGTCATGACTTTGTATGGACAAGTACACAAAAAGGAAATTATACAAATGATAACTTCACATTGAAAAATACATTTATAAAGTTCAGTCTGAGCAAAGCATTTGAAAGAAACACATGCAAGGAAATGCTGTGATATCAGTAGCCCATCTACCACACATGTGTATTGAGCCACAATAGATGACAAGTCTAAAAATAAATCTGTTTAGTTACATGGAAGCATATATCAATCTTAATGAAATGGAGAACCGTCATTCTGTGATGAAACAACCACTGTGTTTTATAGAAAAGTGAAAACCAAATTGAGGCTTACATTGTTTCTACTTTTTTCATGTAACCTATAGATACTTAAAGTATAGAATATATAGACAGAAGCACGATTGCAGAAATGTCCCAAAGCCCTTAATTGGAGAAAAAACACGATGGGCTGCAGTTCTATCTGCTTGGAAGCTCTAGGCCATCTCGGAAGTGCCAGAGATTGTGTGGCTGGGAAAGTCATCATGGCAGGCAAGAGCAAAGAGAGGTTTTGATGATAAATTACAGCTACTTCAAGTCTTTATGTAAGAATTTGTGGCACTGAGGAAAGCGTGGATGACAGCCAATTTTCTCCATGACTGTTTAGACATCAATAGGGCATTATTTTATAAGGGTCACTGTGGATTGTTTCGCACAAGGGGAAGTAACAAAAAGAAAAAAAAAAGTTCTTGCAATGCATTTGTATTTTGTTTCTCAGAGAATAACAGCTGTGCCAGCCTGTTGGTAAGAGATTATAAATGTGTTATCATGAAATGTAATGTTTTGTGTCTTGTTATATATGTTGCCTTTAAAAAAATAATAACTTCCATAGCAGAAGCAATGTTGGTGTTTAGTGTTTTCTGTTTCATTTTGTACGTCTGATGGTTGGTATTTCAGTGGGGGAAAATAACTAAGACGCGCTCTGGTGTGTACACCACAGAGGTAAAATCAGAGAAAGGTAAAATAAATATACAAGCTAGAAAGCTGGTGTTTTGTTTGAATGGGTCCCACCATGCATGCTGATGGGGGACAGTGCCCTCCAAGGGCATAGGCCTCTGGTGTAGATAAGCCCTTGCCACAATCTATATGTGATAATTGACATTATTTATGATCTTACTGGGTTCCCTATCAATGTGCTAAGCATGGGTGGATGTTTACAGTCAGCCCGAAGTGTATCATAATTATAAAGGGAGAGAGTTTGTCTTATCATAGGCAAATGTTATAAAAGGTAAGCTCACAACTAAATTACCACCAAAATGAGGTAATGCCAATTTAACTCCAAAATACCACAATACCAAAATACCGCCAAGTTAGGTAATAGTCCCAGAGACAAAACCTCTTACATATTTATGGTGCGTTTGCCCAGTGTGAACAGACTGTAAAGCAGCTATTGGGCGTGGCAAGTGTGTTCCACAAAGCCACCCGTGCATTAAAGGGAATAAATTCTGTGAGATTAGAACAACGCTGCTCATTATATCAATATGTCTCAAATTGAGGCCACATTTCCAGAACTGGTGAAATACCTAGAGGCAAAATTATATGCGTGGTCATCAGACAGTGGGCCTAATTCCGAGTTTGGAGGTAATCATGGTGCTATTAGCACCATAACTACCTCCAATGCCGGTACCGAGTCCGCCCTCGTTCAATGGGGACTTACCGGTCTATTCCGAACTTTGCAGGACCGGTATGTCCCCATTGAAAAAGCCATTCCCCATTCACATTTGAGCCCCCATAGGGCTCAATGAGAAGGCCCTAATATCGGTACCGCAAATTGCGGTAGCGTTATTAGCTATAAAGTCCCTTAATGGGTCCCGTCCTTAACGGTAAAACCAGGCGTTAAGGAAGGGACCCGCTAAGGGAACTCAGAATAGGGCACAAAGGGATTACCAGAACCGGTGTCCTTACCGGTGCCCGGTATCCTTTTGCGCCCAACTCGTAATGAGGCCCAATGCCATGCAGTGGCATGACTGCATTTGTGGAGAAGTGCAGAAAGAACCACTGAACAGTATCTTTGAAGAGGGTAGTATAATTCAGGTGTGTCTTTTGAGATTATTTAGAGCTACTGACAAAAATTCTGAGCGAAATTGCTTGATAAGGCTCTGATCCAAGATCTTATTCCTTATGAATAGATATCTACAAATGCAAGAAAATGATGCTGAGTTAATTAGCAGACTAAAAATCGAATTAGATGGAGCTAATAATTAGGAGAAAAAGTTAAGGTCAGAACACAAGTTATGTCAAAAAGAAATGCAATCAAAATGCAATGAATTCGACACCCAACTGTCTCAGAGAAGGAAGCATTTTGAAGACAGTGAGCAATAACTAAAACACTGGAAAGGGTTGGTAAGCGACATCAGACAAGACAAAGAGGTGGTTATCTTAGAGATGCAAACTCTCCAGAGAGACAATATGGAGAAAGAAGGTGAGCTCCAAGCTATTGAACAAGAAATAGCTAGAATGTTCGAGGAAAGGAACAAAAGGGACAAAGAGTTTAATCAATGTAAAATGCAGATAAGTGAGAGTCAGAATGTAATAAATAAGATGGGTGGAGAGAATACTTATTTGGGTCAGGAGGCAAACCGACTCCATAAAAAGTACAAAGATTTGTAACAGCAAATATGTCATTTTAAATCTCAGGAAAAACAGCAAAGCACTACATTCAAAGCAATTGAGGTTAGCTCCATCCCTATATGAGGGAATAATATCCCAATGGTTGTACCAGTGGCTCGGCCTGGTTGTCACGCAGTTGGGGGTTTTGATTCACCCAGCCACCAACCCCAATACACCTGAGAAGAGGAATGAACAACAGAATAATGCAACTCCAAATATAGCGCCAAGTAGCCCTATCAAAATAATGAAATCAATCAAGGCTTTGATTAAGCTATTCAAAAAGGGAGGTGAGTGTTGTATAGAGGATCACCTGAAAGCAGTGCATGATATATTTAAAGCTCAAAAAATACACAAGGAACAATATAGACATTACTTTCACTTAACTCTTGATGCGGCCACTGCAAGCATCATCAGAGGCCTGAATGAACAAGAAAATATGTCATAGGCAGAATTTGAAAAGGAGGTTACACACCATTTCTCACCATATGAGTCACTGCAGGATGCAAAGAAAGCTGCATATACCATGACAGCCAAGCCAAATGTATTGTCTTGCCAGTTTCTCCAAGAATTAAAAAGAACATTCTCCACTTTTGATGTATCCTTTAGTTCTAATTCAACTGAGTTTATGACCAGCTACCTTTATGGCTTACAAAAATATATTATATCACAGTTAATTTGCGAGTTTGATCACAAGAAGTTCCTTGAATGGATTGTAGAGCAAGGTACTAAACTATATGAAGTCATATTGTCAAAGTGAAGAGGGAGATAGAATTAAACAAACAAAGTCAAGATCTAAAGACTCCTCATCAACGGTAATGGAGATAAGATCTGCTAAAATGTCACTTGAATCAGCCCAAACTCCAGTCAGAAATAATACGACATCCGGTCAGAGGGGTGCACCACAGAGGCTGCCAACCCAGGTGCTGATGTTTCAGTCACATGATCCAAGCAATAGAGAGAATTGTATTAGTCTTAGGTACTTGGGAGACAGACCCAGGGTGGGATACCGGCCCGATATGTCAGGCTTGAATAACAATCACAGACAAAATCAAGATCAACGAAACAATAGTCCCTACCAGACAATGGGGGCACAGAGAAGATTTGACTCCAACACTATGGTGTATGGCAATCAGGACAGGGCACAATATGTGGATCGGTTCATTGAAAACAGCAATCAGCAGAGGGGACAATTCCCACAAAATGAAAGTCAAAACATGAACTATGCCCCGCACCACTATAATCAATCACCACCACCAATGGATCACAACCAAAGAATGATCACACCATGTTCCCCACCTTCCATGAATCAAGAGTTCAGAAACAACTCAAATAGAAATCAATCTGCTGAGAGATACCAGAACAGATTTAACCAGGGTGAAGGTAACCAGTACAAGTCTAGACCGCAAGGAGAAGATTCTAGAGAAACGGACAGATTTCAATGTATTGACGCCCAAGTAAAAATGTTGTCTGAACAAAAAGGGAAACTCTGTGCAGTTCAAAAACAGTCATCGAATGAGGGGGCGGAAGGTCGCAGAAGTGATCTGGTGTCTTCTGAAAATAAGTGACTAAATGCTAATGGCACCTGCAATGATAAAAATACAGAATCCCATACACCAGTTTTGTGTAACAGTCCTGAGTTGCTTGCTGATTTAAACATGGAGATGCCCGCAGATGTGAATGAGGCAGGGACTGCAACCATGTATAAAAAGGAAGTTTGGTTTAGTCTGCCATTGAATCAATCTATTGAAGTATGTGCAAATGAAAAAGAGAAAGGAGAAAATAAACAAGAACTTCCAAAAGAGCAGAGAGACAGATTAATAAAAGACATCATATGATAAAACAACTGGTGAAGAAGTAGGTTTGACTGTTAAAACATTCTCCCTAGATACTCAAAATGCCTATAAAATGCAAACTGGAAAAATTAGTATTGAAAAGGAGGGTACAGGCCAGTCACCTGAAGAGTACTTTGAGCCACATATATTTCAAGAGGCTAAAAAGACTGATACCATGCCAGATGCAAATAGGTGCTCAGAGTCAGAAAATGACAAGTTACCATGGGTTGTTTATGAGCATTGTCAGTTAATGGACTGCAGTGTGAACGCTGATGGTCCCCGAACAGAGGGGCGAACAGTGGCTACACTCCAGATGACCTTTGAACGTGACAATACAGACAAAGATTCCCAATATGAGGTGGGCAAAAAGGAGGGAAACATATAATTTCACTTACCTCTGTGCTTGGCAAAAAGTGAGAAGGGCTTAAGGAAAGTGAGTCCTGAAATCAGCAGAAATTCACATTTTTTGTGTGTATTGGAAGAAGTTGAGGACAGGTATTATGCTCCCATTACTGTGGAAGAGAAGTGCAATACATTTGCAATGATTGACACAGGTGCACAGGCCACAATCATGTTCAAAGAGTTTTTAAAGAGTATCAATGAAGAGAGATCCCCACAAAATCAGATCAGAGTGAGACAAAATGAAGGCCCAGTACATAATTTCAATGGTGAGGAGGTACCTATCGAAGGTGTCACCGAGGTTGCAAATAAAGATAGGAAAACACAGAATTAGACAGGAAGTATTGATCACATCTATCAGTGAAATTCCATTTTTGATGGGAACAGATTGCCTGAAATGGTTGTCGCCCCTCATTGATGGAGTAAATGGGGTTCTGTGGTCTTTAACGAAAAAACCATTAAGACTTAAGAAAGTAAAGTCACAAAACAGCAGTGTAAACGAATGCCATACTGTTGCTAAATAAAATGATGCATTGGAGGTGTAACTTCAAAATGGCTGTGTGCCTAGTGTCACTCTTATCCTGATGTGTCAGGATGAAATGCAAGGTGAAAAAGAGACACAGTCCATGTAGATTTATTTTGGATCCTAGGAAAACATGGCAGCCTGAAATAGGAGAACATACATTGTGCTTCTACTTAAAAGAAGAGAAGTGCAAGCAAAATACTATACCTGTGGTAACCACAGAAAAACATATCACAACCTTTGCTGAAATACATATGGGAGATGGGCAGCCATGGATCCATATTGGTATAAATGGCCATTCTGAAATGATAAAAGCCACATTAGCACTTGAACAGGAACAGAGTTTTATTAATGAGAAACTACTTAGAGAATAATGGAAAGGGAGGAGATCTCAAAATTCAGAATTAAAAACCAATACATTACTGGGTTGGACAATACAGACTTTGAACATATATTGCAGGAAGGTGCACGTTAAAAATAACCATTGGTCCAAAAAACATGTACCACAATGCGTGTTTAGTGAGTGGGACACAAAATGATTTTTATTTGGGAAATGACATTATGCACAGAATGCGTAAGGTGTTGGATTTCCTTAACCAAAAAGTGAGGTCCCGGCTAGGAGGACCTGCACCTGAATTTGAAGACAAGAGACAGGCTTATCATTGTGCACAATTGGTGCCATATGCAATTGAGTTACAGGTGAAAAAGGAGGTTACCATTCCTGCATTCACCAGACAAGTGACTATAACACTAAAGCATAGACATGGACAGCAGATGAAGGATTCTGATGCATGTGTGTCCTTAAATGAATCCATGAAGCAGCAAGGGCTGGAATCATGGTGGATAATAAAGGGTGTCAAGACATTTATTTGGAGGAAAATTCTGTGTTAAGAATGGCAATACAAAAATCACATTATACTGCAGATTTCAACAATACAGTGATTGGGAAAATCCCTGAGAGGTATGTAGATGCTCAGGGCATGTTACAAGAGTCAATGGACTCTTAACCTAAAGGGATAGTCAAAGTTCAGTCTGTGTATCCTTATGATTCCAATGAGACAGTGTGCATTGATCAGGAGAATTGCATATTATTTGATTTAAATGAAGGTAAACCAGAAAATGGGCCTATTGAAGTGGAAGCTGATATTCCAAAATATTTAAAAGTGGTGTCTCTTCAAAGAGATACAGCCACACAGTTAGAAGAAAGCACAGAAGTTCCCCATTGGAGAATTTTCCAGCATTTTCAAAAATGGTAGATGTGCAGATTCTGTAAGCAGATACATGTAACAGTGAAGAGCACAGGAATGAACTGAGAAAATATTTATGGAATTTAAGGAGGTTTTTGCCAAAGATGCATATGATTGCGGCCTAACTGATTTACATGTTACCACATTACCAGAGGGATATGGTAGAAACTGTGGGATGTTTCAACCCACGCATCTAAACCATACAACATCATTGTGCATTACTGACATGGGAAACATCATAATGGCCGCTGGAAAGCATGCTGCTGGCCAGAAATCACCAGAAAGTGCGCAGTGAGAACCTGACAGACAGGCTGCCATCTTCTTTTGCTTTTGTCAGTGTTAATACAGGAGACCTTTGCCAGCTCCATCCTTTGGCTGCCCACAGAACAAAAGCAGACAAAGGAATACAGAGCTGTTCAACAATTAATTTTCTTGATTTTCAAAATTGCTAAAATCATGGGCATGAAACCACCAAAAAAATCCAACTTCTGGTTGGGTGTTCTACATTACTCTACTGCAGAATCCACATCAATACAATGTTAGCAAGGATCATATGCTATCAAGTAAAATCCCCTTTTTGAAATGTATTAATTTAAGCAGCTGTCAAAAATGGGTGCAATACCAATGCCTGCCACTGACCGGTGCTAGAAATCTAAATTCTGACAGGAGACTTGTATTTTAGGAGCTAAACAGTGAACCTGAGTTAGCTGGGACTTCAAAGGCTTGCTTGTCCATGAGAAGTCTTCACACCTGGTCATCTCAGCAAGAAGGCAGGAAATCACAAGGTTCTGTTAATCAAATGGAGAGTGGCACCCTGGACTGATGCGCTGCTAGCAGGAAAAAACAGGCAAAGGATTCCTTCAGCTGAATAGGGTATGCTGATTTTGGGTGTGAACTGTCAACTCTGCTCTGGGGGAAGGCAAGACATCTGATCTCTGAGTCAAGCCAAGTTTCTAGGGGTGGGGACAAACCAAAGGGTGTACTGCAGTGGAGGCAAATGTATGTTTTATTAAATTGCTTATAAAATATTGTATCAAGTTGACAGAAATGTACAATTTGGGGATTCTTAATATGAAAAATGCACCCACGATTTGAGACTAA
This sequence comes from Ambystoma mexicanum, assembly GCF_040938575.1. Lineage (NCBI taxonomy): Eukaryota > Metazoa > Chordata > Amphibia > Caudata > Ambystomatidae > Ambystoma > Ambystoma mexicanum. The sequence continues at coordinate 895,766,574 of NC_090937.1, read as the reverse complement.
GCTGGACGTTGTGGGATGTTCTGAGGCCAAGCCCTGTAATTATTAATATTGCGGATGCAGTGTTTGTGCTAGAGACCTAAGAACTTCCAGTAATATGCTCAGAGAGGGTGTGTACTTCCGTGTCAGATTTGATGAAAAACCAATATGGCAAAACCCACTAAAAGCACAAAATGTTGTCATTTCTGAACCCTGCTCGTAGAAACATGTGACTTGAACCTAACTGTACCTTAAGCAATCTGTCATGCAATTTAGGTAATATTAACAAGTTGTGTATCTTGAAATTATGTGTTTTATGAAAAAGAAGATATGTTGTACGGACACAAGGGGGAGTGTCCTTTCCTTGAGCCATAAACATGACACCTAATGACTCATTCTGACTCACAATTCCCTTCTCCAGTCAGGTCACAGTAAATCCTTTAACCTAAGAGGATCCTCAGAGGGTTGGGCATAGAAAGTCAGCCTTCCCACCCACTTTCAAAAGACATAAAAAGAGCCACTGAGACCCAGATAGGGACATTCATTTTCCACTCTTAAATCAATTTCTGCGCAGCACGCTGCCCGACCATATCCAGAACTTAGACTCCAGATAGACTCCAGAACTTGAAGCAGAGTGGCCTGAACCAAAAGCTGAATCCTTCTCAGCAGGCATCAGAATCCAACAACCTAACTAAACTATTCAACAGCCGGGCGAGCTGTTTTGGCTGTATAACCCTGTGCCAGAACCATATCCAGACCGCTGTGCCGTGCCGATAGCCGACCCAGACCAGACCGCTGTGCAGTGCCGATAGCAGTCCCAGACCAGACCGCTGGGAGCAGAACCAGTGCCAGAGACTGTCCGGAGAGAGAACCGCAGCCCAAACCTGACCAGATCCGTGACGAGGTTGCATTCCTTCCAAAACTAGGAGTGAGTATCTAGAACTGTCCAGAACCCATCTCTTAGTTTAAAGTAATCTTATTCAAACCATTTCAACCTGTCCAGAACTGCATCGAAATCGTGTGTCCATTCTGTGATTTCAAAGCTGCAAAAGTGTCATCTGTCATTCTGAAATCTTGACTTCATTTCTGAAAATCTACCCCCACAAAAATGTCCGTATCTTTTGAACCGTATGTCCTAGAAGCAAGATTTAACTGTCATGTTAAAGCTAAGAACCAAAGCTTTCCAACAAACTCAATACGACATTCCATCTCCTCATAGTTTTTCCATAATCGTAATTGACGCACTCGGAAAAAGTGCTGCGAACTGCAAACTAGCTCAATTTCACCACTTGTAAAAATAGCTGCTTCTTGCTTTCCACTGCTGAAATTCGTTTTCACCCTGATAATCATTCATGAATCAGTGCTAGTGTTGACCTGAACTAATTCAAAGTAGCTATCACCTACCCTGAATCTCCTACAGGGAATTAAAAAATCATGTTTAGCATATTTTTCACTTCATTGCAATCACATTTAAAAGTATTTGGCCTGTGTTTTAAAATCATCCCTGTTTCTCTAAGTTTGCTGGGGGGAACGGGAACTGAACTGCTTCTGATTGTATTCCTGAAAACCTGTGTGCCCTCATTTCCATCTCTTCATATTGCATAGGGGGGAGTGAGTTGTCACAAAGGAAAAAGTGATCAGATTATCTCTTGTTGAAACCATATCCAGTTTATGTCTGTGCTGCATTCTTTCCATCATTGCTTTTCCTTGAAACCATACAAAGTATTCTCTGCTACCTTATCCTTTCTATACCAACTCCTAAGTAATTAAGGAATTGTGCTACTGTAATATTATCCATTGTTGATCACTGTTCATACTCATAAGTGTGCTATCAAATATTAATTTATTCATAAAGTGTGATATATATATATATATATATATTGTTTAATTTTTCCAATAAACCTTTTAATTTGCGAAACAAACCTACTTCTTGGCTCAGTGAGGTCAGGGGGATTCAAAGAGAGGGGCGTTATATAAGGGTCATCATTCAGATTTAAGAACTTGACATAAAAATATATAAATAAGGGCTTCCATTGGGCATTCCAGACTAGGCATTGACTTAGTGGGATTTCTAGATTGAAGTCACTTACAAAACCTAGTATTTGTGTGCCTATATTGGTTGCTGGTGGCATGCTTGGAGTCACTGGCAGAGATAATTAAGAATTTAGAATCCAGAGGAATTATCAGACCCATTCACAGTACCTCAAACACTCCCATTTTAGACATACTAAAGCCAAACTGTCTATGGCGTTTTTGTGCAGACTTAAGAGAATTAAATAAAAGGGTACAAGTGTCTAGATGGCCACTCTCATTTATTCATCAAGGCCTTGATGAGGTGCATGGGTCAGGTGTTTACCACATTAGATCTTACATCTGGGTACTGGTGTGTGCCATTGGCTGAAGACATTCAAAATGTGTTTGCATTTTCATTTGATAAAATGCAATACGCTTGGTCGAGAACACCATTTGGGTATGTTAAAAGTGGGAGTGAATTTGGTATATTTTTGAGAAAAGAACTTCCAGATGTGGCAGAAAGGGGGACCATAGTCTATGTAGATGATGTTCTAATTATAAATGAAAGCCTGTGAATTCATGTTGATTAGATTAAACATGTCCTTGGCCAATTGCAGAAGGCGGGTGCCAAAGTATCCTTGCAGAAGGCCTAATGGTGCAAAAAGAAAGTGAATTTCTCAGGCCAAGAAGTGACTGAACATGGGTTAAATCCACAAAAGAAAAAGGTGGAAGCAATACAGAAATTGAAAAATCCTACTAATATGAAAGGTCTGAAAATGTACTAGGGATCACAGGATACAACAGTAAGTTTATTGAGAATTACGCCAAAATCATTCAATCTTGACTAAATTATAGAAGTTGAATGTACCCTGGAGATGGGAAAAAGAGCCATCTGAGGCAGTAGCTAAATTGAAAGAATGTCTCATGTAGGCGTCATGCTTAGCCTATCCCATAAAGAATCAAGATTTATTTGTTGAAATAGGATTCACAGAACAGTGTGTGTCAGCTGTGTTATCTCAGAAGCATGATTTGAATCATAAAAATATCGCCTATGCAAGCAAGGCATTATCTCTGGTTGAATGAAATTCTGTGAATGTGAAAAGGCTCTCCTGACCACTGTCTGGGCGTTACAACATTTTCGTCCCATTTTTCAGGGAGAGAAAATAATTATTGAAACAAGTCATCAACCGTTGCGATTTTTACAAAGTAAAAAGGATTAGATCAGGCATCCTAGCACAGTCCAGAATTACTTCCTGGACATTGGCATTGCAGGGATTCCCTGTGGAGGTAAGATATGGACAGAACAAAAAGAGCCCAATTGCTCAAGGGATAGGAGATCTGCATGACTGTGTAGCTGAATGTGTTTCAGATGAAATTGAAGTAGAGCCCAGTTTGAATGAATTTGAACAATCACCACACAAAGCTCTTAATGAAAATGTGTGCAAAGATTTGCCAACTGTGTATGGAGATGGATATGCTTATCAAATTGAAAATGATAGTGAAAAACAGCTGGTGGCAGGGATAGGACATGTCTGGATAAGCTGTGAAGGCATTCCTAGTATAGGGATGAGAACTGGAGCCAGGAGTAGCCAAATAGCAGAGCTAGCTGCCATGTATAAGGCAGTTGCTACCGCAGTTGAAAACAAATTCAATGAAATGGTCATAGTAACTGATTCTGATTATGCCCGAAACAGCTTCGTAGAGTATTGACCTGGCGAGAAGGCAAAGAGTATGCTCACATATAACAAAAAGCCCCTCAAACATGGGAAAATGATCCAAGCTATAGCTAAATTAGTGTCAGAGAATGGTTTAATAATACATTGGAGGAGAATGTATGGACATTTAAAGACATCAGGAGAGGATAAGGAGGAAAATGACAAAGCAGATCAATTAGCCAAAATTGGGGCTGTCACGGGAGAATTATTGCCTATTGAACACCTAATTGGTGGAATACATGTGAATGCAGTTGCACACTCCAAATCTCCAAAAGAAGTTGAACAACCTGTTTAGTGGAGTTATGATACGCCAGATCAGGATCTGATTAAGGCACAAAATGAAGACATAGGGCCTCATTACACGGTAGGCGGTAAACCATGGCGCTATTAGCGCCATGGTTCATGCCAGTAATTTACCGGTACTGCCTTGGAGGGAAGGGGAATTATCGCCCTATTCCAAGGTTGGGAAGTCGGTAATTCCTCCTTCCTCCATTGCCCTTCCCCATTCCCATTTTTGCCCCATAGGGCATAATGGGAATGGGGAAGGCGCTAATTACGGTACCGCAAATTGCGGTACCGTAATTAGCACCCCGGTCCCTTTGCGGGTTCGTTTTTTAACACCTGCTAAAAGCAGGCGTTAATGTACCAACCCGCAAAGGGACCTCCTAGTAAGGCGGTAAGGGTTTAACAGAACAGGTAAAATACCAGTACCGGTGAACCCTTACTGCCTACCGTGTAATGAGGCCCATAGTATTGGGTGTTTTTTTTATAATTATTTGATAGAGCCCAAACAAAATCCTTTAGCTGAAAACGATTGTGAAGGAAAGGAAGAGCTGAGAATATTTTTAAAGAACAAAAAGAGAATTACACTACGGGATGGGTTGATGGTTAGGGAGTCTGTGGCAGGTCAGACACAGTGGGTGGTGCCTCTTTCATTCAGAGGGCTAATGTTACACCACGCGCATGACGCAAAAACTGCAGGACACAGGGGTTCACAAAAAACTTTTGAAATATTGGAGGACTATGCTTACTGGCCACATATGTCCCAGGATGTGGAATTATACACCAGGGGCTGTCTCGTATGTGCACAATTTAAATCTGCTTCACCAATGCATAGAGCTCCATTGATGAAAAGAGGTTTAACCCTTCCCTGGTCAGATTTGCAAATCGACTATGTTGGGCCTGTGAAACGATCAGTTGGGTGGAATAAATTCCCGGACCAGACTGTAGTGCACAAACAGCAGCCACATTGTTGTTAATTACATATTTTCAAGGTTCGGGTTACCCCAAATGATATAATCATATAGGGAAAGTCATTTTACTAGCACCTCGATGAGCAAGGTGTGGCAGATATTGGGGTTAAAAAGGAAATTGCATATATCCTGTAGGCCAGCTTCTTCAGTAAATGTGGAGAGAAGCAACAGATCTATAGTGGAGATATTAAAGAAGTTTGTAGCAGAATCAGGTTCCAGTTGGGATCTATGGTTACCTTTAGTATTAATGGCCATTAGGTTGACTCCTGTCAAAGCAACAGGCATCAGCCTTCATAAAGTATTGACAGGAAGAAACATGGTGCTTCCACAACATTTATTGTACAGGACACACACGAGCAAACACTTTTGAGTGCATCCACAGTTCACAAATATGGTGAAGAATTGAGGAAGCACTTGCAAAATGCATTTGCATTTGCACAGCGAAATCTGGAAAGAGCTGCTGAAAGTGAAAATGCCTATTATGATAAAAAGACATCTGTGAAAGAATATAAGATATGTGATTGGGTATATAAATACCCTATTGGAAAGAATAGACATAAAAATTTAAAATTTCTCATGGCGTGGATGAAGGAGGGTGAGATGGTGACAGAGCAATGTGTTCATGCCAACCAAATTAAGCCCTGCCGCCCAAAGCATGAGACCAAGAGACTTGAGCAGGTGGAGGCCAGTTAAAAGTATTGATTGCGATGAAAATAAAGCTGACAGTAAGGGATTATAATAAAAGCACAGTAAGTTTATCTGTTCGCGGATGCATGGATGCATTGATGAGTGACTGTTTCATGATGCATATAACATAATAACATGGGAGCAGGTACAAGGTGGCATATATTTCACTCCATGAATAATCATAAATGTGGACTGGTGAGTAAGCAAGAGCAAACAAAAATGCCACATCTAGCCTTTAAAAATGGTGCCATGTTTTCATAAAAAGGCGCTGAATCTGACTGAGCTATTCTAATATGGTGTGGTAAGATTATTCTACATGGGTCTCCAATAGAAAAAGAAGCATGGTGACAAGGAATGGAGATTAGAATATTATAGAAGGGTATTTAGTTGGGAAATACTGTGATGCATAGTAATGCAAAATGTAAAATATTGTTTGATTCTCTATAATGTGTGTTTAATTGCAGGTGTCATAAAGTGGCAAGTTCAGGAAGCTAAGGCATTTTGGGCCACATTTTTCAAACTGTGTAGTGAAAGAGGGATAAACAATTGTTCTATGCTATGTACTTAACCTGTTCTGTTTTTATTGACTTTAGATTGGATTAACATATTATCCTGGCAGGGCCGGTCCCTTGAGACGATGGCCCATTCGAGGCCACAGGATTGGAATCCATGGGAGGAAACCCGAGGAAAGCCTCTGGACCAAAGTATGGGGGTGAAGATAAACAGCCTGAGATGCCAAAAGAGATGACTTCTGTGAAGGAAAATTCATGGAGTGCCAGACCGGAGAGTTTCCGATGAGAAGGATGCAGTTATGGAAGTCTGATGGACAGGACATCCCGGAGGCATGGTCCTGAGGATTGTGGGTGCCGGAAATGGAACATGATTGACATGCAGTTTATTTGGTGTGGTTGATTTTGTTTTTCAAGTTTTTGCTGTTGGATCATATTACTGTGCTGTGTTTTACCAGTCGGACTTGAATTGGGGACAATGGAAATTGTTTATTTTATTTTTATTTTATTTTGTTGTTTTATTTTATTATGTTTTGTGCATACACACTTTTACTTCATAAAATACATAGACAGAGACTATAATTCAGAACTTATGATGTGGTATGGAGTTTTGACAATCCAGGGACATTTGAACAATTGGATGTGTACACTTCAGTCGGAAGTGTGCACATATGTTATTCTTTCACACATGCACATACATGTGAGGACTGATATGCACGCTATATTCATTCTGTTTCATTTTGCTTTACACATAATTCATTGTGAAATATTTATATATTCATTTTCATTAATATGATGTTATTTTTTAACCATTATTCATCTGGCACCAATGGGGAAGGAGAGATATCCTGTGACACATACATTTTTAGTTGATGGTCTAGTTCGGGCAAATAGGATTTTGAGCCATCATAATTGTCCGAAAAGGAGAGAATATATGTAGTGATATATGGCATTGATTCATGCAAATGCAGATGACAGTGTTTTCAAAAAGCAAATGGGATGTGTGCAGATAACAGTCATTTAAAAAAAAGCAAATGGGTGCAAGTCGGACCAGCAGA